>NC_133974.1:105466543-105829876 GCF_047716275.1 Strix uralensis | reverse complement strand
TCATTTCTGTATGGTGTGGGTGTATTCAGGAAAAAATAGCTTACTTGATTCTATCTTTTTGCAGTTTTTCCAAGACTTTCTATCTTTCTCCTTGTGTTCTTCCGGGATGTCCTGATAGATGATCATAGGCACTTCTACAGACATTAAGGAAAGAGCATCAGATGGTAACAAAGTGATGCTTGAATTTGTTACCAAAGTAGATGACAGTCAAGTGGACTGGGCCTCTAAACCTGGAATGTCTTCTTTACCTGTGAATCAGATTTTGGACCTTCTGATGATGACTTGGAAAAATAGCTGTGGCATGAACTATGCGACTTTGGATTTCCAGCCTAGGGGAGGCATTGGACAGCTTCATAGAGAGCCATCCCAATGTAAATTAAGATGAGCACGAAAAGAGCATGAAATATTGAACATGCACTGGAGAGACAGCACTTACTTCATTAAGTAACTTCAGCACAAACTTCTTTAACAGTATTAGTAAACCTGTTAAGTCATAGCTGAGATGCATCAGAAGGTTTTGCTCTAAGAATTGAAGCAAAGATATATAAGAAGAACACAGCAAACCAGAAGATTAAAAAGTAGTACTGCATAAGTCAACTGCTAGTTGCTGACATCAATAAAATATTGTCCTTTATTATAGTCATTAGGGAACCTTTTAACAATGATTAAAATTTCTTAATACTGTAGTAAAATTTTTAGCTGTTGCCTGGAAAAAAGAAGGTACTCTGAACTATATGACATGCAAATATTTCAACCAAACGCTGTTATATGATGGAGGTATTAACAAGTACTTCTTCGAGCTGATGGTCTGTTTTTGGAACCCACTCAGGAAAATAGAAGAATATATATATGTATATATATTATATTTAATAGAAGAGCATTGAGATTTTTCTGGCAACTAAATAGGGATATGTGATTTAAGCTCTTTACAGGTGGAGTTGAAATGTATTAATTATGAAGTTTTGATATGTACTGACTGGGCTTCGGTGTTTGCTCCACCTCCTAGATAGTGTCTTCCTTTTTTCTTCTGCATTCTGTTTGCAGAACATGAAACCATGAAATTAAACTGAACAGTTTCACCAGCTACAGAAAGTGTATGGTGATAGCACTAAACAGAGTAATAGTATAGGAGCATGGTTATTGATCAGAAATGTCTTGGCAAAGCAGTGTTTCAGGTGGATAGAAAGATTTTTTTAATTAATTTTTGGAAATATGAGAATCTAGTTGTACCTAGCAGTTCTAGGAGATTTTTGGAAACAGAAGAATCAGTTCTACCTATATAATGTTTGCACTTCAAGGCAGGCTCTCCAATGGCACACAAAGCCAAAGATTTTACTTTAAATACTGTAATGGCAATAGTGTTTCTCTACTTTGACAGAAGTTCAGTACGTATGAGCTTGGCACGGGATGTGTGAGACTAACCATATAATTACTATGATTCAAAAAGACAGGTAGCTTAGAGGAGCTTCCTACCTCCTCTCTGTGCAGCAAACAGTACACTGCTACATAAAACTGGGTCATATTGTGATGTATTTGAAATTACAACTGGTAGGAGAAGGGAAAGGGGAAGCACACCACGTCTAACTGCACCAGCAAGAAGGATTAAGGCAAACAGAGCATAAAGTCCTTAAGCAGCATGTTGGCTGGGAAGAAGAGTAATGCCTTGAGCCTGGTAACATCCTCTGAGACCTTTAACAGCCTTAAATATTCAGGTTGCACATCACGGGAAAGAGAGCACTTTTGGACCTGCGGTGCCGCACAGAACTGAGTGAGAGGACTGATAAGAAGGTAGGCTGACCAGCAGCTGCAGAGTTGTCAGCAGGTAATTTCTTACCTACAAATACAGAGAACCTTTGTTCATTGCTCACAAGGCAGTACACAGCTTTGACTGCAGATGGTTCTGGTCCAGACACTCTCAAACTTGGAGTATCTGTTTAAACATCAACATTAGGACATTTTCTGATCTTACTTTCAACCTTACCTGGAACCCAGTGAATTGTTAGTGAAAATTATATCAAATACAGTCTCTCTCTCATATCCAACCTTTTTTATTGAAATGCACAATCCACAAATTTTCCCAGTTCTTAGAAATTTTTGTGCTTATTCAGATCTGAAGTAAAAATGATGCTCTGAACCATTTGACAAAGGAATTCTCGTGGCACCCTCAAAGCAATAAGTGACACTCAAGAATTATTTTTTTTTTCTCTTTGCCATGAATGTTGGAAGTTCAGTGAAGGATCCAATCCTAAACTGTTATACCTGTTTTCAGTCACTCTTATCCAGTACATAAACTTCATTGACTTTCTGGAGCGGTCAGAATTTTCAGAATTCAAGGTTCAGGTTGCATTTGCAACACAGCTGAATGCAAGTGTGGCCCAGCAGAGAGAGCCATTTAAATATGTGCAGGAAGACCAGTGGTCTGCTACAGATCAGAACATTAGACAGGGACTTACTGATGTGGAAGTAAGCATATGGCTTTAAATAGTACTATGTCCAACTAGGTTCATGTATTAGCACTGTCCTGGGAGTTCATCCTGCCTTTTGCAGCATTCCGTGAGTGGGTGTTACAGCAGAACGGCAATGGGATTTTCAGAGGAGACTTCCTGACTTGGCTTTCTCACAGTTATGACCACCTTATAGTTGTAATTTGCTTTAATAACATGGAAAGTCACTGTGAAAATTTCTAGGATAGAAATACTTTAAACCCTTCAAGAATATCAGTTGCAAAATGTAAAAAAAAGCAAATAGACTTGAAGCATGTATTAACCTATTTCTTCTAGTTTTATTTCTGTCTTTATCCTCATGCTATATTTCACCCTGAAAAATACTCAACCAACTTGACAACATGGAACATCGCAGGATGCAGTGCTCAAATGGGGAAGAAAATTGCTAACCATGGGCAGAGAAAACAGAAATTGAATTTAGGTCAGGATTAGTGATTAACAAGGCTTCATCCATGTCTTCCGCTCTCCAGTATCCTCCGTTTGCTACCTGTTGCCACCAATTGATGCTTGCCCTGTCCCTACTTCTGCCATCATCGGGTATGTTATAGACTGTTACAAATCTCAGCAATATGAACAAGATTATTTTGCTTCACTCCTTGCACAATGCACATAACTGAGCATGGCAGTGGGGTGGTGGTGGGGACTAGGATCTGTTTTAGCTCCAAGGGCCGCCTTTTCAGTGTGTGTACTGTTACTACCTAGTTTAATTAACATCTGTGCCAATCAGAGCAGCTGCCTATAACATAGAGAAGGTTAGCTGAACATTCAAGAAGATAAATGAGACAAGGGGTTGCCAGGGGGATGGTATGTCAGACACGTGCCGTGGCTGCAGCATACACATTCCCATTAGTTGTACTGCTCTTAAGTCTGGGGACAGAGTTAAGGCTTTAAGGCAGGGATGATACGTACTTTAACTTCACATTTATCTTTAAAAATGTAAATACAGATGTTTCGGATATTCTGAGGGAGTATGCGACCCCATCAGTCAACTTTAACCCTATATGAATACAGCATTAAAGCAGCTAATAGAAATGATTAAACATTTGACATCTGAGAAAGATTTCAAGACTATTCCCTCCAGGAGCTCTAGGAATAGTAGAGATAAGTTCAAATGCCAAAATATCTCAAAATATCTCAAAAATAGAAGATATAGAAAATCTTGCAAATTCTCCATTCCAACTGTATGCGTTGCATCCCATGGTCTTCTGAACCAAATGGTGTTATAATAATATGGAAAAATCTGAGCTTATGTGCCTTACCAAAGTGGAGTGCTCTTCCAGAACTTTAACAACCTTCAATATTGTTTTTGGATTTTCAGTTCTTTTATCTGTTTTTTAAAAAATTTATTGGGAAAACAAGCTACACTGAGATCATCCTATTTGGACATATCAGCTTCAGAATGATTGTAGTAAAATCTTCATGCCCCAGCACCCTAACACCATTGTAATGCAATAGTCATAGGGTCTAGACATACAGTGGAATAGTTTTACCATCATAATCTTGCATCCAAATGGCCTCATAAGACAATCCCTGTAGACATGCAATGAAATCCTTTCCTCCTAGTGGCAGCATCACAAACTCTAATTGTTAAGCATTATTCTTACTTTGACATTGACATGAAATCTGTACTACAAAATGCAGATCTCATGCAAGTTTACACTGCATTAGCACTCTTTAGAATTCACCTACATAGTAATTATTCTGCAGTTATACTGAAGCTATACAAATGTCTTGGCTTTTCAACATTTTCCTTGCCTGAGTACATTACAATGGTTTTGTAGGGAAGAAAGCTTGTTCATCTAGCTTTGAATAGGGAAAAGTTATCAGTGGTCTTTAAAGCATTCAAGCAAATGGTTTACAGTTCTACAATAGAAAATAGAGACTTTCTCCTCTTTTTTTTTTTTTTTTTTTTCAGAAAGCAACCAATCTCAGATTTACTTAGAGCAGTATTTGCATTCTATTTTTCTCCATACCCTTTCATAAAAAACTCCTTTACAAGGTACTGGTCAACAGTAAGATAAGAGCTACTGTAAGCTTCTCTAAACTTTTTTCTGAAGTGATGAAGGCTATTAACTCCCACTTTCACTTATGCATCTACAGCAAAGTTACATTTGCAATAAATTATAAAGGGGTTTTTTTTTTATCGTATGTTTCAAATTTCCTCTCAGCATTTATTGGAGAGCAGAAGATGATTAGTCTTGGAATCTGAAGCACAGAGAGGGTATTACTATTCTTAGCTCTACTATTGAATTTCAACATAGTCACTTTGCTTCAGCAAAGGCTGACACCTGTGCCATGAGCAATCCAGGCCTCTGAGGAGACAGGGGATGTACACTGAGGTACTCATACAGAGTTGGGCAAAGAAAGACTTTTGGTCTTTTACAGCAGATTTACAGTCTAAGGGAATGCTGTTTCTAAGGATGAAAGCTGAGGGAAAGAGCCATCATGGCCCTGAACAAAATAAGAGGTAAGAGCCTACCTTCTTTGATCCTCTCATCTCCTTTTTTGTGTGCTCTTACCCAAAAAGGGAGCAAAGTTGGGAACCACCCTAGTTGTACAGGACAACCTGAACAAGTCCAATGAATCTCCAAGGTGAACTTGTTTTGTACTTTAGAGGAGACTGGGGAGAAAATATTCAACGTAAGGGGAAAGTCCTAAACACCTTTAGCATGTGCAGAAGAACTAACTTTGTCCTAGTGATGGCTCCAGTAGGTATTAGATGGAGATAGTGGATATCACTCTGGCTCCCCTGTACAACCCGGACAAGGCAAGAGCGAGGAAATCTTGCTCTAATGCAAGATTTTGCACTTCTGTAGGCTTCCATCCACTTAGCTTGAAGTGATTCTCACAGTCAGTGTGGTAGTAAGCTGTAGGCAATGGAGACGGTCCAAAAGAAGTTTTACTGTCATCTGGACTACCTTTTATTGGGCCGTGTCATCAAAGGTTGTGTCACTAGGTTTAAAACACCTGATTTTTCCTTGTGGTGAGAGGGCTGACACTGATGAAAAGTCAAGACAAAATGCAAGCCTAGTTTTAACTCCCAAAAGAGAGTGGGGCTATTCCACGAAGTCCACTACATAGTTGACCATCGCTGCTGATTTCACTTGCAAGGCACTACTCCAGTAGTGCTGGGTAAACAGTACAAACCCTCTAATAAAATTTCCTAATTAAGAAAAGTCCCAGTGAGTGGCAGGCACTTACACTGGAATTGGAGCATTGGTCACATGGGAGTATACGGTTGAAACAGGGGTGTTGGCAGATGAAGATAACAGAGACCCTGCCACCACTTTTATGGTGAAAATGGCATCTTTTTTTTCTTAGAATAAAGCTATGCTGAAGGTTTTGCATTCAGATATTTTTACCCACATAGGGAAGAAAAAGTCTTTTCACTAAAGAGTTCCAATGTGTTAAAAATGCTTTGGTGCCTTACTCTAAATTTAATGATGCGAGTACATTTGCAGCAGACTCATTTGGGGTGCATGCATGCATACCTTGTGGATAATGAAGTCATCAGCAGTTGCTTGGTATTACTGGATAACTAAATAGCTGCTACAGCATTGTTGTGAAGAAGTTAAAACAGCCTGGGGCATCCCTATTTTATGCATCTGAGTTTTCCTGAACTAATTCTGCATTCATGAACTGTTTCTATTTGTATCTGGAAGGATGAAGGTTCTAACTTTTTTACTCTTTTCTCAGTCTCTTTGGAAAATCTGACCATTCCCCTGTTCAAATAAATAAAGTGGGAGTTACTCTCCTTATGAAGAGGCAGGGAGGGGATGTTGTAAACATGAACACAAAAAGTTTCTCAAAGGGCAGTTCACTTTTCAATCTGTCTTATGGTATAAGCAGTTTTCAGATGAATCATTATTAAAATACAGTATCTCCTGTATCAGAGTAACTCAGTTGTTTAATTCACTAATGTATCCACTTGATGTCACTGTCACTGCCCAGTAGAATTGTTAATGTCAAAGGGCTTTCTGATCACAGACTTTGCACCAATAAGTGACTGAGCTGCACAGTCAGTCGCCTTTAGAACCCTTCCAGGTACTTCATCCCTGTGATGGTCCATTCTGTTGGTGTAGACACTTCTGCCTCCTGATCCTCTTTATTCATGTTTTGCATCTCCCCAAGAGACAAATACTCATTTTTCAAGGTTGCATTTTCCTGCATAGAAACATTCTATCATTTTTTTTTCTTGTAAGTAGAGAAAAGTCTTGTAGCATTTCCTTAATTATTTATTATTCATCTCTTCTTAAGGATAATGCAAATTTTTGAGAAATCAGTGAATGGCATTTACTTATTGAAACATTGCATGACCTCTTGGTACTCCTCTTATTATCATTAGACGTCTTAATTTTAAGGTGAAAGATCTACATTTTGCAGTTCTCCTCTCTTCCTCATTCCAGCATACCTTTTTATCCTCCCATCATCTCCCAAATTTTGTTCAAACCTCAAGGAAGGAAACAGGTGCTGTCCATGCATTCCCCTATGTATTTCTTATCATCATGAAAATAGAACAGATGTTTAAAAAAACAGAAAAAAAAATGATTTTTTAGTTATTTTTGCATCCCTCCCTCCTAGACTTATCAGACTGAGATATCATCATGTGAGGGAGAGTGGAGCACTTAACTACTTTAAGCTGGGATTTAGGCAATCGTCCACAGCAAAACACAGCTATTGCATATGAACTGTTCCTTGCCAAAGCCTGTTGGCGAGGATCAAGTTCTCTGGGGACAGCTGTATCCTCCTTTAACAGGCCTTGATCCTTTCACCGTTGTCTTCTTGCTGTCCGAGTAATAAACACTTTCTGTCAGTCTATAGATCTCTTCAGTGCCAAAGATCTGACCTGACAAGGCAGCGCAATATGCTCTTCTGTGCTCCTCGCTCGGGTCAGCACCTTAGCTCCCCTCCCGCCCGCTCTCTAATGCCGCTCTGCTGGAGCCCTTCGAAGGGCTGGAAAGCTGAAGAACTGGCATGTGGCTCTACATATTTGTACACGAGACTTTATTATTTGTGTGCACGTAGGTATTATTGTGGGGGCTGGAAAAGAAGATTGTAAGCGGTTCATGGAAAGACGCATTCAGAGCCAAATCCTCATTAAAAATTGCCTTAGCATCCAGGCCAGGAGAGAATTGAAGGCACAAAGATTATTTGTGTATACTGCACTTTCAGAGGGTTACTGAGATTCATGTTCCTTTCTACAACATCTCAGACAGCCAAGCTTTGCTCTAAGAGGAATAGCCAAGACTTTTCCCTATGGAGCTACAGCAGCTTTATACTGCCCCAGAAGACCAAAGCGACCTTAAAGCTGGTGCAGCAGGAAACAAGAGGATTATATTATTTTGAGAGACAAGTTAGAGATGGCATTCTCAAAATCAACACCTCTCTTTGCTGCCAAAATAGGATGCATGGCAATGATACCGCTTGCCCCCCCTTCATCCTTAGCTCTTGCACTCCTGCCCTCTGGGCTGTTGGTAGCCGGTGTTATTTAGAGCCATCCTTATGCTTGGACTGCAGAGGTCTTGCTTGGCATGCAGCCATCCCAGGCTCTGAAGATATCAGAGGCCAATGTTTCTGCCCTGAGCCATAGCAAATGATCAAGATCGAAGGTTTTGTCTTTTTCCTTTTCAAAGATTTGGGGTTAAATTCTTTCCAGCGCAAGGACTCTCTTCAATACATTCTTAGGAGCCATATTAAAGGCATTTCACTCCCTCCTGTGGGTAACAGTGATTACCATGTTGTGCTAAACTGTAATTTTGGAATAGGCCATTAGTGGATAGTTGTAGCAGTGCACCACTACTCCCAAAATTCACCCTTCATCACATAATATGAATAAGAGAAGGAGCCACATGAAGGGAACTCAAGTCTGGCATGCTTAGGCAAGTGTTGATTTTTTTTTTTTTCCCTCCAAGATGTTAATTTTTTATGAGGTACTTGTGGCCTTATTAGCATCCCTTTGCATTACGTGAGCAGCACAAGGAAGCTGGAACTATGGAGAGAGTCTGGTTCCTTGCCATAAACAGGGAAGCAGATGTACCACTGTCCTCACAGCAATCTGCCTTACTGCCATGTCAGCTAGTAGCAGCTGCAAAGATGGAAATTTTCCATGTTTCACCCTGTTTCTCACTGAGGTGTGAACTTGCACACCCAGCTAAGGCTGTCTGAATGTTCATAAGGATAGGGGTGGGTTTTAATCCACAACACACACAGAAAGACTTTAATAGAAATAAATATTCTGAATAAGACTAACAAAAGTTTACAACAGTCAACTTTTCAAATGTAATAAGACATTCAAAGAAATAAAGGGTAGCACTGATTTGTCTTTTATATTTTATGGTTTTAGTTAATATTTTGTGATCCTTACAACATTTATGCAGATATGTATGTTAGTGTCATTCTCTTCACTGTCATCTATCGTGTGTCCTGAAAGTGTAGTGACTAGTCTACAGACTTGTTTGTAGGACTGAGGGTGAGATAGGTGAAATCTGAAATGAGGAAAACCTGTTCATGAACATTATGGGAAAGGATGGAAGAATGAATCAGTTTGAAAAATTTATTCATGTCAGTTGTAAAATTGCAGGAGAATGAAACCTCTTAACACAGAAATCAAAGGCCAGTTGTACACAAAATTCTGTGAAACGTATTTTACATCTAGCTCATTTGTTACAGATTTCTGCATGACCTGGCTCACTATGCTTGGCAACATAAAGGATTTGCCTTAGAAGTCTGACAAATCTTCCTGCGTGGAAAGTGAATTCTTCAGGGCTTTACCTGCTCTTCAAGGCCTGGCCCAAATATAAAGGAATAATAGTTACACAGGTTTTCAAAGGCCTGCTTACAACATTTTCTGAATGCTGTCAACTAATTTTAAGGTTTTGTTGGGGTTTTCTTCACCCATCAACAGAATTTCAGAATACCGTGCTAAGAATCCCTCCACTAACCCCAAGGTCTGTTGATAGCAATATAACTCCCAGCCTGATCTTGAAGGCAAAAGAATGAGTTTAAAATGTTACAGGAAGAATGTTTTTTAAGCATATTTGGATAGAAAAGATTAAGCTGGGTGTTAACACATTTTAATAACACGTCTCTGCTGATCCCAGAAGAGTGAATGGCAGCTATTAATAGCTGGCCAGAGAGGTGGAATATGCTCTTCTACACTTATAGGAAAAATTTCTTCACTGAAAGGTTTATCAAGCGTTGGGATAGACTGCCCAGGGAAGTGGTTGGGTCAGCATCCCTGGAGGTATTTAACAGATTGGTAGATGTGGCACTTAGGGACATGGTTTGGTGGTGGGCTTGGCAGTGTTAGGTTAATGGTTGGACTTGATCTTAAAGATCTTTTCCAACCTAAATGATTCTATGATGCTATTCAACAGACACTGAGCAGCAACATCGATGAATAATGCTAGCTAGTCTTGTCTCCTGTAAGTTTATGTCAGGCTTCCTTGATCCTGTGTAACCACCAAAGTCTTCACATGGTCTCCAACACTCCCGCATCTGATTGCCCTCCAGGTGTTTACAATTAGAAAGGTCACTCATAAAATCACCTTTCAAAATCTAAAGGGCGGGTAGCTAGAATGATTTTGGTTTGTTTTTTCTTCTCATGCTTTGCATGAGAAATGAGCCGAAAGGGACAGTTGGGAGCATGCATAAACACACTCATGAGGAAGTGATCAGAACTGTTTTTTTCTAAATTGTACAAAAGTTGTGATCAACCTTACTGACCAGTCTTCAACCAGTCCAGCTCCAATTCCAGATCCTATGCTGGTCAGTGGGTTTATGAAAGCAACGACTCAGACACCACTTGCTTTCAGCTAAGAGCAGCCTTGGGAGCAGCAGGTCTTCCCAATTCATAGTTGCTTCCATGACTCCCAGAAGAACAAATAAAACTGAATGTTTCTTATTCTGTGGGACAGCAAAAGTTTGTGTGCTCACTTGTACTCCCTGTCATGCCTTCAGCATTGGGCACACCATGAGGAGAAGAGGTATTTCTGCTGCAAAGGAGCAGTGGGAAAAAAATACCTGTGAGTATCAGCACCTGAACCAGGCGAGAGAGAGGTCACTCGCATCTTGACGTTTTTCAAATTCTCCTGTGTCTTACAGCCTCTAGGACCAGAGAGTGCAACAATGTAATGCACTATGAAGGGACTGCAACTTTTTAAGAGCTGCTTTAGCCATACAAGGGAAATGCTCCTTGAGCACCAGGCAGTGCTGCACAAACCACAGCTCTGCTTGCAAGGCACTCCCCTGCAAATGAGGCAAAACGAGAGCATGAGGGGACCTAGCTCATACCTTACCTCCTACTAGATAGAAGTTATTGAATACTTAATAGGAAGTATATTGCATCGTATAGGGCTGAAGTAATTTATTTACTCCTCACCTGAAGCAAGACAAGGAGGAATTTTTCAGAGAACACATGCCTGGTAGGCAGTGCTCTCTGAGGTTACTACAGAGCCCCTCAGCTGCTCCAGGAAGAGCCTAACAAGCTACCCTAACCACCTAGGCCCGGTTAGTGCTTTAAGCTCTCCCTCACACAGCACTGCCCTCCTGCAGGAGCTTTTTTCCAGTTGCCTTCCTGGGACAGCTCTTCGCATTTGGCAGAGCCAAGCAGCTGCACCTTCAGTGAGCTACTTCCCGACCACCTGCTGCATGTTTTGGTGGTCCAGCTGGTGAGCATTCCTATGCTTTCACCCAGTCTGCCTCTCCGTACCCCTGAGGTGATGATATGTTCTCAGAGGGGGCCTCAGATCCATGGCTAATGAAGCAAATTGTTCTTGGATCTATTTCCTGAATATTGGCAGCCTTATTGCTTCACGTCTTAAAAACAAACCCAGATTTTAATATCACTGAGCACAGAGTTTGTAAACTCAGGACAACTCTTGCATATGTCAAAGATGATGGTGCTATTACTGTATGTCACAGTGAGCTTTCCCTAAATCCCCACAGTATACCAGAGTCCCCTAGATTGTTTTAAAACCCCTTCTTTTTATCTCAATGCCCTTAACAGAGTATACAAACAGCAGCTAAGCCCTTTCCAAGCTAATTCCTTTCCCTACCCAGTTCTCAGAAGGCAGGCATGGAGACCTCCTACCCTGCAACCATTATCCCCATAACAACCAGCATAACACCGCAGCAGAGCTCAGCAGACCCACTGTTCTGCTCCCAGCCTGCTCCTTGCAGGGAGAGGCAGCTCACCCTTAAGGTTACTCACTGCCCATACATTAAATGCAGGACCTAGACATCTATATTTTTAGCATATGTTGTGTGTACCAGCTAACTGGTCTGGCTGTCAGGTGGCTGTAAATTAAGGTTGTGCCAATGAAATCACTTGAAATTCTTCAACACTGGGAGATAAATGGATAAAAACTTCAACCTGCTTTTCTTTATCCTGATCAGGTGCTGCTCATTAAATGTAAGCTTGTGCTGTTTAATGAGGAAGGAAAGCCCTTCTGATCAAATTGAGACATCCAGGGTGGAGTCATTCCACTGCAAGCAGGTAAGCATCTAATCAAAGCACTCTTCCAGTCTCTTCAGAGTGAGCCATCACACCAAAGATAACCCCTTGTGTCTATGCTGTCTTAATTGAGTGGTGACAAGCCTTTATTTTGACAAGGTTATTAAGGTAAGCAGACTGGCTGGAGATTTTTTTTTTTCTTTATCTTGTAGTCAAATTTAAGAAAGCCTTTTTCAAAAGTCTGGTTGTTTTCTTAGCTCCCCCTGGTCATGGGAGAAATGCACGTCCGCTTCAGGACATGTTATGAAGGGATGGTTATTTTGCTTTAGTTTAATATGGAAAATCTAAGGTTGGAAAACCCTCTGCTCAGTTCCAGTAATGTTGGCTGACGCATTGTTCAGAAAACAGGCTCTTGTACTGGACACTCTGACAAAGTACAAACTCTGTAAACATTTTTTTTTCTTGGTTGGCAAAGATGTTTGTGTCTCTGAGTAGCAGGACCACAGATTAAATCCTGGAAAATATTGCTAACAATTACAAACAAAAATTGATTTTGTGTAAGATGTCCAGAAACAAGGATTTATTTAAGTTTTGGCTTCCAGTTTCTGGTTAATTCTGAGCTTTCTTACTGACTTTGTCTCTTAGCTGTGCTGATCTGCTCTGGTTTTGTTTTTTTCTATTACAGTTTTAGTTGCTGCTTGGGTGTATTCAACCTCTAACATAAATCACTTATTGTATTTTGAAAGTTGGATAATGTGTTTAATGCACCCAACATTAAAAATACACATCTGTTTTGA
The DNA here is from genome assembly GCF_047716275.1 of Strix uralensis. NCBI lineage: Eukaryota > Metazoa > Chordata > Aves > Strigiformes > Strigidae > Strix > Strix uralensis. Next base: position 105,817,121 of record NC_133974.1, on the reverse strand, counting down.
TGTGAGGTGCATCATGCCAGTAAATAGCATCATTTATCTTAATATTTTTCACTTCATATATAAATGAGTAATGAGTTTACATTCATAGAGGCATTTGTAAGAGGCATGGTTTGGGGTATTTTTTTTCCTTTATTCTAGGTTTTTACAACACATTGTTAGTTTATAGAGAAATGTTGAATTTTTTTTTAATTTTTTTTTTTAATTTCTGGGGGTTCATTAACACCTCTCTCCCTTCCCCCAATATTGTGTCTCCACTATAACCACAATCAGGCTGCATCTTATACTTGGTGTCTAGCATAGAGATTTCTGTGGTTTGTGGCCATGTATTCTTAGGCAGCCTTCATCACCAATTGAACTTAGTCTGTCCCTGGCCTGTCTAAGCACAGAGCTGCCATATATGTGTCTTTACCGAGCGGGGAGGATGGGGTAGCTCTCTTGCTTTCTGTCTCTTTGCTGTTGCCAATTCAATGTGGGAAGGGAACATAACATTCTAGTTATTGGGTTAAGTACCAAAGCTGCAACTTTTATTGAAATACAATAATTCAGGTTTCAGTGGTGCCTGGCAGATAATAGACCCCGTGGTAGTAAGTGTTCATAAAGCTTGAGGCCATCACATGCCCTGGACTGCAAAGCAATGTGACCCTCAACAACCCTTCCCCTTGCTGCCCTTCTGTCTCCCAAACCACAATATTCTTGTCAAGCCATTTAACAAGAATCATGTTTCCTTGTGGTAAGTCATACCCATGCACTATTTTACACTCTTTTTCTTCTCTCTTTACAGGGATATAAGGCCAGAAGAAAGCTCTTGGCTTTTGAAACAATGCTTGTACTATTGCAGGCACTTATTTCATATTGTTCTGTTTAAAAATATAATAAAATGCCACTTTGAGGTGGAAAGAAAATTGGCTTGCTTGCACCGTTACTGAAAGACAGCTCAGGATTCCTAGATCTCTGAGTCTCAGAAACTTAGTTCCACTTTCCAGACTAAATCTGATTTTGGCCCAATGCCCATTTCTTAATATATGAACACTGTCCTCCAGCTTAAATAACTCTTTTGTCTCCCTGGTGTCTACTAACAATGACATGTTAGGAAACATCACTCATTTACACCCCACTTTCTTTCTACTAGACGTACCGAGACCTCTAATTCCCACGAAGTGTGGCCCTGCTGTGCAAAACAGAAAAAGAGGTTTGTGGAGTCCTGCAACACCTGGCCTAACATCACCATGTGCTCCTAATTTCATGTCTGGCTCTTGCAATACTGAGGAAGGAGCTACTTCAGCTTTTAAGTTACTTCTAGCAGATAAATTCCCTGATAATGAGAATCTTCATCCTACTTTCAGATGACATCGAATGCCTCTCCCAGCAGAGATAGTCCTCTCAGATAACAAATCAGATGTGATGCTAAAGGCACCATTACTATTTGCTTCCTAATTCTGATTTTTATACACTTCGGATTTGCATCTGTAATTGTTGTTAAATTAAGAAAGTTAAATTAACAGCACCAGACTGGGCAGGAAGGGGAGAATAGGAATAGGTTATGTTCTGTGTCTCTTTTCAGTTGGCTTCTACTTTCTTGTAATTAGTCACTCAATGCGGTGACTCTCCTGGAAAAAGTCTCATGTTTTATACAGTTTTTATATATATTTATATATGGGGGTGTGTGTGTATTTTTCTTATATATATAAAAAAATAAAAGTGTGTGTATGTTTAAAGGAAATTAGAAATTATCTTTTCAACATTAGTACATTAGTGCCTGTATTCATGACTTAGAATTATATTTTTCTCATGCGTTTATTAAGTCAGACAGCATGCACACACTGGTAAAAGAGACTCTCCTTTACACTGAACAGCACTAGACAATCTCAGTTCTATCCCTGCTTCTCCGTACATTTTTAGGAGATGCTGTGTGGTAGTAACTATCACCTCAGAGGATCCAGAGGTATCGCTGTTGGGCCAACAGAAAGCATTTGAAGCAGGTTTGTCATTATGGCCATACACTTTTATGTTTTAATGGCTCTGCGTCAACATTTCAGAAAGGTTGTACTAATCAGCCAGCACAGAGCTCCAGTGTCCTCAAAATAGAAGAATGCTAAGCTTATTTTTCTTGTCAAACTTTAAGGGCTGTTGCAATTCCATGGGTTGGGTGTTTCCAGTCAGACAAGTACTTGCATCTCAGACCGTCTGAATTTAGAGGAGTACAAAGCAGCCTGCCACAATGGATGTGAAAGTTCACAGATGAAATGAGTTTGGATGATCCTGGTCCCCCAGCGCACATGAATACATGTAATAAAACAGCAGCGCACTGGCACCAGTTTCTCACTTTCAGCTGCGGGAGGCCCGATGGGCGGAAGGAGAAGAAAGAAATGTGTCTGTCTGGGGCCAGCAGCAGGTGGTGGCCCAAGGTCAGGTGTGATCCTCAGTTATGGGTCAGTAGATGTTATGACAGTTTCATCATGCAGCTGTTCTCCCTCTTTCTAAGCTATTCTAGGAGAAAAGGGGAAAGAAATCTTGTGTGCGTTTTAATTAATGGAGCCTCTCCATAATGTCAGTGAACTTGAGCTCTGATCTTGGGGTCAGCAGCGTATAAGCAAACTGATGACGCTCTGCCTGGAGCCATGGTGAAGTGCACAAGGCTCGGTGTGGACACAACATTCTGGCCATGTGGTATCAATTTCAGGACCAGAGCTTGGAAAGAGATTGTTTAACATCTTTGATGCGATTTCAAACCTGAAAGTAAAGCAGAGTAAATGAATTGATGAACTAAATGTACATAAAGATTCAGAAGTTGTTATTGTGCCTTTCTCTAGCCCTTTTGCGACCAAAAAGCATTTCTGCATCCTTGCATCAAACTAGGCAAGCCAAAAGTGTATGATATTTTTAGCGGTGATGCAACACACCCTGCAACAGTGCTTCTTCAAGAAATGTGGTGTTGTGCATCCTGCCACTGTACATATGCACACTAATATAGATTTGCCTGGCTCTTTTTATTCTTTGTTAATGAATAGTGACTTCTTTCTCTATTGTATAAAAATGTCTCTTGACTAAATTCCTTGAGCTATGAAGCAGTTTAATTTTTTTTTTTTCACCTATATCCTGATGGACAGCAAAATCCAGGGTGTGACAAATGGCACCTGACATCCAGGAAGGAATATATCCTTAAGAATAAATCCATATCTCCAAAGTCTGTCTAATTTTATAGGACAGCCTTTCATTCTAGATCCATATCTACTGCAGTTTCACAAAGACCAGATCTTATTTCTCAGTTCCTCTGAATCGCAAGCATTACAAAAGTTCAGTTACACAAACTAAGTTTCTGTTTACTTCAGGAACGTGGCTGAAGTTCCTTGTTGTTCTTCTGTGGTTTGTATTTAGTCTTAGAATGCAAAATGTAACTAGGAAATACATCTGCAATTTGGGTTGAGGAGCAAAAGGCAAAGAAATGACTCATCCAGAGGTATACTTTGTCTGTAGCCCAAGAGAGCCATCTCTTTCAGTTTGAGCAAGATATACACCTTTAGGGTGAGGAAGATGTATAAGAAAGGCTAGTCTTTGAGTATAGCCCTGCTTGTGTTATCAGTAGATTTGTTGAAATATTGAGCCTTTAAGCAGTTGTTACTGAAGTGCTGGAGAGAGACAAACTGATATTATTTCCTTTAAATGTCTGACAGAGATTGAACTATGACTTTCCTTATTTTGTTATAAATAGCCAAAAATTTTGCATAGGGGCAGATAGATGTGGTTATAAACACACATCCATGATCCACGTTTCTAAAACCTCTCATTACATTATTATATCAAGAGCTATGATACCTGGACATCTTTTTCTTTGCTGCAGCCGTAAACCATTCTTTTCATAACATCGAGAACGCTTTATTCCCTGCTGCCTTCAGAGGGACGTTCTAAGCTTCCTGATCATAGATGATTTTACGCTTCCTCATCTCTCTTTATAATCTGGGTGATATCCACAATGTGGTTTTGTGGTTCATCATTATTTCATCATTTAGCATTTTGGAGCTATCCACAGTATTGAAATAAAAGGACACAGGTAACAGGGAAAACTGATCCACCTATAACAGAAGGTGAAAGATACCACACAGAAAAAATGCCACAGGTCTTTCATAGAATACATTCAAACAATATTCTAATTTTTTTTCTCTAGATTGCTCTGTGTCTTTCAGATGCAAATTTCTTTACCTTCGGTTAGCAACAAGTTTCTGACTAGGGCTTAAGAAGAGAAACTTACAGGGCTGCAAGTGTGGGTGTTGCACAAGCCATAGATGCTCTGCCTCGAAAAACCTGTCAGCGGTTTGCAAACATGAATACAACAGAAAGGATGTCTGAGAGGTGGGTCAGAAGTTAACAGGATTTTGCACTACTATGGAAACTTAAGCTGCAGATCGGAAAGTGTTTATGTGATATCACAGTTTGAGTGACAACTGTCAATAGGTGTTGGATGGAGGTGAGGTCAGTATAGATTTTTTTCAAAGGCTGTCTGCTGGTATTGCCTGTCATGAGATAGCTGTCATTTTCAAATCACTCCATACATTCAGCAAATGTAAGGCATCAGCATGCTGGCAGAAACACTGAGGCAGCAAGTGTTATGAATTTATTTTTTCAAGACAGTGATATTCTTCTAAGTACAGTGGATGCAAATTTTCTGCACTTATAAAATATTTGGGAGCCCCCACAGATTTGGCAAAAGCATTAATTAAGGTATTTTACTTAAATTTGTGTGTGTTTTGTAAATTTATGGTGTGCAAATCCGTTCTTCTAAGACTTTTAATTAAGTACCCCAATGTATTTTATGTTTCTTTTAATGGACAGAAAATGACTTTTGCTCAAACAGACTTCATTGTACAGTGTTATGCATTTTTCATCTGATGTGGGGAAAAATCAATTATTTTAAGAGTTCTGTTCTTCTGGCAGTTCATTTAAGTGAATTCTTACTGTGTTAAATGATCATCAGTATTTTCTTTTTACATAGCAACTCTTGTAAAAGTATTGTAATGTGCACAAAGAAGTGTAATTTGCCATCACGTAGAGAACATTAGTCTTGAGCCTTTTATGGACTCATGAACCTCTCAGTTTCAGCCACAGTGCTTTAATTTCTATTTGGGTAAAGTTTTGGGGGAAATGAAAATGAAAGATTAAGTAGTAGAGAAGTGCTTGCAGATTTGAATACATCTTTTATTTATTGCAGCTAAGGGGCTGTAATTCTGATGAGCCATTTGTCTCACTGTAATTCTAACAAGTCCAGTGGAATAAATGATGCGTTGCCTCCATGTGACCTCAGAATCAGGTCTGCAGTGGTTCCAGTGTGCTTTGGATTGTGCAGAAATATTTGTGTTGAAAGTAACATCCACATATGTGTAATAAGACTTCATAGAAAAGTTGAATCTGAGTTTGTTGACACTGAATTATGTTTTTCACAGGCATATGAGTAAAAGATTAATTTGACCTTTTGTCTGAGATTCTGAATTTTATCTTCCAAAGCTGTAGAAAGAAGTAAGACTTTCCCCTTTATCTCAAACTCCAGATATTGTTTTAGGTCAGGGACTGTTTCAGATGGTTGTGTTCACCAAATCATACGTTTCTTGACATTTGTATTAGGGCAAGGGTCTACAACTTTGAGAAAAAAGTTCCTAAAACAATCACATGCTCTTTCAACTGTCTTCACAACTACAAAATGAGAAAGGTAATTGCTGAAAATGACAAGCTCAGCAGACTGCAGTTGATTTTACACATATTTGTGTGTAAAATATTCTTCCAACATGGGAAAGAATGGCAATGCATCTCAAGTATAAATGCACCAAATTTTACACCCTGCTAACAATCCTTGTTTTGTTATTAAACTTTGTATTTGTAGTAATTAAAGTATTAAAGGGCATTTTATTAGAAGTTAACCTATTTAAAACTGTTTAAAGCAATTTCTGAAACATCAAAATTGGGTGAACAGATTAATTTTTAATAAAATTTACTTCCGAGGAAATGTTTTCAGAACTTTAAGTCACACTTCCTAATCCTAATTTTCTATGAACAGTCACAAACTATTGGAAATGTCATGTACACAACAGTAGTCTCTTTCAAATAAAAGTACTATTTCAGATGTTGAAATTTGTAGGGTTTTTTAAAAGATGCAGAACTATGTTTTAGGTATGCTGCAGGTCCTTTCAGGTTTAATTTTACAATGTTTACATTGGAGCAGCTCAGGAAGAGGCAGATGTCCAAGGGTGCAGGCTCAAGAGGTCTCATGATTCATGGAGAGGTAGGGTCAGATGTTCCTGTCCCAGTGATTCATCCCTCCTCTGTTGTGGCAACTGACTGGGTGGCATGCCCAGAGCTGAGGGCCTGGTACCTCGGTCTAAATCATTATTGATTTCAGTTTACACGAATATCCCTGGCTGTGAACTGCCACAGCCGAGGGCTCTGATTCACGATCTCTGTCAGACTTAAAAGTGGTGGCTGAAGAGCTTTCTGAGCACAACAGCCTCTTCAGCAACTGCATCTAATTCCATACAGATTGGGAATCAGATCATGGAACATTTTGCTACCCATTTGTGAATAATTATTCTGTTTTGTTCTGCTTGGTATTTCTATGCTTGAGTGGAAACAGTGTAAAACAGAAAAGATACAAGTTGAAAAATTGCTCAAAATAAAGATTCTGAGACAGCAGAAAATCTTTGTTATGGGGAAAAAGGGGAAAAAAAGGCATGCATTCAAACACGTGGTCATATCAAGAAATTACAATTGCTTTTTTTTAAAGTTATGTAAATGCTAGAAATGTTTTTAATGGAAGGACTTTATTTACATCTTAGTGGAAAGAATAAAGTTGCAGGAGAAAATAGCTTTTTACGGAAGATCAGAAACTTTCCTCTGGTACAAGTTCTTCCTATGGTCAAGAAGATTTTTCTTTCAGTGGAGATTCAAACAGACTTTGAAAAAGTAGATGCTCAAATGTCACTAAGAACACTGTTTGAAAGAAAGAGTGTGTGTTAGTGGCAGGGCAGTGTATGTGCAGAGAAGTCTCCTATTGAGACTAATCAGCCAAGGGTCCATCAAACTAGCAGCTGCGATGCTCTAACCTGCCTATAAACCCACATACATGTAAAATAAGTAAATGGCAGCAACCTGCTGAGCCACTGATTCATCTGTAGATTAGATAGAATATGGACACTTACATTTTATGCAAAGGTTGTGATATCTTCTAGACTGACCTGGGGTTTCAAAGGGGCTTTTAAAAGTTTGATTTATTACTCTTCCATGAATATACCCCACACTTCCAGCTGCCCAGAACTCATGTGTCTTCCAAACCACAGGCGTGCAAATAAAACAAAGCCCACCTTGCAGTGTCCTACTGACTCCCCACACATATAAAACGTGCTGTATTTCAGTGCTACGGTAGATAACTACTTATTAGCCTCTTTAGACAGCTATTAAAGATGTCTTTGGATACATAGGATGAATCTGCAACCCAACAGACCACTCTTAGTCATGCCCCCATGATGGCCAGTGCATGTGAGCAGACAAGATGTTGGATTATAGCTCAGACTTCCATTTCCTCCTCTGCTCCTCCTTTACTCTGTTCCCGTCGTGCCCTTCCATCAGCATGCAGAGAGGTACAAGCCCAGGCTCTGTCCACTTCTTCCCTCCCCTCGGCCTTCCTCTGCCGCCTCCTCTCCCTCTGAGACCACCTGGAGACAGTCCAAAGGAGAACAGTAAGACTGGCAAAAGGATTAAAAAAACATATGGCCTAAATGAGAAGAGTGAAAGAGCTGGGTGGTTTAGTGGAGCAAAGAAAACAAGAAATGAAGGCTCAAGGGCAGGCATGTGTCATGGTTTAACCCCAGCCAGCAACTAAGCACATAGCTGCTCGCTCACTTTTCCCAGTGGGACAAATGGGATGGGGAGGAGAATCGGAAAAAAAGTAAAACTTGTGAGTTGAGATAAGAACAGTTTCATAAATAAAATATAATAATAACAATAATAAAATATAATAATTGTAGCAAAAAGGAATATAACAAAGAGAGAGAAATAACCTGAGAAAAGACAAGTAATGCATGATGCAACTGCTAACTGATGCCCGAACAGCGATCTGCCCCTCCTGGCCAACTCCCTCCAGTTTATATACTGAGCATGATATTCTGTGTTATGGAATACCCCTTTGGCTAGTTTGGGTCGGCTGTCCTGGCCATGTTCCCTCCCAGCTTCTTGTGCACCTGCTTGATGGCAGAGCATGGGAAACTGAAAAATCCTTAATTTATTTCTTGCTAAGTAGTGCTTATCCTAAAACATCAGTGTGCTATCAATGTTATTCTCACACTAAATCCAAAACACAGCACTATACCAGCTACTAGGAAGAAAATTAACTCTATCCCAGCCGAAACCAGGACAGCATGGTAAGAGTCTTTAAATCTTTGAGAGCCTGAAGCAGAGTTGAGTAAATTATTTGGGGTTTTTTCAGGTCTACAAGAGGCAGTGGTTAAAGTGCAGTAAGACTTAAGAAAAACTGCCTAATGGCAAAGAGAGTTGGGCAGTGGGATAGACAGGCTGTGGTGTCTCCATCATTGAATGCTGTTACTGACATTTTAGGCATACATCTGTCAGCAATAGTTGCTTCTGCTTTCGGATAAGGGGATGGACAAGGTGGTCTTTCAGGAAGATCCTGACTTGTCCTGCTCCAGGAAATGGGGTCAGGAAGAGGGTTGAAACAGGGATACGACAGGGGCCAGGCACAGAGTAGAATGCAGTTAGGCTGCATGGAGATGAGTGTTGTTGATAATTAAACTATGCAATATACTTGTACAAAATATTAGTTTGGCATCATGTATCTTTATGTACATATGTCTGTTCTGGTACCTGTAAGTCACCCATCATTAGGGAAGGAGTAGGAAGATGTCTTTTTTTAAATTCTTGTAATGCAGTTTTTGGACGTGAAAACTGCAACCCACACCTGCCATGTTTTGAACCTGTTACTGCAGTTCATTTGGAGGTATCCCTGAACCCCCTGGAATGGGTTAGTGACTTCCTGCTTTCTTAATGGTATCTTGACCTGCTTCAGACTTGCCTTTTATTTACGGGTTCATTTCAAAGTGCTCTTTTTGATGTACAAAGATCTTTTTGGATTGGATCCTGTATATCTCTGAAATTACCTGTCTTTTGTGTTTTGCTTCAAGAGTTCAAATTACCCAGAAATTTTTGAGTTAAGGGGCCTTAAGACCTACACCATAGGACAAGGCATGGATGGTAGGTTACATTTGGCTGTGTAATACCTTTCTTCAGTATCTCTTGCCCTTCTGGTTGTTTAGGGTTTTTTTCTGCAAAGCGAAAAACATGTACAGAAGAGCTATGTTTTCTTTTTGTCTGATTGACCTGATGACTGCCTTCATGTTAGATTGATTTAGACAGCTGCTTTGGTTAAGCTTTTGCATTTTATTGTAAACACATTCAAAAACATTCCATGTGACTCATGAAGTACATAGGAGTAAATGGAGTAATCAAGTAAATAGGAGTAGTCATGTACTAGGTAGCAGTACACTGGCTCATAGTGTTCGTAAGAGTTTTGAAATGTCTTTACAGTGTCACCTTAAATCTTCAACTGGACATTTAAATATAACCTTTTTTCCATGGACAATTTGAGTAGAGCATTGACAGCAGTATGTGTAAGAATATGCTAGGAAGCCAAGCAACATTATACGTGATAGTTGTTTGTAGATTTCTTCAGTTGCCTGAGTTGCTGAATTGAGCCAATTTACTGTTGGCTAAAAGCTGAAAGGCTCATCCACCTCCTCCATCCTGGGACTGGAGGTCTCTGAAAATAACCAACGGCCAGAACAATCCACATGGTGTGCATAAGGCAATGTTTCTCCAGGAGCTGATTTATAATTTAACTATTCTAGCCCTTGGCTTTGGAGGAGGAAAAGTTCTTCACAGCAGTGGAGTTTCATTATGGAAATAGCACAAAATCTTTGCTGATTAGTAACATTCTTTGGGTGTGTTTACTTACTGGTGGCACACCTTTCTTCTCTCGAGGCATGACACTGCCTTTCGCTTCTTTCTGCAGCCATGCTGGTTTCCAGGAACTGTTCCAGAGTGTGCCAGCCATTGCTTTCACTGGCTGTTTAAGGCAGTTTTGTGTATTGGTCTGCAGAACCTGTGATGGCAGGGAGGGAAGAAAAAAAAAAAAAAAGGCAAGCATTATCAGAAAATGTTAACTGCCAACCCTAAAGTTGAAAAGGATTTGCTCAAGTGTCATATTTTTTTAAGGGGGGAAAAAAACCAAAACCTTCAGCTAAATCATATGTCCTAATGCTGTTATTATTTTATAAACTATTTTAATCTCAGCACAGCACATTCCCTAGGTTTTCCCTTGGGCAGTTTCTCATTGACTTCTCTTCTTAACAATCTGAGTTACTCCAAACAAGAACTGTGACATCTTTGCAAGTGCAAATCTTCTGCCTGTCATTCTTCAGTTTTGGGATATACTTGCTTGAATAAAAACAAAAATTAGAAAAAAAAATATTAAAACGGATTAGGGATTTCAGAATTTGTTCTTCTTGAATATTCATATTGACAAGAGCTCTACATATCCACATGCCTTGTTAATATATTTCAATTTTTTCTTTTTTTTTTTTTTTAAAAATCTTTGATCCTTTTGTTTGGGTGTTCTCTTCAATTGCATTTTCTCCAAGCTGCAAATGTTATCATACTTGCACAGTTAAAGATCAGGAGAAAATAGAACAAGTAAAACTGAAGAGAAAAAATCCTTTCCTGTCTCTGCAGCTGGCAAGGACCCCTAAACAGCAGGACCAAGCTGTTCTGCTCTGTGTGGGAGGAATAACTTGATAGCTAGTTCAGATTCAGCAAGACAGTTTAAGCAATGCCCCCAAACTGCTTTGATGTAATATCTCTTCATTACCTGAAAAAAAAGCTAGCAATCTTATGCATTGACTTCTGGTACGTGTTAACCAGGCAGGCCATTCACTGAAGGAGCAGGGCAGAGATGACGAAGACTGGCAGAGACACTTGTGCTACCGTTGCTCTTGCTGCTTCCCATGTGTCTGGAAACAGTCCAGATACATGCAAGAAACATCTGACCTCAAGATATCAATGAGCACTTCAAAGCGCCAATCTGTTCATTCATTTTGACTCTCATCATAGTCAAGGCATTGAGAAGATGACAAACCTGATCAAGACCATGCTGTTTATGTTCTCTGAGGTAAGGCAAATGAGAAAGCTGTATAATCGTGCTGACAACAGTGATAAAACTTGCTCCTCCCCTGCTAATAATATTGTGACTGAATAATGGAATTCATACCCAATTCATGCTCCCTTTAGACTCTTGGAACTGGATTGAAAATGTTATTTAACACTTAAATGCGGCCAATTTCTACTTTTTCAAACAGATAATTCAAGTAAGATGGGGTCAGTTAACACTGGGGAAAAAAAGACTATTTGCTCTACATTTGAGTTGTTTTGCTGCCCAAATTAGAAAATCCCAGGTAAACTCCACATAATTTTATGAGACTCTTAATGGCAGGCCTAATAATTTAGGCAAGAAAATACAGGCATGGAAAAACCTGAACATCTTGGTAATGTCCAAGGATATGCACAAAACCAAACTGTTCTTGTCTTGGCTCTAAAATAGCAGTTTCTCAGCAGCTCCACAGAGCTTCTGAAGAGCTTGAAAAGTGAAAACTCAAGTGTTTAGGGGACCTCGGGTCATAACGTCAACTGCATAGCTCATAGCGGCTGCTCTTGGCATGATTTAGCAGCGTATGGATAGCACTTCTGAGTTTTTCCTGGCACACTGGATGAGAGAAGACAACTTCTTGCTCAAGCATTAAGTTTGCTGCTGCTAGGAAAAGAATTAAATGGGTAAGATGAGTATTGCTCAAGGCCAGAACCATTGATAGAGTAAATCAGCTCCCTGTATTTCAATGACTAATACCATTGATTATCACCAGCTGAGAAGTGGGCCCCAAAGAGTATAAAACAATAGTGGATTAGAATGAGCAATCTATTTTCATATATCCAGAATGATTATGTCTCTCTAGAGATGGATCCAGGCAGAGTTACAGTCAATTATCACTAGTTCCTTTTCACTGGAAAAAGAAAAAAAATAAATGGTTACATCCATACATCTTTGTGCTTGTTTGTATCAATATTGTCTTTAGCTTAAAACTAACAGATACTCTGGAAGTCAAAAGGCTCTCCACTTTGATTAACAATGCACATTTCTATGCTTATATCACTAAATTCTTATTTTCATTCATTTGTCATCACATGCTTGATCTTTGTTTTCCATAAAAATTCAGCCTTATTTACACTATTTTATGCTTCTCATACTAATTTTTTTAAGTTACACCTGCAGATTTTTATCTGCTTTCCCTCAGCATAAAAGCCTGGGGATCAGCACTTTTCCGTTCTCCCATGAAAAGTGATGAGGTCTTGCAATGGCTTGAGTCATATGATCTGTCTTATCGCCGCCTTAACCAGACACCAGGAGCAACAGCATAAAGCAAGTGCTGTTTTGGCAGCACTTTACTGAAGTCCCCATGCAGATGCTTCGCGCGTTTCACAGTAGAATTAGTAACAGCAATCATTGTCGAAGACTGAAAATGTCCCTGCTCAGGACTGCTCCTGGCAGCAAGCAATGACAAATCTGTTCCCTTCAATCGGCACCGTAAGATGTCCACGCGCTGCAAAGCTCTGTGGTTCTGAGGCACTAAATCACATCACGGAAACAAGCAAAACTTGGCCGTGGTACCCGAGGCTTTCCCTGCCTGACATACTACACTGTCAGGCTTTACAAGGCGCAGTAGATCTCCATGTTTGGACTCTGCTGCACACCCTGTACTTTCCCTCTTGCTCACTCTCTCTTTCTTTAGTTTGTCAGATGAAGTTCTCTTTATTCAGAGTACATGTATTCCTGATCTGTACATAGAGACTTTAGTAAGAGTTCACTTAAAACGTGTGACTTGAATAGATAAGCAGTCTTTTTGAAGTGTTCTTTGATGAATTTTAAACAGTAGCACTGACTTGTACTTGTAAATCTGCAATGCTTTCTTTTACCTGAACCAAAAATTGACTCAATAACTGTTCATAACTCCTAGTAATGTCCTTAAAAGTACAGCTTTTAGGATACAGTTAGATATCTTGCACACAACAATTCTACTTAACATCTCTTAGCCTCATCTAGGGGAGGGGATTTTGTTTATTTTTTGGTAACTATAGGTATTTTTCAAAGTTTCTTTTAGGGGATATAGCTAAACTGAACAGCTGATTTTTAGTGCAACACTGTCTCATCAAACCTAACTGCAAATCAAAAGTGTCTGTTAGTTGCCCTTTCTGCGTTCAACTCAGAACAGTATTAATTTTTTTAAATGGCTTATACAAAGGTTTGCATTGTCAAAAGAACACTGTTCAGAAAATAAAACCCAGGATTTTCAAGTGTGTCAGCAATAGCTTTAGCATATGTTCTAAATAATTATGTATTTTAGATGATGTACTAGTTTTATGACTGGCCGTTAAAAGACGACGTGTGTCTTACTATTGCTTATATCAGTTTTGTTTCTTTGATTTATGGAAACTAGTGTGAAATGGAAATAGGAACTCCACAATATTAGGAGTATTAAATATTTCAGTATTTTATTCATTGAATCATGGTCTTATTGCATGCAGGTTGTCAATAACTGGAAGTGGCCAAAATTAAAAATCTGTAGAAGACAGCTAGCATTGAGGGTATAATTTGCACTCTGTTTTGGCCTAACCCAATGAAGTCAGTACAAGTGAATGTATATATGTATGTATGAGTTATCTCCTGGTTCAGAGAGCTTGATTTCCTTTATCTTTTTCTTTTTTTTTCTGCCACATTGGAGCTAACCAAGTGCAAAATGGCAAAATGCAAGTTTAATTCATTTTGAAGACAATGCGTATAAGAAATCAAAAATAACTTCAGTACTGGTATTAGGATTTGGCCATTTGACAGTAAAATAGTTCAATTTTACTAGAGAAATTAAGATGCTTTGTTTGAATAACTGTATCAGCTTTTCTTTGCAGTCAAGAATCCTCCCCCTCCCACCCAAATAGTAATAATTTTTAAAAAGTCAAATTTGAAATTATTTCTTTGGTACCAGTTACACAAATTAGGAGGAGGAAGAGTTGAGTTACTCACCACTGTCTTAGAAAATCTTAATCTGATAAAGACTCACATGGAAAAAGTAATTACATGCTTGTTGACATTGAGCTGAATGGATATCTTCTGCTTTTCAGCCCAGATTACAGCCCAAATTCTGTTGCCTCATGTGGCCAGTAGTTTTTTTAACTCTTATCCATGGAAAACCTTCAGCTTTTCCCTCTATGTCCATTCATGAGAGACTGATAACCGTAATAAAGATGTTTTGTCTTGCTCCCTTGGACAAGATTAGAAGGAAGGTCTAATTTCCAGATATGTTTCACCTTTTGTTACTTCTCTTTTGTGGTTGCAGTGTTCTTCTTTCTTTAGGGCTATTAGAAATAATTTTTCAATGAAATGCTAACATTAAACAAACCCAAAATGTACTAGAGCTAAGAAAATTAATTTAAAAGAAATCATTTACTAAATGTCTGTAAATTTACAGCTCTTATAGTCTTGGCTGAATATGTCATTCTCAGCTTTGTTAAAAGGGGAAAATAATGAGGAATAACACATACTGCATGATGGTAATTCTCTTCTTTAATCAACTTGCAAGCATCCCTTGCTGAGCACTACAAGCCCCTTACTGCAGCTAGAGGTCCTTATAAAGACTTGCCAGGGAGGTCAGGTTTAGACATCAAGTGGTCTCCACTTTTCAGCCATATCCCCTTCTTTGGCTGCATCGAAGGCTGTCATGTTGCTATTTCATTGCATGTCTGCTGATAATGTAAGTCTTCTTACAGCCCCGGAATCTGTATTTATTTGAGAAAATAATCTCAACTTTAATATTTGTAATGTAAGCCTTTTCCCTTTTTTCTTCCTTTCTTTTCTTTTTTTTTTTTTTTTTAATTTTACAAACCCTTGAAGACCTGAGCCATAAAATCTCTCTGCAGCAGAAAAAAATCAAGAGCTTTTTAAATCAAAGGTTTGGGGCAACTCACTGGACTTCTTTGCTCTCTGTAACTGGTAATACCATAACAATTTCATATATGAAGCTGCATGCATCTCCTTACTTGGTTTCTGAATTACCTTTCAGTAAGGAGGAGTGCTTTCTCCATTACCAGCTCCTTCATGTTCAATTTTTTTTTAATTGTAGAATAGAGACAGAGATGCAATCCACAGTATCGTATTGGTTTTCCGTTATTTGACTGAAGTTTGAGTCTGGATTGTGGTATCAAAGCGGAGAGTGAGCTAAGAAGAAGTAAATGAAAGGGAAGTCTAACTTCTGCTAATGGAAAGGTTGTCTTCTGCAATATGTAGATTTATGATGCTTATTGAAGACGTCTCTACCTCTAGGTGTTCAAGATGGTTAGTTGTAGCCTAAGCCACTTCTAACTTCTTGTGTTCACAACAACGCTGAATTGTTTTGGCTGTAGACCTTGATGAGGACGTTCAAAATTATGACATGTGTCTCGCTGGGATTTTCTTATGGGAAGGCTCAGAACCTATGTTTCTGAAGAAACATGGTCACCATTAGCACTGTGGGCTAGAGACAATAAAAGCATTCAGGCACAGCAAGGCCTAACCTTTAGGTTGATCTCACTATTGAACCCAAAGAAGGGGACCTGAGATTTCTGTACAATGTGAAGATGAATTTCCCCTTTGGAGATGACGAATAAACCATGGAAAATTTAGATTGGATATTAGGAAAAATTTCTTTGCTGAAAGGGTTATCAAGCATTGGAACAGGCTTCTCAGGGAAGCGCTTGAGTCACCATCACTGGAGGTATTTAAAACACATGTAGATGTGGCTCTTAGGGACATGGTTTAGTGGTGGACTTGATGATCTTAGAGGTCTTTTCCAACCTAAAGGGTTCTATGATTCTAAATGTAAACTATCTTAAATGAGATCCTGGAGGAAATGTTAAGCACAGGAGTGTCAGACTGTACTTGCTTTCTGGAGCACAGATGACAAACAGGGCTAACAGGGCACCACCTGGAACCTTCTCTGAAGGGTGAGAGCTTGCACCTGTAATTACAAAGGGCTGAGCAGACTTCATGCTTTTCTCTTTAAAGTCAAAAAAGGTTGAGGCTTGTTCAGAGCTTTTTACATAACAACCAAATGGCTTGAGTACATGTTCCAGTGATTTTTTTTTTTTTTCTCTTTCATGGTGACACTTTTGCAATAGAAGTTGTGTTCCTTCTCCAGTGTTATAAAGCATCAGAGTCTGTCTGTTGATGAAACTGTGTACTGTTTTCAGGGCACTGCATGTTACTGCTTGGTTTCCAGGTGCCAGGGCAGCAGCAGCAGAGCAGGGCTGAGTAGCTCTAGAGATTCCTGATGTAATGTGCATTTCTCCCATGTAGGTAAAGGCTCTGAGAGTCAGGAGAGATTTGAATTATGGGCTCAAATTAAGACAACCAGTTCAGTTTTGGGTACCTGTGACTTTTCAAACTGATGCCTAGTCCTTGTCTGCCCCAGACAGCACAAACTGTCTCAGCAATTAAAAATTATTTGCCACCACCTCTGAAGTCCAACCAACCTTGGGACAACGTCTCCCATGGATTGTCCTGAGCCTTTCTTTATGTTGTGACTGTTGCTACCTGATGAGGCATTATTGCCGTCTGTTTCTGAGTGTCATTTGACCCATACACAGGTGACCGTGCATTCCCAATGGAAGACCCATGTCTTGGGAAATCATTGATCTGAGTTTGCCCTACAAATTACTCCACAAGATTACTTTGGCCGGTCAGGCTTTTTGTGTAGCTTATTCTTCTAGGCTCTTACCATGTTAAGTCCTAGGATAAATCAGAAATATTTAGGAAGTGTCAGCACTAGCGTTTACAAATACACTCACTAGTTCTAGTTAATTGGTGACCAGTTAACTCAAAGCAAAACAGTCTATTATAGAAACACACTAAGTCAACACTTACTATGAGTTTCCAAAAGTGGTTTTTTGTTGCTCTTTCTTCCTGAACTCTGATTTCAGCAGGCATCTGAGTTAGGATTTTCAGATATGTTCAGCTGTAACCCACCTTTGAAATTTCCAGTCTCTTTCTCCCAATCAAATATTCCAGAAAAGGAAATTTTTCCTGAAAGCTGGTGTGTCAGTCCTGCTGAATCAATACACTTTATCATGGAAAACATCTTTAAAAATTTAAGAAAACTGCCCTTTCTAGGGAAGTTAAAACAATAGCTTGCTTTTTTATTTGTCATTATTAATTTCCCACTTGAAATTATCATAAATTTTTTGAGCTTGAAATGGTGTTAAAATCAACCTCTTCTGTGATGTTCTCATGACTTTTACTAAAAAATACATGGCAGATGAGCAGTATATATTTGTATTTGGTGTGGTTGGGTATTAAAAGAGAAATTCAATTAGGATATTGTGCATTTAAGATCCAAAACTTAAAATGAAACTAGCTCAGAGTCTCCAGTTTTGATGATCACCAGGGGTTCTTCTCTTATGCCTGCTCCATTTCAGTAATAAAAGATGGACTTCTTTGCACAGACTTCTTGGCAGTGGGTTTCAGCAGTGGAAGACAGTATTTTATCCCATTTTGTAAATGAAAGCAAGGTGCAGAAAATCAAATTATTTTTCCCCAAGGTCATCTATTAAGGAAGGAGGAATGATAAACATTATGACTCCCAAGAAGTAGCACAATGATACATTTCTTAAAAGTCACAATGTTGACTTTTCTTGGGTAAAATTTAGCTGTGAAGACATTCTTAATAACAATAGGTTGTGTCCAACATTTTTCCCTTTTTAATAGTAGAAGGTAACCATTGCTTAATCCTCTCTCTCTCTTTGTTCTTTATAAAGAAAATGTTTCAACCAGAGGTGTAGGTTAGGTACAGGGGAAAAATCCCTGTAGTTTTAGATCATGGGTGAGGGTATGGGATGTACTGTGTGTTTTACTTGCTGTATATCATTGAAAATACAGAGGACTTCACAGCAGAAGTGTATGTTTTAGGTTTGCACACATTTGTGAGAATGTTAATACCGCGTTGTGGGAATAGTGCTGAGTTCCCTGTTATCATGCAAGCAATTGCTAACTGTAGACCTCTGACTTTGTAATTTGTTCTTTATGGACTAGCCTGCAGCCAATAAGCAAAATCAATAGTCTTTGCTGAAAAGTAAGCAAGTGCCAGTGTGTTATGTGACAGGTGAAGATACATGTGCTTACCAGGGGTCAGGGGGCCACATCAAATTTCTCTCTGACTTCTTTTCAAAAAGCTAAATCCATTTAGGGAGCATTCGTCATTGGAAAATGTTGCAGTGGGGAATTAGACAGGCTCCTGCTCTTCTTTTCTCATTTAACGATGTTTGTTTTCAACAGTCTGTTCAATAATGTCACGGAGAAGAAATTATGTGAGAAGAATAAAGTGCTTATAGTCTATTTATTTATTCATTCATTTCTGTAGAATAACACTAGCTGTTGCATTCTCATGTTTATTAATGCTATTGTGGCAGTCCAAATATTTGTTTGTTCTCCTTTTCCATTGGAAAAAAGGTGGGAAAGAGCAATGTGGAACAGATTACTTACTGTTTAAGCCTAAGGTGAAGGTTACACAACTCCTAGCAATCTTATATATTCTATAAGCTATTGTTTTCTGTACTTGAGTACAGCATCTAAATAGATACCATACTTTGAGTACTGCACAGAGTTTGGGAAGTCTCTTGTTTTCCAAGTAGAATGACCAGGATTGAGGCCATTCAGAAGCCTTCTAGAAAATATAACATCAACAGCTGAGGTGGATGTTGTGGCCTGAGATAAAACGGGCTGTTCATGGTGGATGCTTACTGGTTCAATTCCCTTTTTTTTCATCAAATGCTGAAAGTATTTCAGTGTACTGAGTTCTAGGAGAATTGCTGTTCAAACCAGCCCTCATGTCTCAACATATCGGAGTATAATGGAAGGCAGAAAGGGAAAAGGAAGAATCCAGCAGGGGAGCTTTTTATGAAATCCTGAAGTGGCTTAGGATCATAAGCTGCCAAAGAAAAGGACTTTGGTATTTAGAAGTTAAAGTTATATTGGCTTTTAATGTTTAAGCGCCTAACTTATGTTCTTTTGAAAACTTTAGAGTCAGTCTAATAGCAAAAATGATAGAAGGCTTAATGCCGTTGTTTGCTTCTTATTGAATGTGGTTGCTCTGTTTAATAGCCTGGACTGCTGCCATCGTACTATCATATACACATGTGCACTCCCAGTCAGGAAAAACAAACAGTTACCACACAAGTTCAATCAGATTAAAGGTTCCCTGTGTGAGAGCTGAATACCAAAAACCAGATTGGTGTGTTAGATTTCTCTTGTGTCCTGTTTGATTTTAACATGCATAATAAATGTCTCTTAATTTTTCTACCCAGCTACCCAGTTTTCTCTATAGCTGATTTTTTGCTGCTGACTGCACAAATGATTACTATAGTATTTTCTCTCAGTTGAGCACTGCATTTGAAGATGTTGAATGATACTTGGTGCTTCCAGAAAGCTGTAGTTGACACCTTTCAAACTGGGTACTGCCATGCTTCATGCCACCTCTTACACTCAGTTTCAGGATTCACAGGCTGCTTTCAACACCATGTTATATCTAGTGAGTGTCCAGGTTCAGGGTGTTCAGCAAGACAAGAAATTTCTAAGGTGGCTCACAGGGCCTCTCAGCCACCAACAGTAAGAAATGAAGAAACTTATTTTCATCATTTTCTAACAGGACTGGTGTCTTTCTTAGCCTTAGCTACAAAATATTTAAATAACACATTCTGACTAGAAAGCTTGTGGGGTCTGCAAACTTCTATACCATGGAATTCAATTACTGTGGGATCATGTCTTCCCACACTATTTCAGTGTGCTGAGAAATAGTTTTCTCCTTGACATGAATTCCCAGGCAAGTGCTTGAAGTTCTGGTAGACAACTGGGGAAAAGCAAGGGACAGGGTTTGGGTCTTGCAGCTCATCATCTCTCAGGGAATGGGTCTGTGACCAGACTACAAACAAATCAAGAACTTGCCTTTCCATCTAAGGGGCTGTAAAAATAAACTTATAATGGAATTTTATAGTTTGAGAAATGAAAAGATAAACAAAAATCTCCTCCAACCTTCCTTTCCTCCTCTTTCCTTCATGGGGTAACACAGTTGCTGTTCTGTAGTGACAAGATGAGATAAAACTAAAGTGACTTGAGAGATCCCCTGAGCTCCAGGCTGCAGAGGGTTGAGGTTAAGCTTGAGGTTTGCCTGCTCAGCTCCTTTTTTTTTTTTTTTTTATTGGGTCTTAAACCTTTCCCACACTAAATAAACACCATTTTATAGGCTTTTTCTTCACAAATGGCAAGTTTTGTAACTTTATATGAAAAACTCTTGTTGCTGATTCAGACTAAATGCTCCTTCATTGCTACCAGCCCCTCTCTCCCCAAGGGCCACGGTCCTCTGGCGGCCAGTGCAGCATGCTGGTGCTTGCCTAGCCCCGCTGGTCCTGCTTCTTTGCTGGGCCTACATCAGGCTCCAGTTTTAATCTGTTTTGAACTTCATATCCTGGATCTGGCTTTGGTCACTTGAATATATTTATTGATCTTATTGTGTGATGTGCATCATCCAAGTGCTAAGCAATTTCTGTGCCTACACAGCCAAATGATAGAGTGAGTGTAGTGCGATCAGGTGTATTACACGCTAACTTTAATTTACCTAGTATAGGAAACAGCAAAAATGCAGTGGCCACAGATACTTTATGGGCCAGCAACTGCAGCACTGTGGCAAGTCCCCAGAGGGCTTATATAGTTCATGCTCAGGTCTGTGCTGCCACTTCTTCACACTATTGTTACTGCTTTGCTACCATGCCATCATTTGGCTGGGTAGACATAGCATTCAGAATTAAGCAGAAAAAAGTCTAGTTTAACCAGAAGCCTCCTTCTTTTAACTCTCCCAGAACCCTATCATTTATTATCTTGCCTTTTTCTTGCTTTTATACTTGCAAGTATCTCATCAAAAGAAATTACCAGCAAAATTACTCTGGTGCTTGTCTCTTCCTATTTCATCACCAACACACAATGCATACCACTTACAATAACAACTCCTATCACTTCTGCGATGGCAGCGCTATGCATTTGGTGTGACACATGCAAAAGGAGAGCAGCAGAAGAGGCAAGAAGCTCATGTTCTAATGGATAACAAAGGTTTGAACATGCATCCTTCCTGGCAGTGGTCTCCAAAACTGTGATCTGTTGAGATTTTACTTTTGAGGGCTATCCAGATCATGTCACTTAAATAAATTTTTTTTCTACCAAGCTCGTCAGCTGCAAGATGTTCTTTTTTCAGTATCTTCATTCTGGACACGTTCAAATCAAACAAAGTCTTCCTTAGAGGAATACTTTATTACAATTTTATTATCCCTCTTTCTCCGTGTGTGACTATGCGAAGTGTCATATTTTATCAAGGAGGGTGGGTTGTATATGTTTGCAAGATCAACTACAGACAATGTATCTTACTTTCAACTTAAGCCTTACTCTGGAAGGGAATCAAGTGAACCCATCTAGAAATCAACAGTACCTGTGTGAGCACAAATCATCTTCCATACACTTACCTATTGCTGTCCTTATTTTACATTTGCTTGTTTGCTTTCCTTTAAGACACCTTAAAGTCTAATTTATATCTTTTTATCTTTGTTAATGGGACTACAGTTGCATCATATATTTATGTCCCATTTTACTTTTCACCATTTCTTTCCTTTTTAAAACATACTGTAAGGATTACCTGCTTTAAACATGTGTTCTTGTAGTGCATAGTATTGTGCTGCTGAGAAGAAAATATTATTAATATCTATATAAAGCCTAGAGAAGAACAGAGGCAAATTGTAAAATAGTTTACAGAACTGATTCTTACCCTAATCATTCAGAAATAGTTTAGTAGAGAATCAGTGACTTGGAATATTTCTATGATCAGTGCTTATTCACTATGTAAAATGATTCCTGCTGACCTTGGTGGGTTTTGGAAAAGGTTCTTGAAGTGGCAGAATGGAAACTAGAATGAGATCCATGATCAGTAAGATTTCAAGAGACTATGTGTAATTATTTTTAACCATTTTGTTAAAGGTTTCTTTTCTGGCAATTGTAAATGGGACAAATTTATGCAATTAATTTTGCTTTTTTAGGTTCTAATAGTGAGTAATATTCTAATGATTCATTATTTGAAATTCCTCCTAGAGCAAGTTCTGCAACTAATACCTTTATTCATATACAGAACAACATTTTTAATCACATGAACATATTTTTGCCAAAGTAGGTCTTTGCTCTGCAGTTTTTCACAGGCAGTTTATTACAAATGCTTAATATTCAAAACTTCTTTGTAATGGGAAAGGTAAGTCACATGATACTTAATACTGAATTGGTAACGATAAATATTCCTACCCATATAACCATTCTAAATGATTCTTAAGCCTATCAAGGATAAATATAATAAATTTTGTACGTATACACCTGTAAAGTTTGCTTTGCTTTAAGGTTGTTATTCTGCAATGCTTTCTACCAGAAAATGAATTTTTTTAAATATTTATGAAAAAGGGAGCTCAACATAATTAGAACACAGTTCT
This sequence comes from Strix uralensis, assembly GCF_047716275.1. NCBI lineage: Eukaryota > Metazoa > Chordata > Aves > Strigiformes > Strigidae > Strix > Strix uralensis. Next base: position 105,794,429 of record NC_133974.1, on the reverse strand, counting down.
GAAATCAATTGACTTCGAAAAAATGAACTCATGTACTAGGTTGTCTTTGCATAAATAACTTCTTTACAGAAAAGATGAGATTAGGCTGTCAATTGGATCAAAATCAGTTTAAAATGGATTATAATTCCTCTAGTAGATTTCCAATGTGAATGAAAATGAAACAAGTAGTAGTGAAGAAGGTTCTCCTAATAAGAAGTCTTATGTCTGACCAGCTTTCTGGAGAAGTTTTACTGCTCTCCACAGAGCAGTAGTTTTCACGTCATTTTGTATCTCTAAACAGGCTGGAAAAAGGTATCAATGTTACTTAGCTGCGATGCAAATAAATATTCATAACAATGGCACATGCATAGCTAATTGAACAGTTTTTGTTAATATTATACTAGATATTCATGGACATGTGCCTTTTTCTATAATGAAAATACTGCCTAAGGCTAGCTTTGTTTTTCTTGTCAAGAACAATTTATGTGCTTTCATTTAAATGAATATAAACTTCTATTCTCATGACAAAATAATTCACCATTAATTTGGGTAAAGAATTTCTTTATTCCCTTTGTGGTTCATTTTTATTGAAAAAGAGAAGCCTAAATATATCTCAGAATTTTTCTCTATGCATTCTGTCTAATTTCTGTAATAACTGGCATGAATATGTAGGGATTTCAGTGATTACTTGCTAAGTAAATATGATATGGGCATATAAGATATTTTATTTTAAATTAATCTGAAAATAATTTTCTTGAAATAATTCTTTCACAGATGTTTTAATTTGTTGTTTTACACAATTTAGGAATATGTACATTAAAAACACTGCTCTTCCCTTTTCTTTATTTCCTTTTCTTATTTTGATTCTTGCTCTATTATACATAGCTGAGATTCTGGTCCTCAAGAATGTTTCAAAAGGTGAAGCAAGCTAAAGTAAGGTAAAGGCAGATATCACAAATGTAACTGAAAAAAAACATAACGTGGATGGAGACATTAGCTGCTGAGAAAGGGCTGAGGGTTTTTCCCTCCCCTTTATCAGGTAGCAAAGTATATATATCGCTTCTTTCATGGGACTCTTATTTTCTCATCTTATTAGCTGTTTACACATTCTTCTCATTTAAATTTCAGTGATGTTACTTAAAGGTAACAAATGATGCTAAGCACTGATTTAACTAATGAATTAATTCAATTCAGATGGCAAATTAAGGTTGTCTAGTAAATAGAATATAACTCTTTCTAATAGAAGAATGAACCTCAGGCTACTCTGCTGCCTGTAACACCTAGGTTATTGGCTACATTATGATTCTTTCACAAAGTGCCTAAATTGCAATTCTTGGCAATGCTCTTTTAATCAGGTGCTGATACCCACTACGCAGTTCAAGCAGCTAAAGGGGAAAAAGGCAAATGTAGAAAAAGCAGGTAAACGTTAGCTATTAGTGGAGATGGTGGATCTAAGGCTATATAGTAGGGAAGATCTTGACTTATTTTTAAATTACTTTTCAGTGTTATAAATTAGTACTTTAAAAATATCCTGTATTTGGCTTTCAGGAGTAATAAGCTCCAAACAGTGTTTTTTCGGGTAATTATAATGCAAGGCGTTATATGCTCTCATAATGCAGAGCTGCAGTGACTCCTTGGTATGTTCTCTTTTGGATTTGGGAGCCTTTTTCTAGCCATGAGAAATTAGTTAATTGTGAAATCTGTTCAATCACAGCTATCTCTTCTGAGCAAGTGAGGTGACATTTTCTTTGCAATGCATAGCCTTACCTCACACTGGATTTGAGATGGTGTCTCAGTAAATAAGCCACCTTCATTCTTCTGCTACCAACATCATATAGACCATGCAGACATTAATTATTTTGGAAAGCTAGAGAGGGAGAGGGTTTCCCATTAGGAAGGGTCAATCTAATGTGATTGGTATGGCCCGTGGCTCATGTTGCCTTTAAGTTCAGAGAAGCTATTTTCAGTTAAACATATGCTGCATCCTGACAACCTGCATAGTCTGCGCACATCTGAGTGTACAGAATATAAGTGTGATACTGAGTTTAGGAAAATTAAAATGATGAGACCAAATGGGGTATGTTTTGGAATGCCAGATCTTTAGAAAAGCTCTCTGATCTCTGGACCAAAAGGGCTGACTTGCTTGTGGCTTGCTATTTCTCTTACAAAAAAAAAAAAAACAAAAACAAAACCTAGATGGAAGGTGACATGGAAAGCTTTCTCTGAACAGGACAGTAAGAAAATCAGAAGATTGTTAGAAAAATTAATTTAAGAAAAGGGCACTTAATGTTTTACTTAGCACTTGCCTCTATTAACTAGTTTTCTAACCACATGACCATAATTGACAGGGGTCTTTTTTTCTGTATAAGAATTACTGTAGATGAAAAGAGTGGGATTTTAAGTAATTCTTAAAGACCATTATCCACCCATACAGGAGTAATACAGCTTGAAAAAATAGAAAGACTTAAACATTCTAAGGTTTGGGTTTCTTTCTTCTTTCTTTTTTTTTCCTTATTTCTATTTTTGTAAGTGAACAAGTGCAGTAGAACTTCCCAAGTAGCTTCAAAAATTAGAAGATTCTCTGAATGCTCCTAGTTTGCAAAGTGAGGGAGAAGGGATCAGATGTGAGCTACAATGAATCATGATTGACCCATTTTCACGTTTCTGTTCCTTTCCTATTCTTATTAATACACTGCTTTGACAATATCTATAATTCTAAGAATGACTTCAGGATTGCTGTCCTGAATGTCACCACATCCCTTCTCCATGCTCCCCCCCCCCCCCCCCCCCCCCCCACCATGTTTCCTGTTGTGTTCAGCATTTCTAATTTCATTTCTCTCCCAGAAAAATATACTCCTTTCTGGTTTATAGGTTCATCCCTTTAGCAATGCAAGGCATGTTTTATGGCTTAACAGATCATTTGGAAAATGGGAACCTGCATGGGGTGGAGGGAATGTGCCATGAGTTGTCCTAGACCAGACAAGGTCCAAAGCAGCATAGAACATTCCCAGCAGCTCCAGCCAGGAGCAGTTCTGTCACAGGACCCAGCTCCAGTCTGGGGCAATACAGGACAGAAGAAAACAGGACCCTTCTCATGGCCAACATTTCCTCCCCAAAGGTTTCCCCACCCAACAGAAACCTGAACAGATGCAAACTTTTATGACGATATGTAACAGTGCCACCTGGTGATTTTTCCATCACCAGTGAGACTTTTAAAGTGTTCTTGGCCAACTTCAGATCCCTTCATGTCAATGGGAGTTTATTTTTAGTGGATTTTCAGGAGACTCTTGGAAGTGCTGGCTTGTTTGTTTTCCATACATTGTAAATATCATCCCTTCTCCTACTCTTACCCAGTCTTGGGTTTTGTGTCATTTGGCTTCCAGTCTAGCAAGTGGTATAATTGCACTGGGCTATTTGTATTTAGGTGGGTAGCTACACAAACAAATAGAAAAAGGGGCTGATTCAGATTCTTCAAGACTGGATCATGAATTGAAGGTCTCCAGGAATGGAGAATGCTTTGTAAACAACACTGGGTACTGATAAGAAGCAATAACTCTGTAAAATCTTTAATTGAGTCAGATTTCATGGCATTGCTTTGCTCTATGTTAAGAGAGGTAAACCTGCAAGTATTCCACAAGAGTTGCTGTGTTTTCAGACTAATGAAGGTATGTTAGCAACATGCAAATGTATACCTCTTCCAAATCAATGGTCATATTTCTCAATTCAAGTTGCTGAAACTGTCCAGACTGTCTAAAACAATAAAGAATTTTACCATATATAGTGCATAAGAACATGTTCACATAGCTTAATGTAAAATAAAGGGCTTATTATTAATCCCTGTAAGACATTGTTGCATCTTACTGTCTGTCCAAATTCTTCCTGTAAAAGCTATTTAAATCATACTTCAGAAAGAAACTGTATATTTGGCAGAGAAGCGTTTTACCATCAGCAAGCAGAAATGTATTTTTGTGTAACATATCAGGAAAATATTTGTGTACAGCAAAGGCAGGAAAGTTGCATATAATTCATTGTACAGAATAGAAAGCTGAATGCACACTGCTGCATCCTTTGCTAAAAGAACCGTTGTCATCAGCTGTTAATCTTGTGTACAGTTGAGGACTGAATTTGATTCTTACTGTAGCTACTCTCTTTTTCACAGTCAGGCATACTGGGAAGAAGCAGATCTGTAAATGGATTATGTTATTTTCATTACATACAGCGCACTGGCTGGTTTTGGTTTTATTTGTTGCATGGTTCCATGCAGTAACAAAAACTGTAGATCTCCTGATACTCCTGTCATTGGACACACTAGATTTGAAGTAGGAAACTAATTAAAATGTATTCTTGTGATTTTAATATTGTTTCACTCATTTATTTATTTTTTTAACTCCTTAAAAGGAAAAGCAATACTGATGAGGATAGAGACCCTGTCTGGAAAGCCATACCCATTTGCATCTGATGTTAGCTTCATGAGTATCCTTAGATAACACCTCATCATTTTACAGATCTGCTTTCCCATCTGATAAATGGCAACAAGGAGGCCAGTCATCTTTAGCAATGTGCCCAGAGACTTGCTGATGGGAATGTTATATCTCCTTGCTTCAGTTAGTTTACAAAGCAAAAAGTATTGGACAACAGAATTCATATTCTCTCTTCTGCAGGGCTGCCAATAGTCATGGCAAGTGACAAACAGGAGAGTAGTTCTGTGACTCCTGTTTCTGTGAAACTCCTGTCCCACCTACTTGGAGAGAGGTGTTTTATGGAGATTTGTTTGTTCGTGGCCTTCCCAGGCCATGAAAACTTGTTTCTATGCATCTTAGGAAAAACAGCAGAAGCTCAGTGTTTTGCTTGTTTATGAATCCCACTGCAAACAGATTAACAGCCTAAGTCAAATTCATCACCTCAGACTGCATTAAGAGTGCTATACCATCACACCATTTAATGATGTCTTTTATGGTCACAATAAGATATTTATAATGAGAGACTTAAACTTTCATGTTTCTTAATTAAAGAGATTTTCTAAACTAGTTGTAACCTGCATTTGGCCTTATGATGCCTCCCAGAATAACAATGATCTACCAGTTAATATGTAAGGGCTCACTACTGATTGTTGCTCCTCTTCTTCTGCATATTAAGTAGTGTTCATTAATTAATATTCAGCTTGGTTGCTTCTTGCACACAGGACATCATCTTTGCACTGGGTTCCCAGTAGACAAAAGAATAATTGTAGTTTAAATGAAAAGCTTTAGAGATCCCTTTGAGTGGGGTGTTAAGATTACAAACATGAAGAAGAGTTCAGGGGCTAAAGAAATTTAGGAATTTTTTTTATTGCAACAAAAATGTGGCTCTAACTAGTCTGGTTTGGAAAGTCAAGCTACCTATATCTGTATGAATGCCTTAAATATATTCTTTAGGGCCTTATCTGTAGAGAAACTGCACCAAGATAACTGAACTAGTTGAAATTACACTTTCAGGTATTTCAGTACATCTACATTCCCACTCATTTTTTTCCAGCATAACACTATATTTTTAGGACTGGTTTGAAAGATATCTCTCTTTTTTTACTATGTCACTTAGCTGATATGCACTTATATATGAGATCTGATTTATCTGGTTTCCAGTTTGCACAGATGAGATCAAAGTTTCCAATTCAAATCTATTTCTTGATGAGCTGAAGAATAAAACACTGTACACAATCACTTTTGTGTCTTTCAACTAATCGTTTTGCCAAGACAATCGGATGGCAAAAGCAGTTTAGCTTGATAACTACAGAAATTCTGAAAAAAAAAACCACAGCAGCTCATCCCAGCACTAGCCCTTCCGACAGTTAATACTGAGTGCAAATGTGTGTGTTATATTGGAAACATTGATTCTACAGTCATTTTCTTTATTTAATTAATGTGATTCATTTCTACAGAAATAACATTATTAACATGCTCCAATACTCAAAGCAAAAGTTGTAAATAGATATGAATTTGAGTGTGTGTGTCTGTGAAACTAACCCACAAAACACACACGCACATTTATCCTGCATTCAAACATCCTCCAGCTGCTGAAGAATTTACAGCCACAACCCTACACTGCAGTCTGACCCTATTCTTGGTCTCATAAAAGCTAATAAAAACACATACATTAAAAAATTTGCCTCACCAGAAACTTAAAGTTTAGGGGTCTGTGCAGTCATCTACAAAGGTGCAACTGCATGTTAGTTTCCTTATTTTTAAAGTAGCTCGCTGTCATGGGGCCAGAGATTTTTTTATTGTTGTTTATTTGCTTGCACTTTTTTTCCCCCCTTTTTTTTTTTAACAATAAGTCTCCCTTTGGGACATGTCACTTGAAGCTTGTGTTTGTCATGCTCCTGGTGCAGGGAAAAAACACACTAAATTCAATCTTTAAATTAAGCTGTAACCAAGCTTGTATATTCATTAGAGGAGAAAAATTCTCTTCTGAGAAGTTCAAATTGTTTATTGATTTTCATTTCTGTGTTCAAGTGAAGCTTGAGTAAGTCTGTCTCACTGCAGTCCCTCTGGGGCAACACTGCCAACAAGTGCATCACATTTCAACCCAAGTGAGCAACAAAAATCTGAGAATTCCTTTAAAACTATATTAATAAATAGTTAGAGGGTGAGATTTCCAGTTCAATATAGCTGATTCTTTAGCAAAAGGAATAACACCCTTGAATTGCAGGCTATAAATGACAATCCTCTTGAAAAGCCTTAAAGTAAAATCAGGTGAGTGGAAAGTGCAGTTATGGCATGCTGTTTGCTGAGTGGGAGGATGGGGGAAGTACAGAGCGGAGGGGGGAGCTGCTACATTTTTCTTAAAATTTTGTAATATCATATTGACCCAATTCTGTTCAGCTGTAACCATCTTGTGAGTCTCTCAGTGAGGAGAAAAATACACACAATAGTAGTTACCGACACTTTCTTTTTTTATTCTTTTCTTAAGAACACATTTCAGCTAACAAACAGCTACTTGGGAAAGTGTATAACTGGTACTGCTTAGAGAAACCTAGAGCCTGTCTTGGAGACGTCTCAATTTTCATGGTACTAGCGTCTCTTGCAAACCATGTACATAGCACACTGCCTAGTAAAAAGTATGCTGAGCTATTTGTCTTCAGTTTCTCAAGGTTAATTTTGATTAAGAAATCTAATTAAATTACTTTGAATTTATTAAACATGTTGTCAGATTTTCACCAGGATGGCATTTTTTTACCCCTTTCCTTTCCAAGTTACTATGTAGGTAGGAAGAACTTTTTTTAAAAATAAGACATGTTTGTACATTCTAGTCTTGTTGATGGTTAGAAACAGTTTGTGTCAGCAATGTGTGATAAGACAATGAAAGATAATTCCAGTTTCTCTTCATAAAGATAAGCAAGCAAGCAGTATTCCATGCTGGAACAACAGAACATATTAATTCAAATACATAGAGGATCCCCCTATCCAACCCTCTCCTTTTGGGCTGTATAACTTCCAAGTAGAGCTGATATTCCTGTGGTTACACACTGGTTTTCTTCCCTCTCCCACTTCCCACCACAGGCTGTGTGTATTTGTGGAGCCTTTGTGAAGCAATTCTTGGCCAACAGTAATGCAACAAATGGGCTGGCAGAGAGGAAATTATGAGATGACGTTTTAAAATATGGACGGTATGTTCAAACTTTTATAATTTCAAAGCATTCTGTGCCTTTTTTTTCTCCTGAGGTATTCGTGTTGCATGTAGAATGTGAGGGTTTGAAATATTAATTTCAAATGGCTGTTGATTAAATCATAATGGTAAAGTCATCTATTTTTGAAAGCTCTAATTCAGACAAGATTTATTCAAGAAAAATTAAAATAAGATTCTAAAACTTGCTCTGAAGATTAATTTTTTTTTAAGAAGGAAAATTTGAAAATGCCTGAGTAATGACTTTTAATTACCAAGTGATTTTAAATGCCAAGTGATGACTTTTAATTCCATTTCATTTTTTCAGCCAAATTATTTAGGCACTTTTCAAAACCCTCAACTCCCCATTGTTTATGCATAGGCCAGAAGAAAAAGCAGTCGGGTTGTTAGTACTGACAAACTGCTAAACACCCCATTCGCATGGAGACAGAAGTTCAGTTTCCAAAGCTGAAGGACATTTCCTCCTTCCCTTTTTCCTACCCCTCCTTCCTTTTTTCCCAGCAGACAGACTTTGGCTGCCCATCAGCAGCTTCAGGTTCCATCTAGCTCCAACTGAGTTGTTTCTTCATCTGCTGTCTTTGTTTCTTACTGACCCTGTGCTTCATCATTCTCTTGCACTGCTCTTCTCATGGATTAAGATGAGGAAAAAATATGGATGTCCCTGCTCTCATGTCTCTGATGATGCTTCAGCTACTGCTAGTTGTGCTGAAGGTTCTCTCCGTTCAATCTTGGAGCTGTTCTATTATATAAATATATACATATACGGTGTGTGTAAATGTTCCTTGGAACAGACTTTTGAAAACGTGTCTCCTACATCTTAAGTATTTGTCTGTTGGAATATTTGTTATAATGAAGAGTTGTGTATACACAAGAGATTAGCTGGGCTAATAGTTTGATAGTTATGCTTTCAACCAGTTTAGCCAAGGAACCTCGGCTGGGTCTTGCATGTTCCAGAAAATACTCCATATGTAAACTGTGGGCAGTTCTGAAATAGCAAAGTTACAGCCAAAGGAGCTGAAGGAGAAAGAGGGATGCTCAGTCCCTCGTCAGCTATTCAGGAATTTTAAAACTTTTCCAGATAAAATGTTAACCATAAGGTTTATAGATCACCATGAACACTTCTGATAGTAGTAGCATTTCACTTTCCAGTTGAAAACAAACAGCATTTTGCTGGAAAATTTCCAGAATAGTACTACTTAGTGTCACAATGACAGACTGGTTAAATGAATCTGCAAATCCAAAAGTAAGGGAAAGATAGAACTGAAATGAAACTCTGTGCATGTCCTCTATCTAGCAGGCAAAATAAAAAGTGTCACTAAGAAGCCGATGGTTGCAAAATCTCATTGGTTTAACTTCATTGGTTATGATTTACTGGGCTCTGTATTTCTCTGCTCCTATACATCACTTGTCTGTCTGATGTTTCTCACTTATTCTAGATCATTCAGGTCTGTTGATGGATCTCTTTGTTGATCTGTTGTAAATGTTGACATCTAAATTTTAAAGAATGTTTTATGAACAATGACTCCAATAACACTACTGCTTGTATGCAGTTTTCACACGGGTTTTGAAAGTCCATGCACAATCACGCAGTATTACAAAGTAATAGTTCACCAAGCCTGAGGTCTCCTGGAGACACCGAATTCACCAAAACTTTTACGAGAATTATGAGCTGGAAAGAATAATCTGGACTCTAATCTCCCCCTCGCTTCCCCCCCCGCCCCCCATCCCCCCCCCCCCATCCCCCATCTTAATTTTTCTCATGGAACACAATGTTCAGAGGCATTTTGGAACTCTTTTGGATTGCCGCATACCAGAATTAGTCTGCCAAGCTGGCATATAGCTGAAGGAAAATTTAGAATTTCTTGAAATGGCAAGGTGGTTTGAATGGTGAATGGCCTGTTTAAAGGAGCTAATCCAGTGTAGGAGGTAGTATATCTTTCCACTTCTTCGAAGAATTGATTCAACCACATTAGGTGCACATGGAGAGTGCCAAATTGCTTTGCTTTACATAAATGAAAACATTTAGAAAAGAAGTTGCTTCTTTTTTCCCCTGAGTCCTCCAGAGAAAATGTGCTATCTCCATCCACTTTGAGCAATGACTTAGGTCCCACCAGCCCATCACACTCTGAGATGGAGCTTGGTGAAAGCATTTCCTTTCTCACGGGTCTCTGTCTCCTGTTCTTCCCTTAACAGCCATTTGCTGCCATTAACTGGACGCTTCCAAACACCTCCAAAGTCCTACAGCATCTGGTCCATGGGCCAGATGCCATAAATGCTAATTTGTGCTGGAGAGAGCCCCAAATCCAATTATTACTGCTTAAGGACAGATTTATTTTCCCTTCTCCAATGTTATTTGTTCCTATGCTATGTTTTTTGGCCTCATAAAGCTAAACTGCTCTGAGTAACCTAGATATACAAAACACACCAAGCTTCTTCCCATAGCACTTTGTTACATGTTGTCTATCAACTAGATGTATGACTAGTGACCAAGATATAGGATATCTGGGGGTTTCTGTTGAATTGTTTGTTAAAAAATATCTAGATTACTGTTGATTCATTTTGTTCTTCTTTTAGATGAGTAACGGATGGGGTTTGTTTATTTATTTAGTGTAACTTAAAGTTTGCATTTTCATGTTGAAGGGAAATATTTGTGTGACTGTGTCTTCTCCAGGATAATGATCTTTCAAAAGACCTTATTGAAAGGCAGATGACAAAAGGGGGAAGGAGAAGGATTCTGATAAAAGGCCCTCTCTGTATTTCAGTAAATAGTTTCAAGATCCTCTGTTTCAAACATTAGCTAACTTCTCTTTTTTATCAGCTATGACTCCTTTTTCAGTCTTTTCACATATATAGGTTGGTTTTTTGAGGTTCTGGGGGGAAGTAATTTTATTCTCTAAATATTTTAACTTCTCCTCCAAAACTTCTGTTCCTTTCCATGCATTGTCAGCTGTCTTAAAGTCTCGTGCTTATCTCTACTCATCCCCCTCATCAGCCTTGAAAGTGTACACGATGGTGATACTGTCAAAGCACAAATTTTCTTTGGTGCAAAGCACTGCACAAGTCCCCATCTGCTGCCTGGTGTGTGAGGGCTTACTTGTCATTAAAAAGATTGGATTTTTTCAGAAATCAGTTTTCATAAGAGTCTGCCAGCCAAAAATTAATTCCATCATGCACTGAAAGCTCTTGGGCCTAATACTTGCTGATTTCCATGAAGATTCCCTGATTTACACCCTGAGAGGTGAGGGGAATCAGAATGTCAGTGCGTAATGTCTTTAATATTAGGGGAGATACCGGGGATCTAGTTCCATCAATCCGAATTCTGCCAGGCAAGTGTCTCGAAAGTAACTTTAAAACCAAAATGTTTCTTGGAATTAAAGTCACCTTAGATTAGGTGAAATAGGCAAGGACGTAAATTTTAAGTTTCTATTTCACAAGGAAGCTTGTTTAGTTGCTTAGTATCAGAGACTTCTAATTACTTTGGATATAAGCTTTTCACTCTTTCAATCAGTTCATACACTACTACTTCTACTAGTACAAAGATCTGCCATATGTTTTTACACTGAGCATGTTAATCTGAACACTGACCTTCACAGCACTGTCACTGGCTATGCTCAAAGCTGACTTTGTGGGATGCGTTTTCATCGGTGGTGTCAAAAACCTTCAATAATTAAAGTTACTATCACATATGTACATTTTTTTTCTTTTCTTGTAATAAAAGAAGTCTCCTCTAGAGCAAACAAAGAGAGAAAAAATTAATTGATCTGACACTTGAGCTGAGAAGACATACTTTAAGGAATACCACTTAAAGGAAAAGGAAGTTTGGAGTCTCAAATAATTAAAATGAGAATTTGGCCAAGCAAGTGAAGGCATTTTCTTTCAACGTACTACTTCACGTAGGCTTGCAAAGTCTTTCCATATGTCTCATATTGCTGGACCTTATTTCTGAACTTTAGAAAAACAGCGGGATTAAGCTTAGAGTACCTTTTTCTATGAGAGAGGCAATAAAAATACAATTAAAAACATGCAATTTTATTCAGGATGTGTGTGGTATAAAGAATTTTATTTCCATTTCAGCCTGCACGTGCTTGTTCTCTTTTCTGTAAATCTTTGGTAGACTTTGAAGTTATAAAGGGAACTCCTCATTTGCATCTTCAAAGTTACATTGCCAATTACCAATACCTAAAATTCTTAATACAGCTCTTCTATAAAAGTAACCACTACATTGTCTAAGGAAATTATATGAATATGGGAGAATATATTCCGATAAATTAATAAACACTTCAGAAAATGCAGGCTAAGGGGGGAAAAAGGGGGGAGGGGAGAGGACAAAAACAAAAGCACCCTCTGCTTTGGCAGTGGATTGATAATTAATGAAAGGATGAAACTCTTGCTATTAAAGCTTTTGAATATTCTTTTTTAGCCCTAACTGGTGGCAATTCTCTTTCTGAAAAGGAAGATCCTAAGATACTTTGAGATATGTGCTATCTGTGTACCAGTCATGTTGTTCTACCTGTCATTCTTATGTAGAAGGTATTTATTTTCTTATTTCATCAATTTGAACCTTTTATGTCTAGCTGTCAGTAGATGATATTTCAGGGCTCCCAAACCTTTATATAAAGATGGAATTAGTCAAAAATATTTTACTAGGGTTTTTTTTTTTTTTAGCTAAACTTGCAATTTTTTGAGTACTATAAACTCCCTTTAAACAAACGAGACTTCTTGACTATAAGAAACTAAAAGATAAAATCTTTAACAGAGAATTTATCATAACCTGTCTTTACCTTTGCCCACAAGTTCCTTTGCAAGCAATGAAGAAGCCATAGCAATACACTCTAACAACAGTGAATGTCTTCTTTGATTATATAAATAAATAAAACAAGACGGGCATATGAAACAAGATCACTCCATCAGTTTGTGGTGTTCCCATAAAAGGGATGGAGAAGACAAACATTTATAGGCAGGGAAGTTTTCCCCCCTGTAATGGCCACAATAAATATGTGTGGTGGAGAAAAATAAATGTGAGGAGAAGACATGCACACCTGATGTTGAAGAAAAGCCTGTTCATGCTTAATACATTGGAGAAATTGTTCAAGAGCTGCTCATCCATGTTAAAAAATATTACCCCTGTAATCCTGCCAAGGACAGTGAGACCTATTGTAGTTGACTGAATAAGTACTGGTCATTCAAGTTAAAGTGTCATAGGGGCAGCTGTAATTTATACACCCAATTTTTCTAACACATCCAAAACATTCTTTTTAAGAAACAGGCCAGATTCTTGGACCACATAAATTGGTACAGCTAATTAAAGCCAGTGGCTCCATTCCAGGTTTTCTGAGCTTTATCTCTTGCCTACCATGCATCACTTTGCCTATTTGCACGAGTTGTTCACTTTTAGTCTTGGCTGAGATCTTGTGTATTTCTATTTGCCAATTTCAACAATTATGATTTAATTTTGGATAAGACTTGATTAAAAAAGTACTAGTCTAAACTTATATGAAAAGCTGAAATGCATAGGAGGGTCACCAAGGGCAGGACAGAGCCCTTAGTCTGTGCAGGACTTATTCTGATTAGACAAGCTTTATGCCAATCACCATCATTGTCAGAAATTATTTTGCAGGTCAGGAACCAACTTAGAAAGCAGATTGACCATATGGATGTGAACCTAATGGATTTGTATTTTAACAAACAGCGCAGGCTGACGTAAAAACAAACTTCTTTCTACAGTGCAAAGAGATCTCATGCTGAAGTATCTCATGCCAGCTCAGCAGCTCACAGGGCTCAGAAAAAAGAGGAGTCATAAAAAATACACGTTGGGGTGCAGGGGAGGAGGAAGGGAGATTCTGGCTGAAAAAGCATCAAGCCAAGAGCCAGCATATCAGGTGCATACCAGTACATTCACAAGAGTTGTGCAGGAGGGCTATGCCCAGTATCAGTGGGTCTCAGCTGTAAAACCTCCCTGTCTAGGACTGTGGATGGAAAGTGGGTGACTTTGCTTTTGCCTGCTCTCTACAGGAAGGCTGTCTCTGACAGTCTCATTCCAGTTAGTCACAGCCCTGAAAGCTATCAGATTAAGAAAGCAGCACCAGAGCCTTTCTGCTACTCACCTACGCACTCTGCGTACCAGCACCTAACCCTGTATTATGAATCATCTGCACTGTAACAGCAATGGCAGTTTAAATGGTCCCTGTTTCCAACTGCTTTCTCCCGTGCCAAAAATTACTTCTGCCTCACTTAAGCCTATCCAACTATTCTGTGTGGTCACACTGTAAACGAGATCAAGAAAAGGATACACTTTTAAAACCAAAATCTTTTAACTTGGTTATTCGTTGTTTCCACAAAGCAGAAGGTAGAATCAGTTCAGACAAGAAGGCAGTAACTTATACTGGGAGGGTAGTAAGTGACACAAGAGGACTAAAAGGTCTCTTTATCACCAAAAAAAGTATAGCCTGGATCCAGAATTAAGACTTTGTGGCCTGGACTTGTTTGCAGAGGCTTGTGTCTGTAGTTGAGCTGATATAGAATGCAGTCTGGAAACTCAGAGAAAGCGGCTGAGTTGAGATATGTTGAATAATTAGAGAAGAATTAGAATGGAGGGGGGGAAATCAATATTAAGTGATAGTTTCCCCATAGAAAGGACCTCATTCAGTTTTCACTCTTTCACCTTTTAGACCAACTCCTATACAATAAGTCATGGGACTTGCATGTAAACATTAATAACCTTCTGCCTGGCATCTCAGCTAGCAGAGTAAAGCCAAGTACCAGCCTTGGCTTCTGCCACTGAGCAAGAACCTAAGAAGTACCTGCCACCTGCACCTACCCTGGACCAGGGAGAGTAAGGTATAGGTCTGTCAGATGTGAAAGAGATGCAAGAGCTAATCAAGTCAAGTAATACCTCCCTCCTTCAGTTTCTGAAGGTTAGAGGTGGAAATGTTCAGAATTTGGCCTTTGTGCCCTTTTGTTGTCTTCTCTCTTAACTTGTTTAGGTCCCTTTCCTTTTAAGACCAGTCTCCAAAGACTCCAGCAGAAAGAAAAGGGTGCTTCTGCTCTCATGATCACCAGTTCCTTTTCTGTAATAGAAAAGTGTTAATTCATAAAAGATCAATTCCATACAGAAAGTGGGGAGACACAGTTTACTTCCCATACTTTTCCAATCAAATAAATGTGAGTGCATCCACTTATCTAGTCAGCCAAACACAGGAAGTTTCCAGAACCTATATAACTGTTAGTAATGACAAAAAGGTTTCACATTATCTACCTCATCCACATTTCCTCAGAGATCAATATAGCTGAGCACGTCTTCTGCATACTTCCTTGAGGAGACAAATATAAAACTTAGTTGCATCAAATGTATTTAGAAACCAGTTTTTAAATAGGAAAAAAAGGGGAAAAAATCTAAAAGAATATCAATACAATGTTAGAATTACATTATTTGAAACAAGGATGAATGGGACAGCGCAAAGTCAAAAGGATTTACTCAGCAACTTTCCAGAGGTGATAAATGATCTTTGTTAAAACATGGTCGGCACAATGCATTTTACTAACATGCAAAGTGTTTCAATTTGGTAATTTCAAAATGCCGCAACACTGAAATTCCTCAGATGGCTTTGCAGTGAGGGGAGGGAATATTAACACATATGGGATTTACTTTGTGAACTTCAGGCAAGTTCTAGCCTCTTGAAAAGCCATAGTTATTTGACAGATTTGGACTTTCAGTGGTTTGCAGCAAGCACAGCAGGATTTCTGCCAATATCCTGCAAAGTGGTTTGGTGAAGGTTTAGGACTGGAACTTCTGCAGTCTCCATTTAAAAGCCCTTTTTGATCCTGGGCAAAGTTCTTTGTGGGAGACGAACAGATCTCAAAAGTACAAATGGATTTGGAGGCCTCAGGTGCGATTCCTCTCCCTGGAAATGTATCCCTTCTTTCCCAGGTTTCAGTTTTCCCCTCTGCACGCAGGGATTGTTGCCCATCCCTACCATACAAGGGTACTGTGAGCTAGTTAATACCTGTGATTTATTATAGTAGCACTGCAGATACTTCTTTTAGTTTCTGTGCAGTCCTGTGCTTTCATACTTATGAAGTGGTGATAGTTTCTCTTTTTCCTGCCCCATATATAATATGATTCTTGGGCCTATATTCTTTGACTGGTTTCAAGGCTATCGTAATAACATTCATTCGCATTATCAAGTGTCTTTGTAGTCTTGCAGCGTTCAGTCCCTATTGGAGCGTTTAAAAGGTGTGATACACAGGAAGCATTTCCAGGTAATTTTTGCCTTTAGAAGCTAGGTTCATCTGCTACATCCTCCATCAGACACAGTTCAGTTCCGTTTTGGCTAAGCAGAGAGTTTGGTATATACTAAAGTATGTAGGACAGCAAGAAAGCCTGACCCAGAGAGGCACCAAAACTATGCCATGACATGTGCTTTGTTTTTCTTACAAGTAAGCACATGAAGTTGAGCCATTGAAAAAAACCCTTGATCATTCTTCACAGTTCACAAAAATACTGTGAAAATTTTGAAGAATCCTCATTGTTCTATGCAAAGCAAGCAACTAGCTCCCACCACCATCACTTTTCAGTATTAGTCCTAGCCAGCTTACATTTGTCTGAGAAAGGTCATTCTGGTATTAGTGTTCATGTTGGCAACATCTTGACCCTAGGATCTATGTGACCGCCACCACATTCAAACCCAGGGCAGCACCCAAGCCAATCTGCAGGATCCTACCTCTGTATTTCACAGGCCACCAGCGAGCCTTCATATTTTTTTCACTTGCTAGTTTTAATTTTGTTCAGGTGGATGAACAATTTAATTTTTGGACTCAGGTGAGCACTTGTGATTCCAATTTTGAAGTTGCATTGTGAAGGAAGATTTCTAAATGTACCCCATGATTGGATTAGAAATAGTACTTTTAAACTTAAAGATGTATTTTGAAACCATTACTGGTATTGACTTCCATGGACTTTGTTGTGGTGTAAGATATTACCCAGCATAGTAGAACTTGGGCCAGAGTTACTAAGGTCATGAGTTCATCTTGTCTACTCAGGCTGTTGCACATCCATTCCTCCAAAGTCATGAGTATCTGTGCACATAAAGGGGAGTAGTGAGAACCTTAACTGTCCTTTTTTTTTTTTGTCCAGTGGATGAAGCAGGCCACCAGGAACATATTCTCCTTCTATTGGACTCTACATGAGAGCACTAGGGTTATAAGGTCAAATGGGAGATACCAAACAACTGGGTGCCAACATTCTCATCATACCTGCTACAAGAGATCTTTGCGGTGTGGTGCGAGCCAGCCCCTCTCTGCACTCCTGTCTCTGCTGTCCACTGTGGTGCTGCTAGCCACATCCAAGATCTGGAAAAGGAGAAAGCCCAGAGAGGATGTTGCTTCAGGCTCCTCCTGCACTGGGCAATATTTCCCTCTCTGAACCACATGTGGACTCAATTAGTGTCTCCTGGAAAAAAGTGAATGAAAGAAAGCATTATGGTGGGATAAAAGAACTCAGTAATTTATCAGGAATAGGAGAAGGAAGCCCAGTGCCCCAAATACTATCATGAGCTGCAGGCTCTACCACTAGATGAACTGTTCCATATTCATGCGCCTGCAAAAGAGCAGATCACATGAAAAACAGGGATTAATAAGGGAAATTATTTATAAGACAGAGTCACCTGAAATTCCCCTTAAGCTCTTGTCCTGCAATGTTTAGTGCTACTGTGAACTTGTTCTGCTATTGGCCTCACAAGAGGCTCAAGCTGTATCACATATCACTGAAAGAGTCTTCTGAGTTATAATAATTCCTTTCTTAAGAACCTCCTGAAGCAGTTACAAGACCAAACTATGCTCTAATGAGAGAAACCCTTCAGGAATTAAATATCGTTTTAAGTAAGAAACAAGACCAGGAGCCATTTCTTGAAGTCATCTTCTAACCAGTGTGTTTGGTGGGGTTCGGATTTTCATGCTATTCTATATTTTCTCTATTTATAACCACTGAATTGTAAATATTGACATTCCCAAGTGGTACGAAAAAAGTTACACATAATCAAAATAGTAAAACACCTTAAGCCCAAATCCTTTAAATCTCTACAGCCTTAGGTCACCCCCACCACCTGCCAACTCACACAACATTGCAGAGCATCCACAGATCTGTTCTAGTTATACAGTTACCAGTCTGGTTTCCTGAAAAGGGAAGGAAGATACCTTCTCAATAGAGCACCAAAGTAGGAACAAACAGCACCAAAACTGTGCATCAGAGGGCTCTCAAAACACATTTCATTAAAACTTCATTTGAATGACAAATTCACATTAGGGCAAAAGAAGGCTCGGAGTTTCTCCACGGTGCTCAAGAGAAAGTTCAGGAGCTACTGTTGTCCATCAACTGCCCTGACCTCTCTGTTTGTAATATGTAAATGGAAAGGAAATCATAGCAGGTTTGTTTCATATCTTGAACTTGTAACTACCGAGGGCAGGTATAAAATGAAAGTGGGAGTGCTTTATAGCCTCTGAAATAAATAAATTACTTGCAATAACAGGTGCAGGAACATGGATCTTTCAGAACGCAATGTGTCATTCTTCAAGCTACAAAACATGTGGCCTCTTTATATTTATGGATGCCCTACAGTTTATGATAATGGAGTGATGAGTTAGAAGACTAAAAGATTGTCCATTAACAGAAGAAAGTAATTTTTTTTAGTTATACTGCCTTTGCCTTCATGTCATGGTACGAAAATAATCAATAACATGATTTTTATTTATCAGAGTAAATGCATGGGTTTTAAAATATATTTCAGAAAGAAAAAAATAGATTTATTTCCTGTATCTTAGGAAGTGAGTTTCAGTAAAGCCAAAATTAATTTTTGGACCCATTTCCACCCCTCTCTGTGTTTTATTTTGATTTTTACAGTTTAAATGTGTTTTACTCCAGGAATAATCCTGTTTTAGACTGTAAACAACGGAGAGGAAACTGACTCCTTATCTTATTTGTACAACATCCAGCACTACTGTAATAAAAATATTTAGTAATGGTAGCATGATTCTCAGGAACACTCATGCAGTACAGAACTTTTCAATAAAGAGCAAAATATTAAATGTGAAACTTTTTAATCAACTTTGACTCGTCAAAGCAAAAACCCTTCATGAAAAGTGAATATTGATTACATTCTCATTTACAGAATATGTTTGAAATGTTTCAGAACTGATAGCTATCATGTTTTTGCTGTGGATTTTCATTTCACAGTGTATGAATTCATCAGTTAAAAAGAACTGAAAAAGAAAGAAAAAGTTTAAAAATAATTTAGAATTACCTAAATGAAACTGTATCACATGACCAACATTTTTTGGAGGGATGGGGGGGTGTCAGTTTGAGAAATCACTCTTCATTTTTAACTTTTTCCTCACAGATCTAGAGGGAGATAATGTTAAATATTTCATAATAAACAGAAAAAATATTTCTTCCTAAGCTGCATATATGCAGCATGAAGAACTGTAGCAAAATGAAGTCTCAGTTGAAGTAAGCATACAATATATTGATTTTTAAATCTTTTGATTCTTTTCTTTCTTTTAGGGGAATGCACTGTTAAGCTTAGTTAAAAGGCAGAGAGGCAAACTAAGTCCTGGGTTGTCTTTAATGCAGCTTTCTGAGGATGGCTTTATAAAACCAGAAAGCCATTTTAAAGTGATTTGCAAGAAGGGTATATACACCTCTACAGAGAAACCTTCGTTTGGGTCATTTGGATTTCTCTCTTTTCCCTGGAAGCAGCTAGTCAAAACTGTCTGTATGCAACAGAAAGATAAAAATTTCAATTAGGTTGAGTGCTGTCATAAGCAGACTACATGAGAAGGCTTGAGATAATATGCATTACATATTGATGTCTATCAGCCCTGAGAACATAGCCATGTTTTATTCCATGCCCCTTTTGTAGGTTTGGCAGCAGTGGCACCCAATAAAGGCCTAATCATATTAATTTATGCCCCTATCAATTATGCATTCAGATTCCCCCGATAGCTTGTCAGTTTTTATTCACTATTTTCTGAAAAATACGCCTATTACAGTTACTGAGCAAATAGGAGGACTGTCAAAAACTGAGATTTAAAGAATATTACTTAAAAGGGGTGGGTTTCTTTAATTTATAAATCTTGTATTATATGTCATGCATTTGTTAGTTTTAAAAGAGGTGACAGTGCAGGGACAGATGTCACATTAAGGACTTTCTGAAGACGAGGGGAGAAGTCTCCTTAAGAAAGCTCTGTGATTTATTCAACTTTTCTTGAAAGCAAAGGTTTCTGTGGTCTGTAAGATGTAGTAAAAATGTATCAGCTTTGTTAGTTTAATATGAATTTGATTTTGTGTCTCTCAGATGATGTGTATCAATGAAGTACTTAACAAAAGTATTTTCAGCTTGTAAACTGGTCTCTTTTCTGGTATGGGAAACAGTTTTATATCCAGCAATATGTTGGTGTCTCAAACTGCGTTCTAGATTCAGTGCCCATCTTAGAGTCATCATAAGCAGTAAGAGACAGATAAATAGACGTAGTGCGTGAAGTATACAAATTGCCCCATTCAGTAACCTCTACCAAGGAGCTGTGGAGTGGTCTGCGCTAGCAACTTAAAAATAATCTTGGTATCGATGTGGGATGTGAGGTAAGTCCAGCCTACCTTCTTCATACGCACTATACTGTTTTAATGTGCCTGTAAGAGCGCTTTGTTTAGAAGTGCTCTTTGGAGGCAAATCTCCCAGATTTCTCCACCTACCACTCTTTGGTTCACATTGCTGGGCAGGCTTGGAGATGAAAGTCAGGACTCCTTTCTGTGGGACTAACCTGGGCAATGCAAGCCACAGGACAGGGAAACATTTTCCAACCAGAAATGGGCATTCAGAACAGGACAATGTAGAGCTGGTCTGGAGACAGGGCAGACTATTAGTCCTGACCTGTCAAACCAGTAAAAAGGACTGAGTTTATCCACAAAAGGTCCTATCCAGATCAAAATCCACTCAAAGATAGGCCACTCAGCTGGTTTTCTCAGGTTTACTACAATGCCAGATGAAATATATCTAATGAAAAAAGCAGATCTCAGCACTAATTGTCCAAATCCTCATTTCTTGATATTTGAAACCTGCTGTTGTTTCACCTGCTCCCTGCCACTGACCACTGCTCAAGAGAAGTCTCTCTTTCTCCACCCTCTGGCTTCATCTCCCTCACTCCATGAACATCCACTTCAACTTCTTCTCCTCTTCTTCATTCACTTCCAGCCTCACCCTCCTACTTCTAGAGCAGTTAACCTGATTTCACATCCTATTATACCACTCTTTAAGCTGCCACACTTCCCCTCACGCTTCTTTTAAGAGTGCATTTTTTCAATAAGGCCGCAAGTGTGGAAAAATACTGTAGAGAAAGAAAAAAAAAAAAAAAAGGGGAGGGAAACTTCAGAAGTGCTAACGCCGATGTATTATCTTATCTGATATTCTGTGTGTTGGATTTTGCCTCTCTCTGGGTGAGCCCAGGACTGCATCCCTTCTGTTGTAAATTGGCTTTAAGGATTTAAGGACATTGGTGGCAGGCCCAGAGTCTCCAGCAGAGGTCTGGGGCCTCTCAATTCTGTCCTTATTGCAGATTAGTTCAATGTAGTCAGTGTACGATGGGCTCTCTACCCAGACTTTACTGGGGCCCTTCTCTTTCACAAGGGTTTCCAACCCATCTCTTGCCATACCAGGACTTCTTCTCCCCCGCTGGAAAGTTCAGCAGGATAAGCGTCATCCTTTTTTTGCTTGATCCAGTCCTGGGCAGCCCTCAGAGCACCTCGTGCTGTTACAGAGAAGGCGTCTCCCTTTCCTGACAGGAGAGGAAGGTCTGAATGAAGAGGATCTCTTTTGACACTCATGTTTTCACATTATATAGCAAATGGAAACAAACCCTCAGGTCTCACCTTGTTAAAGTCCTCCCTAGCTTCAATACAGGCAAGTAACTGAGGCCTGCAGTTTTTGTTTTCTTCACCCTCTCCTGAACACGTGTTGCTTTCAGCTCTGCCCAACCACTTAAATAATTAATGAAGACTGAACTCTTGCCTGTTAAACAAACTTGTTCTTCCTCCCCTACAAATTCACCCATCCTTGCAAAGTACTTTGACTTTACAATGGGTTGTACCTTCCTTTTCCTCTGGCTCTTTGAAGATTTTGCTCTTTGTTCAGCAAAGTTCCCCAGTTCCAGGAACATGTACCACATTACCTAAATCATCCTGGTGTTTATTTTAGCCTGACGGTGTTAATGAGGCTTAGCTATGTTACAGTATATAAAATCTTTGTAGTATCTTAAATATATTGTATCTTAAAAGATCCCCTTCGGGTATGTAAGTATTATCCAAATCATATAAACGGAGAAGTAAAAACAAATGTTTAGGGATTTGCCTAAGGCCGTGCAATAAGTCAACGTCAGAGCCAAGAGTCAAACCCAATTTGTGGTGAGTCAGCCCACGCTGGCATGATTTGGTGTGTTCCTACTATGGAAATCAGCCTATTCATTGCGCGTAGTATTCATTTCAATCATTTCATAAACTGGCTCTAGCAGTTGCCTTCCCTTTAATAACAACTTTCCCAGAAATACTTTTGTTTATCTAACTCCATATACTTCCTACACACCTACATAGGGAATAGCATGTGGAATCTGCAGCTTGCATAGTTGCTGTTTTTCCTTGTGTTTTGGGTTCTTTTTCTCAAAAAGTCCAGAAATTAAGCAGAAGTAGAGGGGACTGTATTCCTAAAGTGCTGGGAAGAGTTCCTGTGCCTGCCCTTGAAATTAAAAAGTATCTGCACAACCATTTATTTTGTGGGGTTGAATGGTAGTTCATGCTCCGTAATTTTCCTTTCTCTACTTTTTAAGGATTCAGCAAGACTCTTAGGGAAGGAGGTGTGCATGTGAAAGGGAGAGAAACATACAGGCAACAAATATGTTTGAGAACATTTATGCTGGGAGTAGGTAATCCAAAAAATGATGAAATAGTAAAGTGACAAGACCTGGCCTGAACATCTAAAACTTTGATGATGTTTGGCAGGGAAAATTAGACCAATTAAAGGGTGCCTCTGGGAAGCTTTACCTTACATGACCAGAACTTCTACACAACATCTTGGTGCACTTGGCGCTTTTACAGGGATAATACTCAAGTGAATATGAATGGTTTTGCCAGTGTGTTAGTCATCTGCAGGATTTTAGTCTGTGCTTGGTTTGGATGCGTTTCTGTATCACCTTTTTTTTCCTGAGATCTTGTGGTAACGCACGGTTTAGCCTGACCCTCTGCTATTGTCTCAGTTCCCCTTTCACAGTATTTTGAGGTATTAGTGGAGTGAAGGATTCTCTCTTCTACACTTGCTTTCTCAAACTTCCCCATTTAAAACTGAAGTGCCTGGGGGCTATTGATTGGTGTTTAATAACAGTCTACAAAAACAACTTTCTCTTCATCGTCACACTAGATTTTTATACCTTAGTATTTATGGCTCTTAAGTGTTTCCCTTCACCAGCAGACATAGGATTCTAGAATAGCACCCACAAAAAAGGTACATCTTTTAAACTCCAGAGTCAAAGGCAAAGAAAAGCACTACTGGATTGTACTGAGATATTTTTTCCCTCTTCCTAGAAAACAGTGCAAATCCAACCAGTAGCATAAAAAGACCTAGAAAAAGTAGAAATGTAGTCAAATAATAAATGAATGAATCTGTTTGGAAAGTGAAGCTGATAATACTGTACTTGGGAGACAAAGACAAAACACAGCTCTTGGGCGTGAAAAAGAAACACAGAGACCTCTTCAGACAGCCTCTTTTTACTGTGAGCACTAATCCGTACTGGGGAATGGAGCTTATGTGAGAGGCATCTGACATGGTGAGAAAGCAAAGCAATAGCGCCTCTGCGTATGATTTTAGAGAGTCAAGAGATTTTTTTTTTCTTTTTTAATACATGTCATCACCTAAATGGTTCAGGCACGAGGCACTGGTAAAATCAGAGATACTAATATGTGACACTGCAGTAATTGATCATTTTGACCTGCTTTAAGCTCATACCTTAAGGAGAAAAGCATTTGGAGGGGTTTAGAGACTACAAACTTCAGGCTGGAAACATAGTTCATCTTTGTTTCTGGCACCTCCTCGCATGCTGGCAGCCAGCTCTTTATCCACAGGACTTTTGTTTTTAGGTGATCATATAAGTGCCTGACAGGCAGAGTCATCAATATACTTTCAATTGAATACTCTTCTATTGCAAAACAGTGTTTTGTAAAAATGGAGATGCCGATGAAAAGATCTATTTCTTTTCTACTTTCCATCCCTTTGAGAAATAAAAGTAATAATTAAAAAAAAAGGGGGGGCAGAGGGGAATGGGAGTTCCTCCCAAGAGGTTTTGTCTGACAGGAAAGAATACACACAGGTACTGTCATGTTCTAGTATTGTCTTAATTGTTAATTTTATACAGTTGTTTTAGGGGCCATCACTTCAAACCTGAATTACTCGAGGGGAATACTCACGATAACAATTCACAGAGAGAAAAATGAAAAGAACTGATTAGAAGAATGAAGGAAGTTAGCTGTTTGGAGAATCTGAGAAGTCTAAATATTTTCCAGAATAAAAGTAATTAAAGAATACTTGGTAAGAATCTACAAGTATCGGAAAACTTGAATCCCCAAAGGTTTAAAAAATAACACAGCTTGGTGTCAAGGTAACAAAATATGTTAAATTAGAGGGGCTCATAAAAGTTTATATTTCCTGAAACTCAACCTGAAATGTACTTCAACAGTGAGATTGTTTCAAATATGAAATAATTTTCTAAAAACAATTGGAGAAACTATATGGATTTCACTTCTAAGAAAGGAAGTAGACTACCAGAATGAAGTATATTAAAGTTGGTGAATGTATTATTCCTCATCTTCACACATTGACCTTGTTTCTGTGTTCAGAAACCATATATAGAGTTGTTGAGTTGGTCAATAAACTAATCCAGCCATCAATAAAGCACACCTTCTTGTTTATTAATATGTGATTAAAAATGTATATGATAAAAAGATATTGACTGAGCAGAGTTTGGGTGACAAGAACAATTATAGCTTCAAGACTAATCAGTACATGAGCTGTTTAACCCAGTGAAAGTCAATAGTCTATTTCTGAACAATTACACTTTTTGTTTTAAATAAAGTATTTGGATTTTGCTAGTGCTCTCGTTTTCTCTTCATGATTTAGATGTGTACACTGAAGCAGAAAGAAACAGCCACAAAATAAATCACTGAATATAATTCCACTTTATGGTCCTTGTATGATAAAGTTGTAAATAAGCAGCAAATAGGATTTGTTTTAAATGTAACTTGCTAGTCACAAATAAATTAAACTCAGAATAAATATGTCTCTTTTCAGTTGTATTACTAGTTGTACAGGTCTTAATCATATTTCTACAGTGCCCTAATTTACTTCTATACTTCTGTTGTTATTTTAAGCTAGTCATAATTTTACTGCGTTCAAAGTGCTCCATCTTGATTTCATTAAAGCAGTTTCTTAAACCTAATAAGAAATTATAACTGAAGTCCATTTAATTCCTCAAGTGATCCTTAGCTTTTACAAACTTTTCTCACAGCTTGATGCACCTTCACTCCAAAGCAATAATATTTCACAGAGCTCAATGTCTGATGAAAAGTCAATAGCAACACAGAAAAGTTTGCACTGGATGCATCTTTAAACACCAAAATATTCCAGTATAGTGGGCGTTCAGTAGAAACTGGGAGCCAGTGAATGGTCAGACATTCCTGAGCAAGAACACAGGGTCACTGGCTTGTCCCCACAATGTTAAAAATTAACCGTGGGCCCAAAGCAAGCAGCATCAAATGTCTGGGCTATCCACAAGCAGAACTTTTAGCATTTTTATCACTGGTTTGTGGTGTCAACGTTGAAGATTCAGTTAAATCAGTGTACTCCCCAAAGTGTTTGCAAGTTGCACATCTTTAAGTGCTAGATCAGAAAGCTTCTTATCTATTCCATAAGTATCGTGTTCATCAAACAGTTACAGTGACTAGCATTTCCACAGATAATTTTCCTACCTGCTAATCATGTCATCTTCTTAATTCCTTTGTGGAATAAAATGATAAAGACTTCAGAAACAAAATCTTTTGCATTAAAGCTAACACAGTTCCATCATTTATTCTTCTCAAATGCATTTGTTTTAGGTGAATGTAAAATTCACCTTGTTGTTGACTGCTGCTATAGAAAGTTGTTGTTTAACAAGGAAGAACAAATGAACTGAAAGAGAAACCTGCCATTGTTCTCACACAGCCTTGAAAGTTTTGGCTTCTTTGAAATCAATGTTGACACTATAAACACTCTTTTCTGAGTACCTTCATATTAATATATCAGTTCTGATCCAACAGTAAGTAAAAGTCGATCGGCTTTTCCCCTGACTAAAGCAAGAGTCACTGTTTGACTCTTAGTCCTCCAGGAGGTAATTTCCACTTGATTATGGTGTAGTTCCAACATTTTTCCTGGGTATGTCTGATTCTGGCTAGTGCAGGAGGTGGCATACTGGTATAGGTGGACCATTGGTATGATCCAGCATGGTATCTCCTGGTCAACAAGAAAAGTTTTACTTTAGGCAGGGGAAAACCTTCTGATGTCTTGTAAAAGAACACTCACAGGGTCAGCTTTGGTTTATTTTGGATGGTTTATTTTGGATGGTGATGTCTGAAGCATAGAGAATGCTTGTCCAGCAATTGAATTGTTCTAATTTTAAAAATTTCCTCTTTAAATAGATGGTACAGTCAGTCCCTCAGGAGTATGTGCGAGGATGCAGTAGCTGTGAGTAAAGGGATTGCCCCAAAAGACAAGCTGGGTCATCTAAGATAAAAGTCTTGCCCCAAGTCGCCTTCAGGAGAAGACAACTATGTAGCTACAGTGTGGAGCTCAGGGAAGTCAGCCCTAGCAGCCTGACCACCTTCAGAGCTTACAGGTCATAACATCTCTGCAGGAGGAGCCAAGTACAGTAGGAGTGGTCTGAATCTCTTTTTATCTATGGCACCAATATGTCTGAGCAATTCCCAATAGATTCTAATCTGAAGAAAGAGTTGGGTTTGATATCCATCTGTTTCAAGATAAATGAGAGCTTCTAAATCAAGGGTGGGGAAGGTATAAATACTCAGGCAAGGAAAACTGTTCCTGAAGAGAAGATCCACTGCACTTTCAGATTAATAGGTGTAGCTCTCCCACCACAATAGCATACTGCCAAACAGTAAAAAAGAGACTCTGAGAGGTAAATTTATTAGGCTAAAAATCTACTTTTTTGAGTTTAAACTTACCCATCTGCTTATCTTCAGTCTCTGAATACAGCATTGACAATAATATGCTTTGTTCCAGCCTATTGCTTGATCCAGTCACATGTCTAAAAATATTAGTACATTTAAGAATGGTGGTACGTTTATGACTCTAGATATGTGTATTGTAGATCTTTATTCTTCCACTAAATAGTTTAACCCATTTTAGATTTCATTTTTTTATAATGTTCCTCCTCAGCTTTTTAAGTTAAAACTCTAGCATTAACTCTACAATTCTCAGCATTTAGGAAAAGCTCATCTGCATTCTGATGAAGCAAATACCCAAGGTGTGTTATTAGGAAAGTGTATTGAAAGAAATGTGTAGTAACTCAAAAAATACGTATTTTTCAGGTGTAGATAACAGTAATAATATCATTAAAATAGGATAGCATTGAGGATTTGTATGATGGCTGGGAAGTAATTTCTATTTTTATTCATCTCAGCACCCTTACTTATGAGTGAGTTTGATCTTCAGCATCAGCCCCCTCCATGCAATTCTACACACTTTACCTTCTTCATCATCATTGCTCATTTTCTCCATGCAGAAGATGGAGGCTTACTGAGCTTTGTACACACTGTTATCCTCACCCATATTCTATATAGGACTGAACATTAGTATGTCTGTTGCAATGAAAGCATGCAATGTCTCCATTTATAATAGTTTCCATTCAATAGTGAGAGTTCAGATATAGGGAATTTTCACTTTAATTATTGTCAAAACATTTTATCATGGATACTTAGCTTAAAAACTACTCTGTTTTTTGAAGGGAGAGCTAAACTAATATGCAGATTTAGTAAGAGTCACAAATTATAGCTGCCAGATCTCAAGTACTTGCCACTTCTCTGCTAAGTGTCACAACTAAGCCTGTATATGCTCCTCATTCACATAAATGTGGAGTAACCCTGACCAAAAACCCGGGGCGGGGGGAACACCACCCCATGAAAGTAGTTTAAACACTGTAGCTCTTCCTGACAAGTTGAACTCAGTGAGAGACAGGCACTTACCTGCCTTTAGGGAGGTTGACTCTTGCTTGTGCAAAGTCAGACTGGATGCCTAACTTCTGTTTGCTAACTTCTGTTTTCTAACTTTGCAAACCTTCCCCAGGAGTTGTCTACTGAGGCCACACAGCAGGCCCAGAATATCTTCATCATCTTAAATTTACTTCCCCAGACAACTCTGCCTTTCACCTTCTATCTGTTGGTGATACAGGGGAGCGAGCAGGAAGTTTCTGAGCAACGAGTGTGACAAAGATGGACCAGCCACTGCTAGAGGAAGAGGCATCCTTATACCCAGAAAATTAGAATAAACTTTTATTTTACTCCTCTCTCTAAATTTATGCTAGGAGTGTCCAAGTCAGTTATTTCATTGGTGTATTTATGAATAAAACCTTTGCCTTTGAACATGTACCTATGAAATATTGCAGTGCTATTGCAATGAGTGTTAACCTTATACTCAAATGATTTACTGTGACCCCTACTGTTGTTTAGGAGCCTTCCAAGATACACAGAGATACAGTCAGATTACTGTACATCAAAGAAGGTACATACTTTTATATAGTGATCTATTCATTCATGATTGAGATATAGTCACCTCAGGGGTTGGATGATACAGGATTATCATCACAAGCAATAGTAAAGCTTTATTGACATGAATACTAGATCTTTTGACTTGGTCAGATACACTGAGAAAAGCTTTTTCTTTTTCTTTGCTATTCTATTATTATTGGCCATGGTGAGAGGAATCTATCTCTGCAAAGAGGCTGATAATGTACAATATATAAATACAGCAGTGAATATACTGTTTTCTGTCAACATGACTTTTGTACTACATCTTAAAAGTTGTTTGTTTTGGCTTTATTAACGTTGCTCAATGGAGATGTGGATGTCACACCTAAAACTTCTGTCTCTGACACAAAAACATTTGCTGCTATCTGGGTCAAAATCAGTGCCTAGCCAGCCAGATGGCCACCCTTGCGTTGCGTAATTGAGATTATATTAGTTGTTCTGTCTTGTATATTGGTATAAAAATGATGGACTTGAAAGCATATGTTGCTTTGCTACTAAATCCAAGCACAGCATCTAATACCAACGGGAAAAAGACAGAGGCTCTGTTCTCTAGCAGCTCAGTTTTGTTATGCTTGGTTTTGAAATAAGCTGTCTCCTTTATGCACTGGGTACTTCACATATTTGAGGTCTCTAGAAAGCATTAAGCAATTTACTCTATAACGTTTCAGTCAGCCTGTGGTTTGTTAGAGAGTTAGGCTGTGGTGGTAAAAGTGATGCTAAAGAGGTCCTTGCTCAGAGGAAATGGCACTTTATTTGTTACGAGTTACTACTCAAAATAATGGTGACTGCTGATTGCATCAGGACTCCTGAAGCTATCTTTATAGTCTGCTCTCATAGAGTCTCTGTGTTACTAAAAACTGGATTAGTTTTCTCTTTTTACATTTGCATTTATTTATCCCATTTGTTCAAGTTATTACAGGTACAATTTTACAATGCCACTGTGGTTATTTCTGGGCATAAAAACTGATGCTGTGAACTGCAGGCTTATTCTGAATGAGGATCTGCTGTAAAGCAAAGTAGGAGTAGCAAATTATTGTCTCACTTACTGTCTTGGATCAGTGGATGAATTTTAATCCATGGCTAAGCAGACAGTTAATTTGGCTGTT
The DNA here is from genome assembly GCF_047716275.1 of Strix uralensis. Classification (NCBI taxonomy): domain Eukaryota; kingdom Metazoa; phylum Chordata; class Aves; order Strigiformes; family Strigidae; genus Strix; species Strix uralensis. Next base: position 105,764,801 of record NC_133974.1, on the reverse strand, counting down.
TCAGTGAGTGCAGCGACTGCTTGACTCCAGGCCAAGGATCCTCCGGCTGAGGTCAGGACCACATGCCTGCAAATGGCACTTCCTATCTCTATGACTAAAAGGGAGAGCAATTCTGGAGCTTCTCTGTGTTGTAACACAGAAAACAGAATTTTAAAATTTTAGGAGTAGCTTTTTTCCTGTCATTTGTTCAAATACAGCCCCATGTAGAGCAATCTGGGTTGTTAATGTTAAACCCACCCAACTGAAATAATGTGACGATTTTAGTCCAGTTCCCAATGGATAGGTGTCAGTGTTACTAAATAAATAAGCAATTAAATATGTGCTAATTAAGAAAAATGTCAGAGGGTACTTGGACTCTCTAGTTCAGTCGCCTTTTTGCTATTATGTTTAACTTCTGCAGGACAGAGGCATTATCTGTATTGTACCTGATCAGTAGATGAGCTGAAATACTGCCTAAAAGCTATCAACCTTCTACCTCTGATAAGCACTCAACAACTAAGAATAAAAATTTAAAAAAAAATGTTAAAATAAGTGGGATATCACTAATATTCCTAAATTTGTGGTGGGGCTGAATGAAATGAAAAATCAAGGAATAAAAATTGGTAGGGAATGAAAAATCAAAGAACCCATGCAAAAATCTATATTTTAATGGAAATTAAAAAGAACAGCGATAAATTAGGTAGGAGATAAATCTTGCATAGCCATGTAATATTTTACACATACACAGAGACACACACACTCAAATTAAAAGAGCATTACAAACTCTATAAACATTTAAAGCCAGTAGGAAGTGAGAGAATGAAAGCTAATCACACCACTCAGCACCAATCCCTTGTGCAGATGCTCTATCACACAGCCTTTAATTATACCACCACATACTTGGAGATGATCAAGAATTCTCCAGGAAAAACAGTTTTCCTCAAAATTCAGACTACATAATAGAAAAATGTTAGTTCTGAGGCAATTGGAAGGACTTTAAAAAACAAAGGGACTGTGCAGTAACCAAAAGGCAAGTGACTGCGGTGTACACCTAAAATGGCAGTGTCCCAGATACCAAGTGCTTTCACCGGTAGAGACATGTACTTTGGTCTCTTCTGGGTCAGTACCTTATTTCCATGTTCTCTGATACCCTGGGCTTGTTCCTTTCCTTTTTTTCTCCCTCTCCTTCCCCCTTTTCATGAATAACTTTACAAAACCTTTGTTTCATCCACTCTTATGCAATGGCATATGAATGCAATTTGAGAAGGCAGTGGGACTTTTCCTCTTGATCTTCTTCACAAGCACCCCTTTGGCACTCAGAGTAGTACGTGGTCAAAGCTTTCTTCAGGAGTTAGTTTCCACTGTTAAGCTTACCTATATGGGACTCTGTAGGTTTTCTTTGGGGCACACAACTTAAATCCTGCTGTGAACCCAACACTGCTGTTTTTCTCCTGTGCTTCTTCCCGCCTTGCCATAGGATAGTATCTGGGTGCTTAGCAAACAACCTGAACTTGAAGCAATGAGATCACCTCATCCTTTTTAATAAATCTGTATTCCAAACAAATGAGATTAAAGTAAAAAAAAAGCCTGGTGATTTTTGGTATCCAATTAGAGATACTGACTACTTGATTTTTCAACCCGTTTAGCATTCTGCATCACTTGGCACAGTCAATGCACAGTCCCATGGATTTTGTCTGAGGTAGTGAGCGATTCACTTCAGCCTACCAGACCTCAAAATTTCAGGATTGGCCCTCATAATATGGAAACCTCTTGAGGCAACTTTCCCCACATTGTAGAAGCTTTGAGGTGAAAGGGCAATGGAAGCAACCTCAGCAGGCAAAATTCAGCTATCACGTTGCTACAAAGCCCTGCCTTTCTCTTCTTGTAGTTCTCTACCTCACACATGAACTGTACCCAATTCTGTGACAAATCAGAGAGGAATCTAATGAATAAAAACTACAAAGTTCTGATCTGTCCCCAGAGGGAGTGTACCTTGCAGGGTTTCGTTTCTGCTTCAGGAAATTTGTGGAATAAACTCTGTGTGCTTGTGTATCATAATGTACGGAGACAGAATCGAGGTGCTCTGAAACCCTCAGGTTAGTCATTTCTTTATCATCCCAGTGCCTGATGTTGCAGCTAGTGTTGAATATAAAACACATGTCCTTAGTTTGGTGGCGATGCACAGAAAAAAGCATTTTAAAAATGTTTTGGATCAGCTCTGAAATACTTCTCTTGAAAGTCATTTAATTCTTTTTTAGCATTAGAAAGCAGACTCTATTCCAAGTAAAAAGCAATAATGATGCAGCTGGAGTGCATCAGTTAAAAACAGTGAAATAAAACATTTTGACTTTCAGGATTTCTACCATGTTTCAAATGAAATTCAGCCCACCTACTCTGGACTTCCTGCAATTACGCATCCTTGCTCTTGGCTGAGAACGTTAGTTGGCTTTGCTATCCTTGCCCTCCTCTCTCCCCTCCAGGCTCCTCAACCGAACGGTTTCTCTCTGCTTTCTGTGCACAACCTCTGTGTCTCCTTACCTAATCAGTCCCAGGCTCCTGCCTCCAAACACCAGTCCCGGTTTTTCTCTCTGGACTGCCTGGCTGCTTCTATCGCCTGCTCTGTCACAGGCTGGATTTTTTTTTCTCCCCGTCGTATTCATGCAGAGACCTTTCTTCTTGACACAACCTTCAAATCATTTGGAGCTTAGAAGAGATAGGATTCCTACCTCTCAGATCCTGCGCCAAAACTCGGGCTCACAGGGAAAATTTGGAGGTGGGGATTAAAGGGGAAATCTAGCCTCACCACTGTGTCCCTAAGCTTCTGTTTGCAGAGGAGGCCAGTCTTTAGCGATTCCTTTCTCCTGCTAGAATAAAAGAAATCATTACTGAGAGTGTGTTCATTACAAAAATTCTAATATTTACAAGTTAGCCATGTTTGGTTAAATTTTCAGACAGAGAGGGAAAGGCACATTTTAAATAAAAAAAGGTCACATTTTGAGTCTGTGCTTCAAAGCCTGAGGGCAGCAGAGCATTTCAAAGGAAAAAGTTTCCATTTTTTCAGTATGAGCAAAACTGTTTATTTTTCCATAACCTTGTTCTTGGAAATGGACAAATTGTTTTGGCAGGTATTTTCAAAATAATCTGCCCAGTACAGACAGTCAGCATATCAGTTTTCAGCCTAAGTGATGATGTTTTTTTCTAAAGCTACATGCAACAGAAAATATGGTCTCTGCTGAGAAATGTTTGCCAACCAGAATCCAGGGAATGGCAGCACATCCACCTTATTGTCACAGATTACATCCTCTGTGGAGTTCCAATTTTTTTCAAACATCAATTGCCTCATGGAAAGGCAATAGTGTCAGTGGCTATTACTTCTCTATTTTAGAGGCAGAGAAACTAAAATGGGAGGAAAGGAGAAGAAATAGGAGATAGAATCCAAAAATCCTGGTCTGATTCTTAGTCCCCCATTTATGCACCCGTTGCTGCCACCTCTGAGGGGTGTTATTTGTGCGATGGTCCTCTGGTCTGGAGTATTACAGACACACACGTCAGAGACAACATCCCTTGAGTAATTTCAGTGATTTAACTCGCTTGTGATAGAAAGTTTTGGGGGCTATAGGAGAAGGCATAGCAGGTGCAGGAGATACCTGCAAATAATAGTTTAATTCAGCTAAGAACAAGCAGCCTCCCACATTCAGCTTGTATGAGTACATCGGTACAGTATAAAACCAAAAATTTCACATATTTCTTAGGTGCCTGAGGCAACTCGGGGGCGAGACCCTTGGAAAAGAGAGGTGTGAGGTGGAGAGCTGTGGTAGGGCTCTGCCGAGATGGAGCAGCTGGGTGATGGCCACTGCTTTTGCTGTTGCTCCAGGTACCCTGACTGGCGTGAACCCCAGCAAAAGCACAAGCCAGAGATGCCGGAGGCCTGAGGTAGACAAGCTGCATAAAAGTTCATGCCACTGTCTGGCTTACTTAGGAGAGCAAGAAACACAGTTAAGTGTTAACAATAAGTGATGAGATAGCCCCATGCAGACTGAGAACCTCTGCTAAAAACCACACCAACAGCAATAACAAATTCCTTAGCTTAAACTGCAGTCCTCTTCAGAGAAAGAAAAAAAAAAAAAAAAAGAAAGAATTGCCAAATCAAACTGCTGACTCCTTTTTTCTTATCAAAACACCACAGCATACGTCTTAACAGCCTGAAGTAAATCAAATGCGGGACCAGCTGGAACTGGTCAGCTCTTGACCCTCCCTTGATATCAGGTGTGTGCCGCACTTCTCTGGCAGATTAATTTATGATCTGAAGTAACTCAGAGCCCCTAAAACTTTCAGTACTGCTGTTAGGATGAGGCTGAAGGTTTTCTTTGGAAAGCGTCGCCACTAGAAAAAGATGGAGGTCTTCCCAATTGAGAGAGACACTCCCCTACTGATGTCAGTGACTGTTCCCTCTATATCTCTTCTTTTTAAACTCATCCACAATGTGAGTATGGGACAAAATTCGGAGGTATGGCCAAAGTCTGGATGTGTGCATCTGAGTGACTGTCAGTCCCCTTTTGCATGTGGAACTTCCTCTTGGGGGGCAGTTTGGAAGTGTTTCTAGCAATGCATCCCTAAAGAAACCTTTCAGCTCAAGAAAAAAATGGGGGGGAAGGTCCAGGAAAGAGTGTGCAGAGTGGACCGAACTGAGAGCAGCTCACAGGTGGCTCCTCCGAGGAGAGCGTGTCCCTGTGTGTGATCAATGTAATCTATTGCGAAAGAAAACCTCCGTGTTTCTGGGGGGCAGGGGGGGGAAAGAGATTTAGAAAGAAACTCTTTAATTATTACCTGCGGAGAAGTTAAAGTATAACTCGTCAGTAACATACTCCAGTCCCTGTGCTGGGGAGGGGGGGTTGGGGGCCAAGTCAGGCATCTAACCTGCCTGAAGTCTGCATGGGAATCTAAAAAAAAAAAAAAAGTTAATTAAAAAAAATAAAATTAATTAAAGAAGGAGGGGAGGGGAAGACAAACATAAAGCATTGGCGAGTGAGAAAAGGAGCTCGTGTTTCAGGCCGCTGACCTCTCTTTGTGCTTTGTGGGGGGGAGCCGCCGAACAGGCTCTGGAGCTGTAGCACCCACGCGTGAGCCTGTGTGGTTCCCACCCCCCCCCCAGCCCGGTGTTTATAACACACCTCCCGAAGAGCCCAAATCTTCCGCCTTTCTGCCACGGCTTTTTGCTCACACACGCTGCTGAGCGACTCCGGCCGCCCTCCCCCGCACCTCCTCCGCGGGGCCGCCGCCGCCCGCGCAGCACCGCGCAGGATGCGCGGTGCTGCGCGGGCGGCGACGGCCCCGGGGAAGGGGGTGCTTAACCCCGGGGGCTACTTGCGCATCTCGCCCCTTTCGGAGATCATCTCTTCCCTAAAAAAATAGAGGAGGAGAGCCCTGGGGCTTCCAGGGCCACGCCAATCCGGCACTGCAAGTATAGGAGAACTTTTTTTTTTTTTTTTTTTTTGAGGGAGTTTACTTCTTCGGCAGGTCAACGTGTTAATTAACAGTTGCTCCAGATTGGTCGCTTGCTGTCCCAGATGCGCGATTAACACATTAAGGAAATTATTATTCTTTTTTAAGACATCAGAATGTAAAAACTCAGTAGCAACCCCATTTCCTCCTTACTATTAACTAGCAGTCGCGGAGAGAAAATCATTAGAGATATAATTAAATATGGGTCTATTTTTGAAGAGTGTCCTGCAAAATAGCCCCAAAATATGATGTAGTAATTTGATTTTTTTTTTCCTTTGGCACTACAGGTGCTACCTATGTTTTCCCTTCATCTCCCACCCCATGTATATTAAACAGGGAGGCAACATTGCTCCATTGTCGGTGATGACCCCAGACTTCGCCGGAATATTTTGCTCTTCGGTGTAAAATTGCGAAGTGGGTCTCTCTAAAATTCGCTATATTGGTTTTTATAATTACCTCGTGGTCTAAACTTTTTCGCATCCCATTTCTTACAGGGAAAAAAAAAAAAAAAAGGAAAAAAGAAAGAAACTAACTTAGCTGTCACCGTATTAACATCCTTGTTTGTCTCAATCCCAGGCTTTCAATAACTCTGCCTGGATCGGCTCCTACGTTTCTCTAGTCGCCCTGCTGAGGCGTGCGCTTGCCCCTGCCTGCCTGTCCTGCCTGCAGCTGAGCCTGACGGCCGCTCTTCGCAGGCCTTGGTGCGGCGGTTTGCTGCCGCTGACTCCCCCTCGGCGGGTCCCCCCGCGGAGCGTCGCGCCGTCCCCCGGCTCTGACCCTTGGTTCGCTGCAGTGTGGCCAGCGTGGGCTCCGCACCCTCGCGTGTCATTTGTCAGATTTCCGTGGAGAACTAAACAACTCCTAACGTTATTTATTGCAGGGGGGTGGGGGAAAAAAAAAAAAAAAAAAGAAAACCAGACTGCGTCAGGCCGCCATCCCCCATCCTTTCATCCCCAAGATTTTATTCTTTTCTCCGGAATATTTTCCCCGCGTCCAGTCAGGCAGAATTCGCGGTTTCGCTTTGCCTCCGAACGCGGCTGACCTCCGCAGTCCCTCCGGGGCAACAAGCAGCAGCCGGAGCCCAGCGCCGGGCGATGGAACCCGGCGGGGCCACCGCGGCCGCCGGCCCCGCTCCGCGCCCCTCCGCCGGCCCCCGCGGGCCGGGCAGCCCGCCGCGCCGCGCTCCGAGGCAGCGGGAAGCGCTGTGGTTTAAACCCAGCCCGGGGCTCGTTGTTACCGGGAGCGTGCTTTTTTTTTTTCTCTCTTCTTTCTCCTTTGTAGGATACAGAAGGTGAATAATGAAATCCCTTTGCTAATAGTTTATGAGCCATGAGATTGGAAATGTGCGCGGATGGACCAGCGCGCCGCGCCAAGAGTCACCCGAGGGGCTGGGGGAGCCCGGCCTAGGGACGGCTTAAGCAAGCCGGGCGCAGGGAGGCGAGGGGCGGCAAGGGGCTCGGGTGACCACTCTCTGCCCCCGGGAGCGGCGGCCTTCCCCGAGGATGGGGCTGCGGGGGCTCCCCGCCGCGCACGGGCCGCTCTCTGTCTGTCCGTCCGTCTCTTCCGTCCCGCCCCCCCGGCGGGTCTATAGCGCGGGGAGCGCTTATATAGGGGGGCTGCCCGCGGTGCGCAAAGCGCGCACACGCTGCCCGCAGCGCTCTGCCTGCACCCCCCACACCCCCCCCCCCCCCCCACGCCGGGCGCTGCCTGACACAGGCTCGTGCGCTTCCCCGCGCGACAGCGGCCGCGGGCAGGGACCGCGTGGGCGGCACAGAGGCAGCGTGTCGCGCGTGGGGCCGGGCCGTGGGCCCTGCCCGGAGGGGCGGGGGGCGCTCAGCTCCCCGCGGGGGGAAGGGGGGCGAGCGCGGGGTGACCCTTAGGGCCGGTTTGGAGGCAACCGGGGGGGGCGGCTCCGCAACCGGCTTCAGCAAAGGTGCTAAAAGCCGCTTTCCTCGGCGTTTTTGCGGCAGGTCACGCACGCGTGGGACGGGGCAGGAGCAGGCGGGAGCGCTGCCGCTGCCCCCTGCCCTCCCGGTTCACGTCTCCGCGGCACTCCCGCCTGTACGCGAGCGGACATTCCACGGAAGGTCCGTGCCACGGGGTGTCCGAGGGCATCGCTACCTCCTCGCCGTAAAAACAAAACGCTCATCAACTCCGCTCGGTGTACGCCATCGAGAAAAGTCGCCACGGCGCGAACCGGCACCATCTGTCCTGCCATTCTGGGAGACACAGATATATTTCTTTAGACAGGTCAGCAGTTCTTCCCTGGCCAGCCCTGTCAGGCACCTGTCAGGGGAGGAAAACCTCTTCATAGCTGCCGCGGTAGGATCCTTATCAGCGGCAGTGCCTCAGCTGACAGGGACCCGGCCTGCGGCCTCCCGCCAAGCAACGTCCCCCGGAGGCGGGTACCCGGCCCTCGCTGCGAGGGAAGGCCCGAAACTGCCGGTACCGCTCAGTAACAGCCGCTGGGCAGAGGGGAGCCGGCCCCAAGGAGCCGGAGGGCACTTGCCGGGGGGCTGCCCGAGGACGGCGCTGGAGCTGCCGCCCCCCCCCCGCCGGCCCCGTGCGGGGGGCGGCTCTCCCGGCCCAGCCGTCGGACCGGCCCCGCCGCCGCGGCTGCGAGAGGGGTTGCTGCCTCCCCCCCCGCCCCCCCCAAAAAAAGGGCTAGGCCGGACGCTGCTCTCGGAGGCGAGGGGGGCGCGGGGCGCCGCGGGGGGGGCGCTTGCCCCGGCTGCCCCACCAGCCCCTCCAAAAAAGCGGCTCTGCCGGCTCCGGCGGTGCCGGGGCTGGGCGCGCTCAAGGACGAGGCTCTCGCGACGCCCACGCGTGCCCAGCCACGGTCCCGGCACCCCCGCGTGCCCGGGGCTCCGCTGCGCCGGGCGGGATCGCGGGGCGGCGTGTGCCGGCTGCCGGCGGGGGGCCGCGCCGCCGGAGCGCGTAAACCCCACAGGCAAGTGTTTCACGGGGCTTTCTCTCGAGTGGGTCCATCGCTCCGTGGCTGACCCAAAGCCCCAGGCGAACGCCTCATCCCCACCGAAGTAACACCCCACCCCCCCAGTAATTCCGACCTCTTTTCTTTCTATTCCCCACTTGCTCTCAAAGTGAGGGCACGTTCAGGAAAGCCTGCCTGCCCCCCTCCTTCACATCCACCGGTATCGCGTGGACCCCCACACACCCCCCAAAAAAACAACCAACAAAAAAACCCACCATCACGCAAACGCACCGTATTTCCAACTTGGAGTTAAAGTCGGTGCTAATCCGGGTCAGTTCCTGCCCCTGGCTGGGAAGGCTGGGAGGGAGGATATAACGTATAGGTTGGGGGGGGGGGGGGGACGGGACAAAAACAACCCCCGAAATAAACAAAGAAAAATCTCGCGCACAGTCACAGTAAAGTGAAATTCCTTTCTACACACCCACAACTTTAGCTCTGTCTGCTGCCTGGGGGGTTTTAATCTTGCAAAGAGAAAGGGGGGCTCCCTGCGCAAAATTACGCCTTCTCCTCTCATTTGTTAGCTGATTCCATCAAAAAGTTCGCTATTTATAGGCTACACACACGAACCTGGAGTAATACAAACCCTCCCGTGTTGTTCCCCTCGCAAAGTGGCCGGTCCTGAAGCATCTGATCGGGTTTGTGTGTGTGTGCGTGAGTGAGAGAGAAACACACGGAGCGCGCTACCATCAAAAAGGGGAAAGAAGAGCTCAAGCTGAGAGACTTATTAATTGCTAAGAGCTGCTCTGCCACCAGCCATGTGAGTACCTAACAATGATCACCTTTTGCACAGATGGTCAGCGATCAGGCACAGACACTTTCTGTCCTTTTCTTTCTCCCTCCCCTTTCTTATTTTTTTTTTTTTTTAATTCCCCTCCTGTCTCCTTCCCTCCCACCTTTTTTTTTTCTTTTTCCTTTTTTTTTTTTTTTTTCCTTTTTAGTTTGAGTTTGCACGGCTTATTCCTCCCGAAGAGGAGGAATGAAACGTGGGCGAGCGCGGGGGAGAAAATGTGCCGGAGAAGAGGAAGGAAGGAAGGAGTGGTGGAGGGAGAGGAGGAGGAGGGTTTGTTAAGCGATCGCCTTGTCCCCCGAGTCCGAGCCGGCTGGGAATTAGTAACAGCGAGATAACGGAGGTTGTATCCCTCCCTCTTCCCCCGCTTTTCTTTCCCTGGAGCACTCAGACCCCCTGACAATTATTACCCTGGTATCAGCGCGGGTAACGAGCTGTATTCATCAAACCCCATTGGGGGGAATTAAAAGGGAAATTTAAAAAGAAAAGAGAGAGCGCGGGTGTAAGGGGGCACAGCAATGACTGTCCGCCGGCTCCCGCCCGCCCTGCAGGCAGGTGGAAAGCGCTGGGAGAGCCGCCCGCGAGGTTTCGGGGAGATGGGGAGCGCCCCGGCTCCGGGCCCCCGCCACCCCTTCCCCGGCGGGGGCGGCAGCGAGGTGCGAGGGGGGCGGCAGCGCGTCCCCCCCGGCCGTGCTCCGTCCGTCCCCACGCGAGCTCCCGGCGCTTTTCAGGCAGTCCCAGAGCTCGGCGCGGCACCGTGCGTGAAACCGAGCCCCACGCAGCAGGCAGGGCACGGCACGTGGGTGTGCGAAACTGCACGGTTGATTCGGGGCGGGGGGAGGGCGGGGGAGATGCAGTCTGCGGTGGGAAGCGTGGGTCTCGAAAAGGTAGGTGTCCTGGGGTGGGGGGCAGTGCGGGGCTGGGGGACTCTTGGCGTGGAAAGGCGGGGTGTGGGCAGAGAAGGCGCGTTTGCGTCCAGCAGGGAGAGGCGCTTTTCTAAACCGACACGCGAGCTCCAATCACGCCCGCTCAGGTCAGCGTAGCGTTAAATTAACAGGGTCGGGGTTACCCGGGGCATTACACCGTGTGCCCGGGATGTAACCTCTGCTCGCTTACACACAAAGAAGAGGGAGAGACGGAGTTACACCTGGAAAGCCAAAGAGCACGGTGAGTATCGGTGTTCGCTCCTCTCCCTCCCCTGCCCGGGAACAAAGTTCGAAGGCAGGCGGTGCGGGGCTGGGGCTGCCGGAGTCCCTCGCTCCTTCAGGGCCTCCCTGCCGGGCCCCCCAGCACAGCCCCCCCGGAGGCGAGCCCCCGCCAAAGAGCAAGAAGAACTTGCGGTATCTTGGTTATAACTTTGCTGCTTTAGGTAGGGGAAAGGAAAAAAGAAAAAAAAAAAAAAAGAAAAAGTGACTCGGCTCCGGCGCTATTTATAGGTGGCAGTAAAGGCTCCTTTTCAATAAGCAGCCGTGGAAAAGAAGCGTCAGAAAACTGCCTGCTTTATCGATCCAAGGTGCCGGCCGGTCACAGCCGTGCTAGCCAGGCTGGACCTACAAAGTCACGGCTCCTCTCGGGTTAGGCAGTGAGAAGAGGAACAGGATCTGTGTTTTGCTGACCACTAGCTTGGACACGAGTCAATTCCCAAGCGCAGGTATAGGGCACAAGAGTGTGAGGTGGAAGACTTTTCCCTTTTCTTTCAGACACGCACACAATACAGGGCACCCGCAGGGCTGAAAGTGGGCCAGGGCTACACGGTAGGTATCAGATCACACAAAGCAGAGGAAAGAAATCCAGTTAAAAATACATTAGTTGAAATCAGAGGACGAGCTTGATTTTTTTTTTTTTCCTTTTAAACAAAGGTGCACGTTAGAACAAGCTGGAAGCACTTTGTGCCTGACGGTATCCCCCACGCCCATTGGAAATAAAGCAAGAAGCTTGCTCTTTCTTTGCATCTTTTAAACCTTGTTTTAATTAGAATTGCTAAAGTAGGACACCCCGATGGGAGATGTTTTCAAGTATCCACCTACCTCTCTGCTGTAAGCAGAATTGCTGTCTTCAAAATTGCTTGAAACGCAAAATTCTGCCCCACCCCCAGCTTGTTTTGGCACCTACTCACCCTTTCCCCCCCGAAATTGCAATCGCTGATGAAAGGTTACTCCATTAGGAGGAAAAGAGAAACCCCAAACAACCAGCAGTAATGAGATGAGTGGACTCCGAGAGCCTGGCTTTGCTCTGTGCAGCAGGAAAGGGTTTGAGCAAAGAGCGTCCCTCAAAACTAATGCCTGCTTTTTTTTTTTTTTTTTTTGAAGTCCCAAATTGGGCGTATCCTTACCCTTCTCCTTTAATTTATTTGATTAAATCATAACAAAAACAGACTCAGCTTCTCGTACTCCCTCACATGTAACCATACGCGAAACCTTTTATACGGAGACAAGTAATTGGCTGTAGTTAACTAAGGGCACAGGCTGGGCTGAAGTTTTACTCCCGGTCCCAGGGCAGCGTTTCACGCAAACGCGGGTTACAGCTGTACCTCACGCTCCTCAGTCGCGAACCTCAGGGTTCTTAAACTGTTTATCTCATTCCTCACCTCTCTCTGATGTCGCTAATGAGGGTCGCTCATGACAGCGGCTTGGGGGGCTCCCCCCCACCCTCGGGGCCGGTTCAGGGAGCGCCCAGCCCGGTTTAAACTCGGAACGCTTGTGGACCTCTTCTCCGAGGGCATCCGCACCCCAGCTCCGTACCGCGCTCGCTGCTTGTTCCCACTCCTGATTCAGGGCTAATTTAATTTCGCCTTCAGGAAAGCGAGGTTCTGTTAGCCCACTTCTAACTTAAATTTTAAAAAGAAGGAAAGAAAATTAAAAAACCCTCTAAAAGTTTCTCAGGTAAAGCTCGGGTTTCCTTTGGTTATTACTCAAATGGAGAACGGCGTCAACTAACTCTTTACTTGGGAAACGCCTGCCCGAGAAGAAGAAGAATTCCCCGTCCTTCTCTCAAAGGTAGTTGCAGGTGGCATTTAGTGCATGCGGTCCCCAGGTGACCTAACGACAGGGTTGCTCCCCTGCCCGCTGGCAGCCCCTGCCTGCCTCTCCCTGGCCCCTGGGTTTCGCTCCGAAGTTGGGCAGCAACGCCGGGCGCCGCTCGCAGCAGCTTCTGGGGGTGCCGCCGCGGCTGCCCGTCCTGCCCAAACCTGCCCCCCAGCCCGCAGCAACCCGGGCTTTACACCCCGGCGGGGCTCCCGCAGCCCAGTGCCACCTGCAGCGAACACGGAGTGGTCAGAGTGAAAGAAGAATTAATTTTTTGTGTGTGTGTCCCCCGATAGGAGGGCAGGGGCCTCAGAGCAACAGGTAACGAGGGCACCTGCGGCTTTTCGAGGGTGTTTAAGCGCTAATAGAGGCAGCAGGAGTTTTGCGAAAGGGTCGCCTTCGGGTAAGGGGGGGGTGTGCGGGCGGGAGAGGACCATCCAAAATTGGTGCTTAGTGGCACTTTAACAAAGTTTAAGGTTGCTGCGCGGCGAGCACGACCTCTGCGGGGAAAGGGAACGGCGGCCCCGCCTTGGTGTCCGGCTGCCTGGTCCCTCGTGGTCCCTGCGAGCCCCGGCAGCCGCCCCGCGGAGCGGCCGCGGGTTTGGGGCCGCACACGTGTTGCTCTCCCGGGGCGCGGGTCCCTCCCCGCGGGGACCCGCCGAGGATGCTCCGGGGGCCTGGGGCCGCGCCGGGCAGGGCCGGGGCAGCGGACAGCTTCGCCTGCGTGGCGGGGGGAGCGGGGCAGCCTCCCCCCGGTTATTTCATCGTTGCTCTCGAGAGTACTGCGGGAGCGGGTGCAAACCAGACCCCGAGCAAGTCCTCGCAGGGTGTGTTGGGGATGGGGGGAGCTCATACCCCGGGAAGGGTGCCCACGGCCACCCTGGGGGCTGGGGCGCCCCGCGGGGCGCGTGCGTGCGTGTGTGCGTGTGTGTGCGTGTGTGTGTGTGTGTGTGTGTGTGTGTGTTCCGTCGCGGCAGCCGCCGGGGCCGGGCGGCCGGGCGGGCAGGGCTGCCCCCGGGGCGGCGGCCGAAGGGGAGGGTGCCAGGGCTGACCCCAAAGGGGGGAGCTCTTCCCTCCCCTTCCCTCCCTCCCCTTCCCCGGCTCTTTGTTCTTTGCCCCTTTGTTCTCCTTCTCCTCGGCGTTTGCCCTAAGTTTCCGGGGGGGTGGAGGTGCGGAGGAAAGTTGTTGAAAGCGGGGGAAGTACAAAAAGTGGATGCCGGAGCAGTAAAAAGAGGCGGGGGTCCCTTCCCGGGGCTACGAGCCGTTCCCCAAATTCTGTCGCTTTGTCTGACTTGCCCAAGGGATCGGTGTGTCGCGGTGGAGACGGGCCGCGCTCGCCCTGATGCTGAGGCAGAGGGGGGAGATGGGGCTCCCATGGCCGCAGCGCACCCCTGAGGGACCCCGCACCCCCTTTTCTCCATTTGAAAGCATTCTGGTGGGCAGCTGTCCTTTCTGCCCTTTCTGGTGGGAAAGGGAAAAAAAAAAATAACCGGTGAACGTATTGTAATGAGGTGAGGCGATAGGGCACAGAGCTGAAGGATTTCTGAATGTTACATTTTAGGGCACATGTCTTGGTTTGAGTTGCACAAACCCGGAATGGATTTGGCCCCATCGCTTTCTTTTCGGCATTCTCCCTGCTTGCTTGACAGGGCAAATTGTTGTCAGGAGTTAAACAAGTTGGTGCTTACTTTCAAAGCAGATGGAATATCCCCATAGAGCAACATCGCAGCTTAAAAGAGCTTCAGCATGGTTAATGGGAGATTCTACAGTATGATTTGGTATCGACAATAATAATAAAACTTCATTGGAAAAGGAAATCTCTTTGCTCAGCACAGTATGGTATAGCCTTATCCTGCCTTTTCTAATCATATTTAAATGCTAGAGCTTATTTACTTTGCACTAAGAAATCACCAATAACTTTGCAAACACCAGTTATTACAGGATTCTTCCCTCTTCCCCTGACATATGAAAATAGGAAAAAACTTTATGTGGGTGAGACAGGTACTAGGAAAGCTGATGTAAAAGGAAGTTTTAATATGGTGCATTGGAGTAGGTCACAACAGGTTACGGACAGACCCAGATTCGAGTCCTGAACTCCAGCAGACTTGCCTAACAGCGCTGTTACGCTCCCACCTATATTTAACCAAGGATATAATGGGTGAACATAGCACTTTGGCATTTGTTGAAAAGCTGCTTGAATGTAATATTGAATGTAATGTCATATTTCATAATCAAGAGAATGTCCATAAATATTTATAGCAGCATAATGCAAATCTACTAAAATTTTTATGTATGTAGAGATCCTGTAAAATTATTTTTTAAAAATATTATTTTCACAGTTCTTTTGTATTAAATAAAAGGCTAAAATTGTTTATTATAGTGAGCCAAATTTCCAGAATTTGCATACATTTTTCTGATACCAAACAAAACAAACAAAGTTGAGAAATGAGGTGAGATAAGATTGGAGTTGACTAAATAAACATTTTAGATTGGAATATTTTTAACGTGCCTATGCTAATAGAGATCATACCATCCTTCTAGCAGATGCTAAACCCCAGGATCAATTTTTTAAATGAAATGGGTTTTGATTTGAGGTGATGTGGGGCCTGTTCTTCTGGCTTTGTTTTTTCCTGATGTTGAGGGGATACGATCCCAGTGAGAGGTCTGGGAACTTTGCAACTGGAAAATCCAGCTTTAGATATTTCAAGCTGGAAACTCAAACCCAGAAGGTGTCCTTGAAAACTTTGACCTTTATTATTTAAGACTGTGGTTCACAGTTGAACGCAATGATCGCTCACTATCAAAGAACAGAAAGATACAGGCATCGTACTGGATGCTTTGGTGATAGTTCAATTTTCTAGCTGAGTCTGTCTCCATACACAAGTCTACTAGTTTATTGCTTAAATCTGGAGGCCAGCTGCATTACTTGCTATTCTGTTTATATCCCAGTGTTCATAATGTGTTGTTGCAATACCCAGATAAAAATGTTCAATGCCATTTACAACAAGGAATCTGCCTTAAGCAATACTATAGTCAGTAATAGCTAACGTTATCGAGAGCAACAGTTTCTGCAAATGACTTACCGTGACACGAGTTAACAAAGCTACAACTGTAATTGTGTTCAAAACTAAATAAAAGCAGACGTCCAAGAAAGAGAACATAAATTTAATTGGAAAAATGGATCTTACAGAATGCTGTGTATGATCAATAACGGTTGCTTCTGTCTTGGTAATGACGATGCTCAGAGGGCCAAGGGATGTTAGTGGGTACTTGTTCAAATAGAGGGTTTCTGCAGCATGAGAAAAAATAATTTCTGACTCAAAAGCATCCACTGAAGAAAAGGTGGTTGCATTTATTCACGTTAATTAATCTTCCCTTTTTGCTCATGTTTTTTACCAACGTATGTATATTTCCTTTCAATAGATGAGAAATTTATATGTATTTTAAAAAAACCAACCAGACAACCCCCTACTACTTCCCTTGGAAACTCTGACATCAAATAAAAGTTACTAAATATTGCACTGGATTTCAGAGGCAAACCTAAATATGTAAAGACGGTTTGGGATTTTGTTGTTTTGGTTTTGGAGCAAGGGACAAAGCTGCTGAGCTATAGTAGTTTGCTAAACTATTGAGTTGTTTAAATGAGATGTCAGGCAAGACCTTTTACCTCTGAATTTTTATCATCTTTGTTGATAAATATTTGCAGCAAATGAGGGAAAAAAATACGTTGCTTTCATTTTTACTTGCACTTGTTACTATATCTAAGCAGTTCCAAACAGCATTCGTGCAGAGGAATACGGTATAAAATCAGAATAAGGAGGAAATTAAAAATAAGGACTCCCTGCTTTATAATAGATACCTCTAGGTATAGGTGTGAATGAATACTGATTCATTTATACAGTTCTTAAATGTAAAAGCCTTAAGTTTACAACAAAGGTAAACAGCATGTCATACTGCGTTTAGCAGATGTTGGCATGCTAACTTTAGGAAAATGGAGAGCAGCGGTCCCCTTGACCTCCCTGCGGAAAATTAGATCTTGCCAGAAAGGAAAGGAGAGTGTATAACTACATGAGCTATGTTGAGAATGGAAGGTTAACAACTTTAATATTTTATTTCATTTCTTTTATTAATTTATCTCTGTCTTAACTAAATTAAAAGATTTTTTTTTTCTTGTGAATGCCCATGTTTTATTCTTTCAGTATATACTTAATAAAACTAAAAAAGTCTTCAGAATAATGCAAATCTTGAGCGTTCAAATGTTTCAAGGGCCTTATGTGCTTACTACATGTGTAAAATTGCCACTAACCATGGTAAAGAGTGGTACATTTTGGCTAAGATTCAATTGCTGAATAAATAGCGAGATAGAATTTTTTTTTTTTTTTTTTTTTTTACTGTTATGTCATGTATGGAGAGACCTGGAGTTCATTTCATTATACAGATATAGGAGTACACCTAGGTTGTTGACTGAATGTAGTAAATATATTTGCAACAAATACTGGTGATAATGACATGTTTCCTTGTAAGTATTTAATCTGTTTCAAAATTTGTCTTATTCTTAATAAATAGAGTAGTAGTAATAACTTAGAAATTACTTCCCCACATTTATATTCTGTCTCAAAAGACTTTTTATTCAAAGCACACAAATAAGTATTTCTCTGTCTTTTCTTAGTGACTCATGACCCTAAGATACAGCACTGCCATAATACACGCAGTCTCCCTCCCTCAAAATACTTGCAAGAATAGTACGTTATACATGGTTTTTTTGAATATACATCAGTAATGTATAAGTGTCTCTGGCTCTAAGCACAGAGGGAGAAAAGATGATAAATCAATATAAGTTCATTCTAAGTAACTGATGAAGATAAAGGCTCTGTTCTGTTTCCATTGCAGTTAACACCAAAACTCTTGTGACTTTGAATAGCTTCCTCTTACGGTTTGGATTGTAGAAATGCTCAGAAATTCCAGACAGTGTTTTGGTTTTGTTGTGCAGAAAAACATAGAAGTAACATAATCTTTGTTGAAAGCTATGGTTTCCAGGCCCAATTTTTTTCATAGACTTCTATTTAATATTTTTATATTTCTTATCATGTAGTAGGAGGTTTGCCCTCCTGCCCCCCCCCCCCCGCCCCCCCCCCCCCCGGCTTGTATCAAATACAAATCCTTAAATTGGTGCCAGTCTTGGGAAGTTGCCAATGAACTGTTGTTAAGTTTAACATCCATTAATGATGACTGTTAAAATGGGTGAAGAACTTACACATTTTCTTCCAGTTAGGAAAATGTTCGAGTAGAACTGAACTAGGTAATTCTATGCATATGCTTATCAGTCAGCGCTTTCTGAACAAATTGTATCACTATTTAACTTTTTTTTACCTTATTCTTTCATATTTTTGTATTCACAAGAAAAGACCAAGGCATCTAAAATATGCTTGAAATTTATAATTAAAAATCTAGATCTTTAAAAAAGGAATTAAAATAGTCCAGACTTCTGAATTATAAATTAGACTATATTTATTTTTTCTATTGCTAACTTGTATTTTCTCTGAATACTTTTCTTCCCTCCTACCTTCCTGTTCATCTTGTACATTTGAAAAATGTTGGAAGTAGTATGTATTTCAGTAGGATACAGTGTAGTGACTCCTTCAGGTTTGAAGGATACTTGGAGCTCTTCATATGATGTCTTTGCATCAGTAGAAAGTGCTAAATATTTATAGGCTGATTGAATCTTTTACATACAGCAAAAAATACAGTAATCCAGTGATGGTTTCCACTGACACGCAGAAATCAAAAGATTTTGCAGCTGTACAGGTACATATACTGCTACTGACATCAGGTACTTGTGGGGTAGGTGGTGGTGTATTCAGGGAAAAACAGAAATACATGGAGCTTATACTTCTAATTGGGGTGATACCAACTTTTCTTATACACTTAGCAGACACATTTGTACTTTTTGTTTTTCTTTTTCTAATCTGTAATAACATCTATCCAATGGAATAAGTGAGATATATAGATATGTATGACACACATATAGATGTGTGTGTGTATATATATATATACATATCGCATCAGAGCCAGGGAAAAATTTACTCAAGCAGACAAACTTGCTTTAAAGGAAGTGCCAAGTAAAAGAGGAACTTTATGGGTCTGAAGTTGTCTGTCTCAATAGAATGAAGAAATTATTGAAACTGTAGCATCCCACCTTCCTTAAACACAACTCTCTTTATTTAAGGAAGGATTACCACTAGTAGACCCCAGTAGTAAGTGAGAGTAACCATAGTGACTGAATTATTTCTCAGCTCCTTTACGCATCACCTAGCAAATAAATTTTCATCAATATGTCAAAATCAAAATTCTTTAAGAAGAAAAACATGCAATAGATTCAGCCTTTAAATACTGGGGATTTGGGTTTTTGTTTTTGATTGCTTGTTTGTTTTGTAGCAAACAGCACTCGTAGAAAAATATTCAAAGTGGGGGAAAAGACATTTGAGGGACTGTGATGAGACTGATACAGATCTTTCCTGAACTAGTAGAAGATGTAGACCAAACCACTTGTCACTGGAGTGCTAATATCTTTAGAATCACATTGAAGTTCATCTGACTTTAAGTTTGGCATTGCATCCATCGAAATCACTGAGATTCATGTTCCACAGTCTGGAACTTCTGCAACCACACCTAACTTTTGTGAATAGTTTCTTTTGATATTATAGTTTTAAATGTTTGGGTAAAACATACATCATAAACCTGTGATTGATTATATTACTTGACATTTAATGAGGGAATTTGATCCATTCATCCGAGGGGTATCAAAGTCATGACCCTTACTTTCATATAAGGAAACTGAGGCACAGAAAGAGAAGTGACTCTCAGAAGCCCAGGTTCCCAATGATATGTTGGTGATGGATTTAGAAATACAGAGCAGGTTGCCTACACCTGTTACATATACATTGTAGCCTCATAAAGCACAGGCATTTTATGATGCCTTCAAAAACTTCTAAAACCTTGTTCCAACTGTTTCCTCAAGAGCTTTGTGACACTTTTCCATTCGGTGGCAATGCTTCATTCATCAAACGTCTATAAAGCTCGTACCTGTATGAGGATTGGAAGACCTGTTTGCCTTTCCATTACCCAAATAACTTCTTGAATATTAACTCCTGTATTTGTCAGTATAGCAGCAGAATTACCTGTAATCAATTGGAATTGCTCTTGCAAAGCAATTTGTTGCACTGAGGCCACAGGGAGGAAAATTAGCATCCCATGTTGTACATCCTCTGCAGCAGCATAAAGCCGAGAGAGAAAAAATGAGGCGTAGTAGAAAACAGTGAAGGGCCATTTTCACTTGGCTTGTACCTAAAGAATTGACCCAAGAAGCAGCATATGCTGGTGGAATAGAAGAAACTGTTTCTGGATGTTAACTCTGGGTAGTATACTGCCCTGGTAACTTAGACAGTAATGTGATATCTGCACAGGTAGGAATGTAGAGCAACAGTCTCCTAACAACTGGAAATTAACACACCAACCTCTTAAAAAGTCATTATTCATACAAAAGAGGGGGAAAAAAAATGGTTCAGGCAAAATCATGTATCCTGCTGTGCATCTGGCAGTAACAAGTAAGGGTTAGGAATATGGTTTTATATTGAGAGCTATTAAAATAATTGATTGTTGACTGTGGCAATAGTTTTTCTGTAGTCTTAACGCCCATGTCCCAGAGGCTCAGAGCAGGGGCTGAGACCGGCTGTTCGGGTTGCATGCAAGCCTGATAAGCATAGAGGGTCTAGAACGAGGATCACAGAAGTCCTCAGGATGGCTCCAGAAGGACTTGGATGGGGCATTCATGAGCTAGTGACTTTACTTCTCAGCAGAAATTTAGTAGCAAAACGTTATGGTGAAGTGTCCTAACTAGTAAAATTGCTCTAATGCAATGAACTGTACCGTAGTGTCCAAAAGTACAGTGCAAAAAATTGCCCTAGGTAAAATTATTCTTGTTGAAGTAAGTGAATAGAGAAAATAAAGGACACAACTGAACTCTGGATAGCATATATAAAGAATAGTATTAGTCAGTTGGGAAAAACTGATTTGATATCAGTCGGTAATATCAGTCTCCCTGACGTTTGTTTTAATTCTTCTGTAACTAAAATGAGAACTGGCTTCATTCTAAGGGAACCTCAAGAACATGTCCAGCAATGATGTTTTCCATACACCTTGTAGTGTGCTGGTGGACACAGACACCAACATAATACCAGGCTGAAAATTTTCAGCCAAATATGAGGCATGCTTAGCCATCTCATGGGAGAAGGCAAATGCGGATGAAGAGGTGTTTGCAAGGGAAGCAGTTCCCCAACACTAGATTCTCCATGCCTTCCGCCAGAAGCCCATTCGGGGGATGCTCTCCAGCTCAGCAGCCTGGTTCGTGAGTCCTGACACACCTGGCTGGACACCAGCTCCCTCCTCCCCTGCCTGCTTCTCTCTGTGCAAGAAGGAAATGCCAGGTGGCCACGTCTGTCCTCTTTTCTTGTCTTTTTTTGGTCAGAGCTGCCATCTGACCAGAGGGGTAACAGGGGGAAGATTGATCCCTTTCATGACCTATTCAGGGCTATGATTGTCTAGACCAAAATTGAAAAGACAGTACTCTGCAGTGGGTCTCCTCGTTTTGGTGAAGATGGTTGAAACTCTGCCATCCAACTACAGAGCAGATTAAATCAGCAATTGAAGCATCTTTTATTTTCTATTTCATTATCTGTAGTAGATATATACAGATTCGGGGGCTATCCTTTATATTCCTTCCTGAATCTTCTAAGAAGACAAAAACCAGACCAAAAAATATCGTTCCTTTACTAAACTTATAAAAAAACCAACCAACCAAAAACCTATTAATTTTATATTTTTATAGAGATTTAGTTAAATTGTTACATATTCTTAGATATGACAAGGTTTCTAAAGCTTTATAAACTTGATGTTTGTAAGCTATTAACAAACCATGATTCAGTAACGCAATGGAAATATCATAGCTAAAAAGGAAATAAACAACTTGCCTCCTTGGCAGAATTATCACTACCCTTTGTGTAGAAAAAGCCTCCGTAGCTGGCTGCCTTTGCTGCAATTACTGGTGTACTTTCTTCCCAGGATATGCCGTTGTTTGCCACATTCCCTCCACAATCTTTTTTTGTAGGGCTTTTGGATGCAGGAACTTCAACTGATGAAATCTTTTGTACAGCACAAATTTACCTTCTTACCCTGAACAATGCTACTATGTTAAAAATACCTAATGAGAACACATCTCTGGTAGCATAACTCTGGAGCAGTTACCCTAATTTTTGTAGACATTGCTCTGCATTGACACTGGGGCAACTCAGTTAGGCCTGAAGGCAGCAGGTCTCTCACCCTGCCTTTTGTGGCATGAGAGAAGGACCTGGTATTTTGGGACTTATTTCTGCAAAGTGTTGAGCACCTGTAATCCTGCTGACATCAGCAGGAGAGGAGAGCCTGCAGCTCCTGGCAGCAGCAAGCCCCACTAATTTCTGCACTGCCCGGAAATTAACTTCAAGAGTCTCAAAATTGTCATTAAAATTCAATTGTTTCCCTTCATAATTAGACATCCGCCCATGGAAAAACACCCATCGTGTAACTTCTCCCCCTCACCCTGAGGGTGGTACTGGGAGATTAGCTCATGAGAAGGATGGGAAGGTTGCAGCCCTAATGGTGACAGAAAAGACGGAGGCACGAAAACGAGCTTACTTTGCTGTCCTAAAGTTAAGCAGTAATCTACATGGCTCCAACGCTGAAATATGTAATAACGTGGTTGTGGGATTTCATTGCTAAAGGTTTCGCATTGGTTCTGCTTCTGTCTTGGCTATATAAATATTTATAACTTTTTATTTTATTGCTCTTGCTGTGTAACATGACCAAAATATCACGGAAAAAAATGCAATTTCTCAATTTTTTATTAGAAATTGAAGATCAGATCCCCAGCTAATATAAATTGGTATGACTCCACTGATTTCATGAGATCTATGTCAGCTTTCACTGGCTGCATATCTGGTTTCTAGTTTGTGGCTTTGACCAGCTAATTACTGAGTAAGACTTCACCATACCATGACATTCATATACAGTAATGGAATTCAGGGGTCTGACTGGGGTTAAGCAGTTAAATATAAGTAAATGCATTGGTCTGTGGAATAAGATCTTTTCACTTTTCTCATCATTTTTCATCATGAACAACTGGATTAAAACTACTGTCCTCTTCTTCCCATTGGTCTCTTGCTAGAGGTCTGCAGGTATAAGAGGAAGGATGGGTTCAGTATCAGCACATGTCACTTAGGGCTCGAGAAATGAGCATCTTCAATGCACACCAAATGAGCTAAAATTATAGGGAGTATTTCCAGCAGGCATTCCAGGGCTGTGGACGCAGCCTGGGAACCCGTGGCCCAACAGGCTTTGTCACCCTGACTGATGTTAAGGAAGTCCTCCCTACACGCTTCCGTATGTCATTTTCTACCTATATCTATCACATCTTTGCAAGTACAGCTTTTTGCATGTGCCTGGGGATATACTTACGCATGTTGAAAAGTCAGAAGACTCACTGAACTTTTAAAGCTGGGTAATGTCAATGTGCTTCAAGCAGGGTAAGGATGGAGTTGAGGTAGTTGAGGTCCTTCAGTCCAAAATTGTTTAAGATCCAGTATTGACCTATTCATCTTTTGACTTAACATGCCAGCTGAAGTTCTGCAACCTCAGGGAAGACTTAATTTGTACAGTGTTGGGGTTCCATACTGGAGTGTCACAGGTGCTTTCTTCTCAACTACAATAGTATCACTTCCTCTGTCTTTATATAAAACATAGCAGTTAGAGAATTCAAGTTCAGGGATGAAGGGTTTCAAGTTTCCTCTTCTTCCAGTCTATAAACTATGTTATGCATAGGCTTCTTCCACCCTTCCTTTTGAAGCTCTACCATCAGCGTTTAAGGTTATTCAAGCCAGAGAAAAGAAGCAGCAAGGAGCATGACTTGTAGCCTCCTGTGAGAACACTGAATTATGTGGGATAATCCTGGATCTCCGGCTTCCAGGACTCCTTTAGCACTTATACATTAAGAATAAATACATTAATGGGCTTTTGAGAATTCCTGAGATATGACCTGAATCATAGATAGAGCCTATCTGCCATTAAACATAATACCTTCTTGGCAGCCATTCCTCTTCTGCAACCTTTGGCTTTGAGATCTGTTTTGGAGAGGCAAGAGGCATTTTGGAAATCTTGTAGTCAGCACCTGTATACCCAGGAATCAGGCCCATCACATACTGGTTTGTACCTGTACTTTCCCCAGTATGTTGTATGTAATTTGCACATACAGCACGGTTGCTTAAGTGCAGACTGTTAATTGTTGGTTATTCTAATATTTGCGTAGCATGTGAAAGGGGAAAGGCCTTAAATTCTCTTTGTATTTTAAATAACTGTTTTGGCAGTTACACAACCCATAATGTTTATATTTTTATGGAATGCAGTGTTTGTGACTGACGTTAAAATGAGAGGAGCAGATACCAGATATGGCCAAGCAGGTTCTAGAGTTGGTCCAGACTGGGCCAGCCGTGGGCCACAGCTGGCTGTCAAGGGCACCTGGAAAGGTGCCACTTAGCACTGTACAGTTTGTCTGCTATGTATATGCAATGTTATTACTTGCTGATGGCAGAATATAGACTTTTGTCTATATTAAGCAAGCCAAATTCTGATCCTTTTACTACTTCTTAGAGTTAGTTCAAATTTCTCTGACACTAGGCACAATTCTTGTTAGAAGCCAGACTGCAAAAGCTGAGGGGTGAGCGTGCTTATTCTGAGCTGACTTGGATCTCGTATTGAGGGCCCCACCCCAAATCCTGATCTCTGATAACTTTTTAACACCACGTTACTGCTAGCGTACAAGCCAAATGTCTATGCAGATATTTGTGTTCCAACAGACAAATGCAAGCTCATTTTTTTTTTCCTTCTGATTTATAAGTATGTTATGCTTTACAGACATGAGTAACCCATGTGGGATATCTTTCCCACAGAGTAAAACCAATGTAAATTCACATGACTCAGGGTTTTGTTTCAATGCTCATGTATAAACTCTCATTAGAAATGATTATGCTTGAAGATCAAAAGAAAAGTGCACTCGCTTGTATTAATGTTTAATGCATAATTCACATTGTTAGAACAAAAAACAAAACAGTTGGTGGTTGTTATGACATATTAAACATTGGCACTACTAACCAATTCCCATAGAGGATCCTTCATTTCATTGCATTGGCCATGCGCTGAGATTTCCTCTTGCCCGTGTTGTGCCATTGTTTCAGAGATTTAAAGACACCTTCCTCACTGGATGAATAACTCCCCCTTAATGACAGGAGTGGAGGAGAGCCGGGATACACCACCACTGCAGGTGGCTCCAACGCTCAGAGACCTCTCAGTGGAAGCAGAGTGTAAAATAATCTAATCCAATTGTTTACACAAGCAGGATTTCAGATCAGGCATGCTTCTATATGGCCTGAAACTCTCATTGCCTTCAGTCTTAGTCTAGTTTGAGCCTTAATATCAAGACTAGACCCATGGTCAAAAGCACCCAGCATGGCAGAATTCAAGAAGAACTTGATTTCTTGTTTTATATTTATCCATGTTTTACCTTCTTTAGTCAATGCTTACTTTCTTACCAGAAAGCTTCTTGCTTAAATAAGCAGGTTTTATGTGAGGGAGGCATACCTGAAATCCATTCCCTATGTCCTTAACCGAGACCAGCACAGGAGAGCAAAGCCATGCTCGTAACCACAAATCGAGCTTAGGAACGAGAATCCTAATGATGTGTGGCATCATTGCCTGTTACACGGTGTAGCGGGGCTACTTCGTCTGCATAAGAGAAGACCCCTGGGTACCCTCTGCCTTCCCACATTACAGCCTTTCACACAAAGTAGGAGTTGGGTATTTTTATCTTCATAGCTTTTATTGGCTTTTTCCATGTCAGTGTTTAAAGGGTCAGCAATTTGTACCATCCAGCTTTTATATTTATGCCTCTTTCAAAAAAAATTGGCTGTTTTATTAGCTGAGCTTACATCATTTCTTTCTTGTCTAGTTTTTTTTTTTCTTTTTTCCTAAAAAAAATCCCAACAAACAACCTTGAGCTTAAAGTTTAGGAATTTTAATTCATGTCAAAGAGTCACCTCCCTTCCTAGGGAGGTCTGTGGCACAGAATGAGACTGAATGACATTTGACAAACTTTTTGCTTGGCACAAAGTCGCAAAAAAATATGTATGTTCTCATTATCATTTTGGTAACCTTTCTGTGTACCAGTAGTGATACAATATACCTGATTCAGAACAGAGTAGCTGCCTGAGTTTTGGGTAGGTTCTTCCTGATTCAGATCTCTGTAAGCAAACCATAAATTAGTTCTTTATTCTTAATGTGCCTGCTGAAGGCCCTGTTGTTCTCCAAATCCTTCTGTGCAAGTCTGGGAGGTTCCTCATTCGGGAACTAATATTGTTGAATCAGAATGGGTGCTATTGCTTTGAATGGTATGCGGACAAAGTACAAATGGATCATGCGTGTTCAAGAGGACAGAGCAGAGCTTCTGGTTTTGTTTTCTTTCTGTTTATAACAACCCGCTCAAAATATTTATGATTGGGAAGCTGGTATTTTCTCCAGTAAAGAACTTTAAGGCAGTTGAGAATGTACTCAGAGTTAAATTGTTTATTTTTTAGTGGAGTGTACATGGCATTGCTATCCTGAAATTGATCATAAATACATAGCTGTTGTGGGGTTTTTGTTGAGAAAGAAAAACCTGTAGTGAATTAAATATGCTTCACGAGGAAAGAAGCAGGTCAAACATTGGGCAAATTTAACCTCATGTTATACAGAAAGACTGAATTCTGTTGTTTTCACCTGTGGGATTTTGGACTTATCTACACACCAAATTATTCCAAAAGATTTATTAGGTACGCTGCAGTAATTACTTTTGACTAAAACCATGTGTAGACAAATCTTACACCAGCATAGGAATTCTCTTGAAATATCTTAATCCACTTTGAAAGTGGATTAAGTGAAACCAGGAAACAACTCGGTCATTCCAGAATGAATAAGCTATCTGAACACAGTTCTGCTTTACATTCACATCCGACCTTATTCCAGCATAATTTTCCTGGGCTGAGAGGCTCCTAGGATATATCTACATAGCAAATGAACATGTGATTATAGACATACCAACCTTTCTTTTACTCTCACTGGCATGAGTAACAGCAGTAATGAAAGATGGTAGCAGAGACTTCAGTACAGGCTATTAACTGAAGCATATATGCAGTTGGTTGTGAACAGCCTCTGCTGAAATTCACCTCATCACACCCTCACTTCAGATACAACTCACGTCCCTTAGACTAATACCGGGGTTGGGAATGCCTCTCTGCAGCTCCGGTGTGTACGCACACCAAAGATTGCATACGCGATAGGACTGCGCAGCTGAGCTCAATGGAAAACAGGTGAATTTAACTTCAGAGGTTAATCACATTGGAGAAGAAGCATGGCTCACACATTTTTAATATACACACCTTTGACAGCCAAATAAAGTGTCAGCTGTGTGACTGTGGAGGCCAAATTAAATATGCTGTAGACAAGCACAACTCAGTTGATTTCACTGGGGCTGAATCTGGCTCCATAGGTGAGATCTTGCTTATTTGACTAATACTTATTTTGTTGCCTATCTGCTCATTTATTTTAATGAAATTAATGCATTTTAATATTGCTTTAAGTGCATTCCAAAAATAGCAATTTGATTAACTAATTCACTTTCAAAAGTGTAACAATCACGACTAAAAATCTCCCTGTTAGCTGAGGTATGGAATAATTGCAAGTAGCATCTTGGGTAGCTATGCCATACCCTTCATCCTTTCAAACAAATTCCCCACATCAATCAGAAGAGCCTCAGTTAGAAATGAATGGTGAAATACAGTCCACAATCAAGCTGTACACAGTGCTTTTCAAGTCTACCAAAAAAATGTATCAGTAATGTACTCTGTACTCTGCTGAGACAGTACAGTTAAGACAGGTAAGAATTTAGCCTAAAAGCAGTTCAAAACAAGTCTAAAACAGAAACATGAAACAAACTTGTCTTTCTAGCCAAGCCAGAAAGCATCTTGAGTAGCTTGGGTTAAAAAAAAAAAAAAAAAAAAAAAAAAAAAGAGGCACTTTCAATTTCAGGCTCCTTAAAATGATGCTTGGACTGTACTATATTCCGAGAAGGATTTCTTTTTTCCCCAACTCTTTTGTCAGTTGCGATAGATGCTCTCACCATTTAAAATAAGGTGCTATTGAGAGCACCGAGTCCAGCAACAGAGAAGGCGTACACTAACTTCTCCCCTGACTTTTATCTCCTTATAAAAACTGGAATAGCAAAACCTGATTAATAACAATATTAAGGAAAGGCAATTTTCCCTTTTATTGTATTTAAATAAGGAAAATGAAAGTGTTAATGCTAATATTAAGGCTGAACAGAGGCAGTTGCAAAAAATAATTTAGTTGCAGCCCTGCTGCTGTGTCCCTTCATGAACTGCACTGCGCTAGTTACATGTGTATCCGCAATGTTGTAAGTTGTTATTAAAATAGGTGGTGCAAAACCCAAAAACACAGGAGTTAAACTTGACTTTGGGCGCTGCTGGGACGCTCTGTGGTCGCTGTGCAGGTGTTGTGGTGTTTCAGCAGTTTGGGATATTAACAGTGTCTAAGTAACAACTGCTCTCTAGCTAGAGAGGCACTTAAATCTGGACTACCATGGAGAGTTTCGTTTTAAGTGAGGCCTAGTTCTGGAAATGCTTTTGCACCGAGTTAAAGCCAACGTGTAAAAGGTCCCCGGAATTTAGCAGGACCGTTCACGTAGACTTAACAGGATTTGCCTTTTAAAAGTGCCCAGATCAAGGAAAGAAAATGCAGGTGGCTTGCCAGCCCCTACCATTACTCATAACACCGCTCACAGCGTGCACCGTGGTCACACCGACTTCGGTGCTGACTGCAGGCCTGAGCTCGCGCTCTGTTCTAACGTAAAACGTCCTGCTTTCAGAAATAGATGCTCCGCAACCCTAGCAGCAGAGGTAGGCAGCGATGGCCTGAACACCCGTGATTAAATCCTGCCAGGGTTCAGCGAGTCCTTCGCTCGCCCGAGCAGCGACGCCATTGTGCTCGCGTGCTGCCGCCCTGCCGCCCTCCGGCCCCGCAGCCCACGGGGCGCACCGGGGCACCCCGAATTTAACCCGCTGACAGAGGGCTCTGTGCGTCGGGGGCTCCCCCCCCTCCCCACCAGCCTTCCCTTGCAGAGGCTTGTAGGAGATTTTGGGGGCGCGGCGCCGGGCCTGCACGGCAGCAGCAGTGCGGCGGCTGCACCGCCAGCAGCGTTGCTCCTCGCCTACCTTCCTCTTGCGTTTCGGGTGGTTTCCTTTCCTTTTTTTCTAAAAAAATTTTTTTTTTCTTTTTTTGGTGGTGTCCCCCCTCCCTCCCCGCCCCCCCTGCCGCGGCTCGGCAAATGGCCTGCTGGCGGCTGGCGGCGTGTGCGTGCCCGTGTGTGTCCCCGCGTCCCCTGGGCGAGGTGTCCCGTCCGCCGCCGGAGGACTCGGCCGCGGCACCCCCTCCCCGCCCCCCGTTATCGGTAGTTGGTTTTGTCGGGTTTTTTTTTTGGTTGGGTTGTTTTGTTTTGGTTTGGTTTGTCTGTTTTTTCCAGGTGGGACTTGGCGGTGACCGGCGAGGCTCGCCTGGCACTGAATGTCACCCTGAAGGTAAAATGAAAGACAAAAAGATGAACGCATGCCTGCTCCCCCCGGCCGCGCCGCCGCCGCCGCTCCCCCGCGCCCGCCGGCGAGCGGCCGCCACCATCGCGGGGCGGCAGCCCCCGCCGCGCCCCGGATTTCCTGTCCCGGCTTTTTATTATTTCGCTTTTCTTAAAAAAAAAAAAAAAAATATAATGCCGCCGCCGCTGCACAAAAAAAAAAAAAAAAAAAAAAACCCGCATGCAAAGGAAACGTGCACGTACCCGGTAACGAGCCCAGGAAAAACCCGGCCGCTTCCCCCTTCTCCTGCCAAGTTATCATTGAGAAAACAGACAGGCGGCGTGACGTCCCGGGTCAGGCCGAGTGCGGACCGGCGCTACCAAGGCGGCAGGGAGGCCCGGGGCCGCCGCCGGGGCCGGGGCCGCGGGGCCCGGGGCCGCCGCCGCCCGCCCGGGGCCGCCGCCCGCCCGCCGGGCCGCGCCCGCCGCCGCCGCCGCCCCCCGCGCCCCCCGCCCCGCCGCCGCGGCGCCCCGCGGCCTGCCGCCCGCCGGCGGCTCCCCCCTCGCCGGCGGAGGTCGCGGGAGCCCAGTTAAAGGAGGCGTGTGTAAAGATTTTGCAATGTCCCTGCATGGTGTTGTAGACTTTCCTAGCAAAGAAACCGGCTTCGGCTTCTTTAAAATCCCCGACGACTCACCTGATTAACCTGCCTGCGGTTCTGAGCTGACCAGGTAAAGCGAGCCCCCCCCTCCCCACCCCGCACCTCTGCGAGCTGGCATTGCATCGGGGGCATGTTTTTGCTTGGAGACGAGACGCTGCCAGAAGCGCTTCCCACCCCCCCCCCTTCCCCCCCGCCCCCCCCTTCCACCTTCAGACCTTGCCAATTTGCACTTGCTCAGAGTCATTCCCCCCAAAAAATCAGCTTCGTAAAAAGCCGCACAGCAGCACCGGCCACCCGGGGTTTAGCCGTTCTCGCCTCTCGGACTATTATTTAAAATTATTGGCCCGAGGGGGGAAGGGAGAATGGTTTTTTTCCCGCTGACAGACCCTACCCCGGCAGGTTTTGTCCCCCCCGCGCGTTGCCCAGGGTCAGGAGTCCCGGGGAAGTGACGAGGCTTCAGCCAGCAAGAGTTTGGGGCCGGGGTCCCGGGGTGACTCTGGCGGTTGCGAGCTGGGAAGGGGGACCGGACTCTCAAAGCCTGTGCCGGGGCGCGTGTGACTGTCGCGACGGCTGCCCGTGCCGCCCACCCTCCCCCGGGGTGCCCTTTCGGGAGCCCCGAAGTGTCCCGGCTGCGGCTGCGGCGCGGCCCGGGCGGCGGCGGCGGGGCCCGCCCGCCCCGGCGGGGTGAGGCCGGCGGGGGGGCCCGTCCTCGTCCCCGTCCCTCCCCCGCCGCCCTCTCCTTCTTGAAACACTTCTGCCGGCGGCTGGGGGGAGCCGAGCAGGCCTGGGGGGAGCCCCGCACGCCGGGCGGGGGGCATCGCCGCCGCCGCCGCCGGGGGTTCCTGTCTCGCTGTCCCCGGCCGCGGGAGCGGCGGCGTGGCCGCGCCACGCGGGACGCGCCCGGCTCTGCCTGCGCCGGAGTCTGGGGACCCGCGGGCGGGCGCAGGGGGACACGGACACGCACACACAAAGGGAGCGGGGCCGCTCGCACCCACAATCAGGAGGGGCGAAGCAAAGTGTGGAAAGTCAGCGCGCCGCCGGCTCCTCCCGATACTTCACCCTCCCGGCTCCGGGCGGGGGGGGGGGGGGGGTTACAGAAGTGGTCGCGCGGGGGGATCCGAATGTGACCCGGCTGCGAGGAAACTGGTTTCCCACCCCCCCACCCCCCCCTTTTTTTTTTTTTTTTTTTTTCCTGGGCATTAATGCTACGAAGGGGCGAGTGGTCTGGAGGTATATTTTGAAGTGCTGCAGGGGAAGCGCTCTGAGTACTTGGTCTAGTTAATATGTTTCTCGTGATACCAAAGAAGAGAGGACTGCATTTAGGAGATGACTAAATAATGGGGGAGGCAAGTAAAAATGAGTAGAATATAAAGGAGAGGAAAATGAAGGTGAATGGTAGTGTGGGAAGGCAGGCACTAGGCAGCTTGGGTTTCTCTCCTGTAATTCCCTCCCGCCCCCCCCCCCCCCCCCAATCTTGTCATTTCATACTATTAAGGAGACTCTAACAGCAAACATAAGCCAACAGAAAAAACAGATGACCCCCGACACACTTCAGCCTATCATCATTTGTGGCCAGGAGGGAAATCTGAATGCCCTTTGCATAAAACCACCAAAGTTTGAAGCATTTGGTAGCCACCCTGTCTCAAATACAAAGCGTAAAACTTGCCTGATACATTTTGGTGTTACTTCCCTGTTTTATTTCAGAGGACAAAGTGCTCTGGTGTAGCATACCTACCGTTACTTTCAGAATGGGAGTAGTTTACAATATAACCTACATTAGATTATACGCGGTGCGTGCGTTGCATTTCCACTGAAAATAGCCAAAGACTTAGAATGACGAAACGACTCGTGCTTATGATCTTTGTTGTCTTGAGAGCATCAAGGTAGCCGTGGTTCTGTGCGCTAGGGAGGGGGGGGCTGTGGTGTGAGGGGTTTCACGTTCGTATGGGAATCTGGCAGGTCTCCTTTTAGAGGACTTTACAGTTTAAAATGTGCCAGGGGCAGGAGAAGGTAAACATGACATTCAGTGTGCTCATTATCAAAATAAGGAAAACAAATCGATTGCATTAACTCTGTGTGCAGTATCACAGCTATTCCACAGTATTTTGTCAGAAATTAAAAGGTTACCACTAGAGTACCATATCCCTATCTTGAGCCTGGCACCACTTATTACTGCAGCGGTATTTCAATATTAAGTGATCTTAGAGATATTTCATCTTTCATTTTGAATCCTGAATTTGAATCAGCATTAGGATGTCAGGGCTGCGAGATAAGGTATAACAAACTAAGTAGACAGCTGAAGGGCTCCTGGTGAAGGTGTTGCTGAGAAGGATATCTTGGGCCGTTCGCAGTAACCTTGTTTACAGGGACATTTCAATTGCAACCTGAATTTCAGCGAGAGGCTGCCTGGACCAATGCCTGCATGTCTGAAACCCATCACAAGTGTCTTTTGCACTCTAAACCCTCTCTTTGCCTTCCTTGCATACTCGCAAAAACTTTTGGGGAAGGTTAGGATGATTTTCTGATATGAAAATTAAGATGTTTTCCTAAGAGGAACGCTGCTCTTTGAACTCGTGTACATTAGCAACAAAGTATTCATGAGGTTTGATTTTTTTCTGGTTCTCTGATGTGTCAGGATCAGTAGTTACACCAGTCTTTTTAACTTCACGTACATGGCTTTGATTTATTATATTTAAGTCTCGGCGGTTTCGAACGTATTTTGCAGCACATGAAGTCGGTTCAAGTCAGAATGTGCAAAGATGCATATTGTAACAAGGAACAGTTTTGTAGTGATCTGCTAATTTTGTGTTTTCTTTTCCTAAAGCTGTTCCAGGAAAATCACGTGCATTTAGCGAGTGGGTGCTAAATGCCAGCAGCCACACTGATGAAGAAAGATGCTGTTGAAATACTTTGGAATAATAAATAGGATACGTAATGGTCAACCACAAGATAAAAATTTTACACAGTGTTTTTATGGCTCTAAATTGGCTGCATTGTAAACCAAGCTTACTATTCTATTAAGTCATCAGAGTTTTCAATTATTTAAGATTTCTAGTCAAGCTATCTAATGTAGTCTTCATCGTCCATATCAGAAAATTATACATAAGGTTGTAATCCCTTGTTGTTGGTATGTGAGGGCTTTGTTGTGGATGGGGGTTTAATTTTGACTTATCAGGACAAATATTACAAAGCACGCACACAGAAAAATCATATGGAAATGGCCCCGGTCCTACGAAATGAGGATAGTTACAGCACTGAAATGTAGCTAATACAATTTGAGATCCACTCACTAAGAAACCTTGACAGTATCTGCCTTGCAGGTACCGTGCATTTGGAAATACTATATCTCCATTTAAATGCAGATCTTCAGTTTTCTCCAGGGGGCAGTTGGCGAATCTTTCGATTGAACCACCAGTACTAGAAAAACTAACTGAAGATTTACCCATGAACAAGAGACCCTTTCAAGTCTGCCTTTTTGAAATAATGATTATAAAATTTCCTAATATTGTGATTTTATATCGATTTTGAATGCCTTTCAAAAGTCACAGGGAAGGAATAGTGTCTTTTACTCAAGGTAGGCCAATGTTTGCACACTTGTTTAGCAATCTTAAGAGAGATAACTGTTACAAATAAGTTCTTTGTTTTTACATGGGTATTGTGTTTGCATGTGAGTTTTGTCAAATGGACAGAGCAGTCTTGCTTTGATTTTGACCTAGATTCCTCCTGATTATTCCTATACAGCTAGTACCTGCTTATTTCCCACTGTGAAAATAGGAGAACAACTGTTGATGCTATCTAGCTGGGGCTACATGGGCAATAGGCACACATGTCCAGTTATCTCCCCTCCTCCTCCTCCAAGGCTTCATTAGTAACGGATAAAATAGCGCTGCAGTCCAAAGAGGGTGCAGGCCATTACTTGCTTTCCTGAGAATTTTCATTCTTTGAGGGTTTGATTCAAAGGAAGATGGAAAAAACCCCACAACTGGGTGGAATGAGTGAATTTGTTTCTGTTTCCAGATTTGGCACACAAATTTTGCACACTTGTAGGGATGAACAGGGCTATGTTTTATTTGAAACAAGTCTCAGATGCGGCTTACTTCATATTCGCTTGAAACTCAGTGCCAGTAGGTATCAGTCCTCCTTAGAGGGGCTTGTCCCATCCAGTCCAGTTTTCTATGTTGTTTGCCAGCCGTCTAGGTTGCGGTGTAACCCAAGGCATTAAAAGCCCAGGGCGTAGGGAACAGGAACTCCCTGTTTGGGGTGCAGGCAGCACAAACTACCTGGTGCAGGGGAGACAGAAGATCCTGACCTTCTCTACGCTGGGTGCCATCTGCTGCATGTGTTCCCGGCTGCTCCGGTCTACCCACCGGGGGCAAGGGTGCTGCCCAGGGACGCTGCCCTTGTCCCTGTGCCAGAGCCATGAGGTTGTGGAGATATCATCCGTATTATGCTCACCTGTTTAATGGCACATAACCCATCGGCCTCAATACCCTGGAGAAAACATGCACTTCAGCCTCTGCATAGAGTTCAAGGCAGATCTGCAAAGTCCAGCCTTACATGCACCAGCATTAATGGCAAAGCTCCCATTCAGCTTAATTGATATTCCTATAAACATCTGCAGGTTTCTGCTTCTAGTGGAAGCTACAGCTGGGTGGACTTCTTAAATTAATGTTTTGCATATTGAGGTTGAAAGGGAAGTCGAGCCTGATACATTAACTTATCATCTGTGCCATTCTCTTGACATCAGCTGGATTACTACAAGCATATATGACAAGGAGATTAGGTGCAAGATCTTCACACACGCATGCTTCTGTTAGCATGTTGATCAGTGGAGATGTTACTTCCCTGAAAACCCTGTTCTAAGTCAAGTCTAGGCAAGCACAAACCTGTGCATGCATATACAAGTTGAGCAGGGCCTATCCTTTATAATACAATTTTTTTCCTTTAATATCTGAGCAAGATCTCTTATTATAACTCAACCATTAGGGGAAAGAAAATGGAACTTTTCTCAAACAGCTTTTCTGTTGGGGAATCTAGTGGCAGTTGCTTTGAAGCATGTGTAATTGATTATCATACATTTATTTTAAAAAGGAGACATAACAAGGAATCTAACATGATGTTTTGGAATATATCTTCTCCCCACAATGTTCTTGAGGGAAATGTAAGGTTGCAGGCATCATTTCATGCCCTGTATGTTTTTGAACATAAATCAAAGAAATTGTTGGAGAGTTATAGATGTTCATAGCAACTGTAGCTATAATAAACACATGCAGTATATATTTTCCAAGCTATTTTGTATGGGTGAAAAGCTGAAGCTGGCATTTTGTACGAACAATTCAACTTCATCACTGAAAATTTATTTCCTAGTTAGGGTGGATTACCGGTGTAGCATGAAGTCGTACACCTTCGTTTAAGTTCATCTGGTTATGAAGCCTCAGTTAAAATTGGGAAAGAATTTAAATTGAATCTAGACACCTTGAATGAATTATTCCAAATGTCAAATTTATTGTGATGCCTCCATGGTGATATTTACATCTATATTATGACCTATATTGGTTTCAAAGTATGCCAGATACTTTAGAGAGCAAATAAAAGACAAGAACAGTGTGAAAACCAAACAGTTTTAATTGTACAGATAGCACAAAATGTGAGCGTAGTAAATACAACAGGAAAGAGAATCCTGAACAATCTGTTAGCGCAGAGCTGCTAATGGGACCAACACCTAGCTTAGGCATACAAATTTCTTGATGATTGTATTACTTTTGGGTTAAAGTCTTAATAGATGAAAAGGGACAAGTGACTTTTATGGAGGAATTCCAATGAGGAGAGCGTAGCCACTCAGTGTGTGAGGATGAGGAAGGTGTTCCATATGTTGATGAGGATGCAAATGCATTAAAACGCTGGAAAGGAAATCCAGTAGTGACAGTTAATATGTGTATGGATAGACTGGGGATAGGACATATTCAGGATCTGTGCAGAGATCAGACGCGTCTAGATGAACAGAGTTTCGGACTTAACATTTAAGAAAAATCCTGAGTGTCTGACTGAAACAGGTGGGATGTGTTTCTTGGAGTCTGGCCTTCCAGGTGCTTTCAGGTGTAGATCTCATTACTCTGTGTACTCCTATTGGGCTCGGAGATTGATGATTAAAACTGATACTGCTTATTGAAAATTTTGAGACTAGCTAAAAGGTATGACTTTTAAAAGTGTCACTGTGCTTCTGCTGGACTTGTTTTATTGCGGTTACTTTCAATCATTCCTCTTTTATTACAAGAGCCAGAAATCTCTTTTTAAAAGAGAGAGCTGATCTCTTATTACTTGACTCCCGGAAACAGGGTTTTAAAATATAAAACAAATATCCTGAGATTGATGCTAAAACTGAGAATTTGCTCTGTTTTACTTGTTTGTAGTATTAGCCTTAAATGACTTCCTCTTGGTGATGTCTCTACATTTTAAGACCGACATGAATTAAACAAGAAGCTGTCTAAATTGTTACAACTGGTGGACGTCGGGAAGGCAGGGCACGGCCCATCTAGGGCACCCAGTACTAGTTCAGACTTCAGAAGGCCAGGCAGTGGGGTTGGTTTCCAAGGGCCACCCTTTCCACTGAGGATGGGTGGAGGAGGGATGGAGACATACAGCTTCCGACATCCCGTAAGCTTGGGGTTGGCTTCCCCTTCTTCATTTCTTGCCTAGCTCTTGCTCCCCATCCTCTCTGAACATTTTTTGTGGTCTCTCCTTAGTAGCCAGGCTACTTTACCCTGTCCTCCAAAGCTTGGAAAATGGACTTTGAATTGTTACTATACTCCCTGCTGGATACAATGCTGTGAAAACAAAATTCAGTAAGAAAATCAGAAAGGAGAGAAAAGGAAAGACAGAGTGTCGCAGGTTGAGGTATAGCTGTGAAGACTGGAAGGAGAAAGATTTGGCAATTCCTGTGTGTCCCATGATCTGGATCCATATATACTTTTACAAAAGACTGGACCTGAAGGAGCTGTGTCCCTGGATCCGTATTGACCCAGCTGTGACAGATGGGACACGATTATAGAAGAGAGGCAAGGAGAAATGGAGTCTAACCTGGAGTGGACGTCCTCCAGCCTTGACAAGTGCCAGTTGGGCTGTGTGGGGTAGGCCTGTTGAATATGGTTGGATGACTGCTCTTGTGCTGCATTAAGAAGTCTCAGCCTTTTTGCACAGACACTTGGGTATTTAGAGGCTCTTGAGGAGGAATTCTTCATTCACTGAAATTCCTGCTTCCACAAGGATTTTTTTTTTACTTGTCTTAAATTAGTGCCTTGAGTTCCACCTGACAAAAAGAGCTTGTTTTTGTGCTGAATTTCTAAAAGAAAAAAACCCCTCGCCTGCCGTATTACAGTCAGAAGAGACCAGGTGGACAAGGGTTGCGAGTGAAGTATGTGGAGTCTGGGCAGCAGGCTGGGCACTGGAGCACAGAGAGCAGGCGGTCCAAGGTCACGGCCCTTCTTAGGGCACAGCTGGGAGCTGGACGCACAACCTCAGGTTGTAGTCCTTTACATTTCTCCGACATGCAATCCCTGTCTCGCAGCTTGAGCAACAGAGGCGCAGAAACTGTGCTTTTGCAACACACATTAAATGTGATGGTGCCAGTTTAGGCATGGAAAGGTGAGGTGATGTGTTGGAGGGGACGCAGCCCATCAGTGAGCCCAGCCTCGTAGCCAGAATTTCGATTCCCTGCCTTGCACTGTCTCTTGAGGGAGAAGAGCAAGATTCATCCTCCTGGTGCCACCACATGCTTTCATTTCTCTGGTGTGACATGGTCCGGGGGTGGACAAGATCCTTCTCCCAAAGGAGAGAGGCAAATTTGTGTGGAAGTGCATGTTGAATCAGCATGGTTACCCTGCTATAAATGGTGCCTACCTTTTATAAAAATTATTTTCAATGTTTTACTAATCAGATTTTGCTTGTTCTTGCTTTTTTAAATAGAAGGGAAGGTGAGGACGTGAACTATGAGTATCTCTGAAATTTGGGCCACAAACCCTTATACTTGTTTGTGCTTGTGAGTGTGTGCACGCGTGTGCAACGTGCTTACGCACACTAAGATGTTGTGTATGCACAGGATCTCAATTATATTGCTCTTTGAATCATAAAGCATGCTGTCTTGATGTACTGTCAGTTTTGGTTTCTGCCCTTTGGAATAAAGTTCAAAATATTAAAGAAATAACACGCAATATACGAGTAGCTAGAACAGTCATAGCGCCCGAGGGGAAAAGAGAGCGGTGAATAATCTGTTTTACAAATGCCTGGAAAAAACCCCCTTAACTCTGCCTAACCAAACTCTGCAATGGTACACTTTTAAAAGGAACTCTTCTAAATTTTGTTTCTGAGGTTTGCTGGTTATCCTGGAGAGAGAAGTAGGTCCTGTTTGGAAAGCAGCGTGCAAGCTTTATGGTCACGCTCTAACAGTGTGCCAGGGGAATGTATGGTCCCAGTTACTCTTTAGAGAATCACCGTGGGCTAAATGGTGAAACAACTAAATCCAAATTAATTATTGATAATTCTTTAACATCAAATGTGAGGATGTGTTTGGAGCATTGCTTCCCAGTTCAAGAGTTGAAATAGCGCTAGCAAATGTATTATTTCTAAATGTTGCTTTTCTGGTCTTGTTTGTTTACTTGGACAGCAGTAAGAACTAGAGAAGCTGATGCAGGTTCTGCCCACCCCTGGTTGGTTCTGAAGGCCTGAGGCAGGAGCTAAGGGGGTACTAACAGATATTTGGAGTCACACTGGGACTTTGGTCAGAATCTCAAACTTTGCTGAATTTGGGATGTTGCGCTCCATGCTTTTAGTCCAATGGGGACCGTGCTAAAAGGCTCTAGATAAGATATTAAATGAAGGAACCAGCCCCCTCCCACTCCCAAAATCTTTTGACTTGTCATCTGTATCAGAAAAAAAAGTGCTGAGAAGTGGGTGAGTGATGCAAGGCAGGCTCGGGATGAATTTAGGATAAACAGGATGCCTATTGCACTTAATTTAGCAATTCTAAGTCAGAAAATGCTTTTGAGTGCAGCTTACAGCTTCTCATCTGCAAATGCCACAATCAAGACAAAGCAAAATATATTGTGGCGAATTCTGCAGTTCACAGTCGTGACACAGTCAAACCTGCTATTATAGCGAGGGAGACTTCTGCTTGTATCACGACTGCCTAGGATGCAGGATTTCAGAGTGGCGTTAATAAAAATAATACAGTAAATATGCAGTTTCAAAAGTCCTGCAGGACATGCAGCAAACGCCGGTGATTCGAACTGGGTGAAGTTGTCAAAGGTTGCTTTGCTCTCCAGAGCCTGGCAGTAGCTCCACTGAAATGTGATGCCATTGGTTTTCAGCAAAGGTTTCTTTCTGCAGGGCTGCAAACAGAGATCAGCTGCTACTGTGTATACACAACTAGGGAGCAAATCAAGCAGCATATTTAAGCAGCCTTTTTAACCTGAGACTTTCCAAGATTTCTTCTTCACGCAGGAAGTTTCCTTTATATTGTCAGCTGTAGCACTTTGCTCATGTAATGAGATCAGAGCTAGGATCACTGCTGCACAGTAGAAAGACTTCCTTAAGACATTTGTCCTTGAAACTGCACCAAACTCTTGGAAGAACCCAGAACCTGTAAGTATGTATGATATAGGCAACAATAGCACGGTGCAAAGCTGCAATCAACCATTATACAATATCCGATTAGCAGGGCAGGAGGGATTTTTTTTTTTTTTTTGAATGTTATGTTACATTCATTTTCAATTTGTTCTAAGGAAACAAATCAATTCGGGCTTCTGATACAGTGACTTTGCAGTAGATGAGCTAGTAGTAATATGTTTGATTTAACTATTTGTTGCTCTCATGTAGCTTGTGGGACAATTATTGTAGCCATCAAACTATAGAGAACTTTTCTTATGTTTTTAGGCATTTTAAAGGATTTGGGGGTCCATCTTGCAAATAAGTTTTTGCTTTGCTTTTTGATTTTGGCAACCCCACCCTACGCCAAACTATAAATAACAGGGCAAACGGAATTAGTGCGTATTGTTCTTAGGTAGCAATAAAATATATTTGTTTGCAGGCTTAATTTTGTCATTAACAACGTTGCACTGTTTGAGGTGTTTTTTGTCTTAATTGAATTCTACTCAAGGCTGTCTATTTTGTGTTTTACTATCTTGTCTGTGTCTGTTTAAGTTACTTTGCCGGGACTGCAGTCTGGTTAAACCTGTATTTAAGCACTATTTATATTCCAAGCACATTTCTGGTAAAATAAGTGTTTGAGATTTTTTTTTTTTAAAGCCTTAAACAGTATAGTTTTATTAGCAGTGAGTGCCAGAGAAGGCACAACATGGATGAATGTCAGACATAGACCACATAACCTAAGTCTTCTGTGCACTAAGTCTGATCCGAACGTGTCCACTTTTGCGACTGCGACTAATAAAAGCCTTGAGCTCCCTTTCAATAAATTTTTCATACACAACGATACTTCTGTTTATCAGATTAATTTCTCCCAGGTTAGCCTGATTGATAGCTGGATTGTGGTTTCTTAAGAGCTTTCTCCATGAAACCCCACCGAAGAGCTGCATTCCATTTAACCAGTGAATGTAAAAACTGGTAACCATGGATTCAGCCACCACTAACTGTCGAGAGCAATGACTTGTTGTAAACAATACAAATGAGCCAGGATAGCAGAAGCAACCAGACATGAAATGATTTTAATAGAAATTACGGTAAAGGTCATGTGATACTGTATCGGCTTGAATTCAGTGTTAAAGGGAAAGTATTTCAGTTTTTCAGGTTTGATTTAAATTGCACATCTCCACTGGCTTCATGTTTGCGTAAGACCCCTGGAAGGGAAAATGAAGCAGTTCTTTGGAAATGCCTCTGCTTAATTGCATGTTGTGACTTAGGCCCTGATCCTGAAAATGTAGGAATAGCTTTAATCAGTGGGATTATTCATGTACTTAAAATTAAGTGTAAGTGTTTGCAGGATTGAGGCCTTTCTGGATAAGTTAGTAAGAAAAAAAAAATTGTATTCTGAGGAAATAATAACCTGTCACTAAAGATAAATAATGGAAATGCAAGTTTTACTACTGTTGTGTGGTTTGGTTGGAGATATTTGTTTGCGTGCTTTGGTAACATGAAAACAAGTTATATTTATCCCTTCGTTTTTAAATGTTATGACTTTCATTTCTCATCCACCATTCCTCAAATCCTCTTCCTAATTTATAGTCTCTTTTGGAGAACTGGTAAACCATAGTGTCAGCTATTATAATACAGCATGATGATAGGCACATGCAGATCGCATGAGCAGTCGTGTGTCCTATCTCAGGAATTTCCATCCCTACAAAATCTTTGCTGACTCCCAGCTGTCACATGGCTGTCACTCACAAATTCTGACCATAATCAAATCCTCCCCGGGCATGCGCTCACCAAACCCCTCTATGTACACGTAGACGCAGGCACCAATGCCCCTGCTTAAGCACTTTCTTCTCGTAAATGGGTCTCTTCCCCCAAGCCTGCTGCATTCCACTGATGTTTCTCCCTTAATTTGTTCCTGCGTGCTACTTTGTGCTTTGTAAGGAGGAACCTGGAATGGGAATAGTAGTCAGTAAGAAATGGAAACAAAAATAAGTTTGCACATTATTTAATATAACAGATCAAATCAGTGTGAATCTAAATTCGCAACTTTCATGGCCCCCTTAAACGTCTAAAAAAAATTTAACCCTTACTGTTCTGTGGACAGCACTGTCACCTTGCAGTACACTGACTTACCATTGTGTCTATTTTACTTGTCGTGACATTTATATTGTTTGGAAAACTTAGATTATAAGAGTCCTAGACTGGAAGTTTGGTTATTTCTGTATCTCTAGGTTATTTCTGTATTTCATAGATGTCACATACATCTATGTTGTTTTATCAGTAATTATGATTTATATATTTTACAACCAGAAGTATTTCAATTTCTCATCAGTCTGTTACAGCTGACCAGTCTCTGTCAAGCACAGGTCGCAACTAAAATGCATAGGTAGATACAGGACAAATCCTGCTTTCTCTATTCTTCTGAGCTGCCTTGCCAGACGGAGGGGCTGATTGCCTGTGTGAGTCGGGAAGGTAAAATTTAGCTTATACATAGATTAACAGCAGGCAAAAATAGACTGACTTCTTTTGAGAAGTAAAAGGAAAGCACTTAAACAGGAATATTTGAAAACAAATATGCCAAATTGCAAAACATTTTCTGTTGTTTGTCTGTGTCGGTGTTAAGCGTGTATTGGGGTACTCCTGTAAATCAGACCTATAAGTATATTAACACTTTACCAAAAGGGATGAGATGGCTGCACAGAAAAGATACCACCTTGGCTCTGCGTACATATCCTGGGATGAATCCAGAACTGAAAGTAAAATGCAGGTGAAAGCACAGTGAGGCTTGAGACCAATATCCAAGTAAATTGGGGAAACAGCACTGGCCTCCTTACCATGAGCTCATTATGAAGCATTAGTAATTCCTACACCGCTTGAAAACCAGGCGGGGGACGTTTGAATCATTGTGCCTGGCAGAAGAAACCAAGTTTCAGTCTGGAGAGATAATGCAGTGTTCAGGAAGGAAGGAGTGCACTGTGGTCCCAGGGACTTCACTGGCATCTTTACAATCTTTGACATACGTGCTTGTCTACTCTCCTGTATTTTGCATCAAATACTGATTTTGTAATGCAAAACTTGCAGGAGTTAGTGGGTGAGCTGCCAGAACTCTTTGCTCATCTGCAGGTAGGAACAACTGGGAGGCAAGTCCCCTTGTTTCTCTCTCAGTTTATAAAGTTCAAGTGCTGGTTGAAGGGCAACTGCAGGAGACTTAGACCAGAGTTCTCAGAGCTCTGTGAAGATGTATTTGACTCCCTAAAATGGAGACCTCAGTGTTTTACCCGTAGAGAATCCTCAGTGTGTGCAGTCAGGCAAATGTTGCAGTGCATGCTTGGGGACCAGCAGAAATATTTACCATTAAAATAATTAGTAATAATTAATGATATCTCCCTTGTAAACACAGTAATATAGAATAATAACAAAAAGTTGTGTTTTATGGTTGTAATTCTAATTACTACTTCTATGCAAAGACCACTTTTGTCAATTAGATATTTTTTGTGTATGAAAATATCATATTGGGCAGTCCTGTGAACTACATGTGAGTGGTGTAAGTGCATAATAGTGGTGTAAGTGCATAAATAGGCAGTCTTGATATGGAGGTACCAGGTGTAGGGAATATAGGCTAAACTGGTATCCACTTCTACTCACACTTTACTTCATGGTTGAGATAGTCAACAGCACTGCAGGTAAGTGAGAAATAAATTGGTAGCTTTTGTCAGGTGGACTCCTGGCTATCAGGAACTGGACTGAAACTACTTAATTTCATGGAGCATGGCAAACTACTTGGTCACTGAATGACAGAATATTGTTCTTTGAATTATTAACTCTATGTAAGCATTACAGTGTTTTATAAATTTCTGCTCCTTTCTAGTTTTGCCTCTTAGCTGGTGTGGGTAAGTTAAGTTTTTCTGAGGACTCTTGTATTCATTTTGTCTTTTGAACATTTCCAAATGTACTTCTTTCTATGGGCTATTGAAGACCCATGATTTATGGGTTCTAATGTTCTCCAGGTCAGCAAAACTGTCGTGAGGTCTAAAGACAGGACTGTGATCTGTATCAGCTGCATTAACTTTCCATTAACTTTCCATGACTAGAAATACGTCTTTGATTATTCTGCATTATTCCTTTGTACAAAATAAGGTCGTTCTCTGTGTATTTTAGTTTTAATAGAACCAGACTGTCACTGACCATCAGCTTTTGCATGCATAGACTCTCTTCTTCCTGGCAAGGCTTTAGGCCCAGATCCACAAAAGGATTAGATGCCTTAAGTGGGACTTAAGTGGGATTTAGGCATTGAAAGCCCAAACTGAGATCCTCGATATCCCCACTGAACTGCCACCTAACCTTAGAAGTTGCCTAACCTGTGTGAGTGCCTATGTTTTCAATATCGAGCTTTCCCAGGTGGCCAAAGATCTGCTTTGGATGTTCTCAAGCACTTCCATCCTGACAAGGTTGAGCCTCTCTGCTCCCATCTTTCCCCCCATGTCTTGACAGACTTCAGAAAGCATGAGCTCCTCTTGCAAAAGGGTGGATTGCTGTGTGTGCTGTATCTCACTTTCTCCAGCTATGTCCTTGAAAAAAAGGACCCTCCAGTAGGTTTCTTTCAGGAGCACCTCGGGAACCTTGAAAAAGATATCAAAACTCAGAAATTTAAGTATCACTGCTCAAACATGTAGGCCCTAGAGAAGAAGTGGGACTTCAGATATGTGTGGCCTTCATTGTCTCCTGCTGGCAGTATCAGACTGCTCTCTGCTCGGCGATGGCCGCTCGTGAATTTGCTGGCACTGCACAAGACACGGGGGTACCTAATAAGAGGTCTGAGGGCTCCATCACATGGGCAAAGCACCTGGAAGTTGGGTACTGGGATATGAAACTGAAGAACATCCTAAAGGAACCTGTTTTGTACTTGTTCTTCCTTCCAACTCACATACCCGCAGTAACAACAAACAGGGGGTTTTCTTGGAGAGTCCAGGCCCTGGTGTTTTGTAACAGCAGTTTTGTGGGGAAGCACTTTTGGGGAGGAAGAACTCCTTTCTGCAAGAAGTCACTTAGGATTTCACCTGACTCTGTGATATATGGTGCATGTTTTGTTTTTTGAAAGCCAGACTTATTGGTGTGTTCCACGTGCACACCCAGAAATAATAATCCCTTTTTTAGGGCTTCAGTCTCAAGAATTTCTGGAGCTGTGGCTGGATTGATAGCTGCCTTGCTCTGCAGAGGCCAAAGCAAATAATGTCTTGTTAGTAGCTGAGTAAGTGGTCCTGTGCCATCACTTATTTCTCAGCTGTACTCGTGACATTTCATGTGTTCTCAGCCATGTCTGTTGTTTGTTTAAATCCTGCTCAGTTCCTTGATTTATCAGTTTTCTGTAGACTTTTGTTCGAGTAGTCCCAAATGCTATCCTATTTCAAATAGATGCATCCTTATCAGCAAATAGTCTTTCATCAATAACTTTAACTCTTTCACATAACTCTGCATACATTCACTTTGACCTTCTATTTTTTAAAATATTGGATTTTTTTATGGGGGAAGTATTTAGGAAATCTGTTAGAATTTTTACTGAATCATTCCCTTTTTTATGCAAGAGTTGTACAGGCATTTGCCTGTACCTAATAGATAAGAGCAATTTTTAAAATT
This sequence comes from Strix uralensis, assembly GCF_047716275.1. Lineage (NCBI taxonomy): Eukaryota > Metazoa > Chordata > Aves > Strigiformes > Strigidae > Strix > Strix uralensis. The sequence goes on along the minus strand of NC_133974.1, from coordinate 105,719,824 downwards.
TTTTTTTCTCCTCCTGAAAGAGAGAACTTCTTCTCAGGGAATTCCTAATTTTCTAATTTGTCAAATACAGCTAGACTGTGTGCAACCTTAATATTATTTATTGCTGGTTGTGATTTATGTAGATGTGTAAAATCCTGAAAACAACAACATGGAACATAAGACATACTTGTATAGCGGTATAGCCTAGAAACTGTACAAGCACAGAAAAAGATATACTCTTTGAAAATTTAAAAACTGCAATCATAAAAAGCCTATATATAGTGAATAAACTTAACATGTAATAACAAGTGCTATTTGTGTTCCTTACAAAACCTAGTTGTGTTTGTACTGAGGAAGTTAAAATTTGTAGGACTGTCTATGATAATGACATCTTAATAGGTAAGAATATTATTCATGTATTTTTAAAACTGATACAGGGAGATCTGTTATTTCAGTGGGGAGTATATGTTATAAATTAACCTGTAACTTTCAGTCCACTAACTTTGTGTTTTCAGAATAGCATGCTTGAATTATTATACATTTATTTTGGTGTTTTAATACATACAAACATTGGCTCCTAAGCACATCTTTCATCATTTCATTTGTATTTTTGAATTATTTGTCACATAATCTCACCGTGGCATTTCAAGGACAGTTTCATAAAACTTGTTAGGGGAAGTCTTGTGAGTGTTCCTGTCTTGCTGTTTTACCTCTTTCTTTCACTGCAGAAGATCTGCTCCTGAACTCCTATGAAGACACTAACATGTTATACAGAGTGATAAAACAGAGCACAAATTAGATATAGCACAGTAAGGTGATATAAAGAAACGCATTACTGGACCAGTAGCAGGAGAGAGCCAGTATTGTGAGTGTTAAATCGTCATACGTAATGAATGTATGGCTATTGTATGGAACCAATTTTAGGTATAGGAAGTTCAGCAAATATTGAGCCTTGGTGGTTGCCAGATCACTTGCGTGCTTGCTAAATCCTATATACAGTGCTTCCGTTTGCTAGGTTACTCATTGAGCTTTTAATAGTCAACTTAATTTTAGTTAAGGTTCAGTTTAGTAACTCTCGCAATTAGTGGAAAATATTGCCAGCATTCATCTGGTAAACCATATTACATACGATATGCACACGCACGGTACATGCGGAGGTAAAAGATAACAGATCGATTCTGATGGATCCCATCGTGACTAGCTTTTAAGGATAAATTACAGAACCTTTTAATTATTGGGGGTAACCTTGCAGAAAATTGAATCTTGAGTTTGCATGTAGGAGGAAGTTTGGTCTCCCTTGCTCACCATTGCTTCCCAATACCGAGAGCGGCTCTGTGCTCTGGGGTCCCCAGCTACCTGTCAGGCTGCAGGCTTCACGTCAGCGCCGGTTGAGAGCTGTCGTAAAAGCGAGAGGTCTTGTTTTCGGGGCAAGCTTCTGAGCCTTGTCCTGCTTATTTGCTTTGTCTCTCTGAAAGCAGCTGAGGTGCAGGAGGTAAGTCTGCTGCTTGACTCTTTTAAGGCATTTTTATGGGTTGTTTTATGGGTGTGGGTAAAGGACTACAGGTGAGATTTTTTTGCCCTCATATAAAATGGAGATATGACTTCAGCCAGCCAGATAGCATCCTGTGAAATGAAATACCGGGGACAATAACCGTAACTAAGGATTAACTTGGAAATAAAGGCAAAGGTACAACAACCAAATGCAGCAAGAGGGTGTTTTTTTTCTCTTTTGCCAAGTGAATAGGTTAAAATGTATGTGTCTGGCTGATGTTGCTGGAAAACGAAGGCCCGTATGTTCCCACAGGACGGACACTACAAGGACAGTTAGAGCAGTGTCTTGCCCTGTCAACGGTGCTCATGTCTGAACTAGGATTTCTCAGATTCATAGATACCCAAAATGTAGCTCTCTGAGAAAATAAGTAGAAATTGTATAATAGAGGAAGCACAAGGGCACATGCTGTCTTTATCATAATTGTGCCCTTGCTCAGAAGTAAATGCTGGTTGCTTCTGTGTGGAGTGAAATTCAGGACTGCATGTGCCGATCCAGCCCACTGGGCTACAAGTCACTGTCTTGAAGCTGTCTTGTGTGTGCAGGGTCCTACCACAGTTAGAAATACACTGATTTAAGTAAAGGTAATAATATTTTTTTGCCATAGAAACCTAATGTAGAAAAGGTGAGACTGGTGATAGGCCACTGTTAAGTTGGGTGAAGAACAGGCACCAGAGAACTCTGATTTATAGGAGGATGTAGGATCTTTGTAGGATCTTTGTGAGGATCTTTGCATATGAAATCATTCTCCAGCTGTATGGAAAAGCACACAGGATAAACTCTTGGCTTTGCTGTGATCAGTGGGAATCAGCCTCGATATTGTTGTAGATTCTGCGTACTCCTGCAGTGCTTTTCTCACCAGTGACAAAAACCCCAGTACAGACTTCAGCAGAATCCTCACCATCACATTAGGTCTGATCTTTACAGGACAGGTATCACTGCTAGTAATAGTATGGAATAAAAAAATACTCCAAAGACACGGTTTTTAAAACTTTCTATTTTATATTTTGACCCTATTATTTTGAGTGATACCAGCATAGAAATGGTAATGTCTGTGGGGCTTTTTGCAAAGCAGGGCAAGAATGTTGTTTTTTTTTCCCAGTTTTTCCACTTATAGGAAACTGAGGATCAAGATTTTGGATGCTAATCATAAGAGGCCCCGAAAAAGGAAAAACAGGAATACCTGCCTTGTAGGAATATTTCTTTGTAAAGTATGTGAACTCCTTGACAGAGAGGAGCCATAAGAAATTCCAGGTGGTTATTCCTCTGTGACAGAAGTCTGTATTTAGGCTTCTGTTTGTCTCCTTTATTTATAACAAAACCTTTGAATATAATTTCCAAGACGTTCAGCTATCAGAAACGATGTGATAATGAGGACAGAGGATAGGTCACGAGTCTGCAAATACGTGTGGGGAGATGGTGAGCTTAACCTACCAGGTGAAAGAAAGGTTAGTATAGCAACTGCATGAACACTTCAAAGCATGCACCTAGTTTGCTGTGCTAACTTAATTATCCCTGCTATAGATATGTTTGACAAACATATCTATAACCCAGATACTGTTACTTCTCAGTGGGAAATAGCAGAAGGCTTCTGTTTGGTTGCCAGTTGACCAAATCCTTCCTTCTACTTCCTCACATTACTCTTTTCAAGGACTTTCCCTGCCTCTTTGCTTATTTCATGAAGAGAAACTTACCCCTTTCTTTTTAATGGTGGAAAATACTGTAAGATGGGGAATGATGCAGCCTGATGGGATGGGTGTATAATGATTTTTAAGCAAGTCTGATGAGGATTTAGTCCTATTTTAATCAAATACTGCCTGAGCCAACCAAAAATAAGCTTTAATCACTCATGCTGAATCAAGCATATTCTGGTGTCAGCACTATTTCTCAGCAAGCATCTTGTGTCCTCCGTGTAATACTACAGGGTGTTTTTGAGCATCCCAGTGTTGTTGACTTTCTCCACAAACAGTGTGATCTGAAATGTAAAGAGGCAGGATTACCCCAGCACTTCCCATTACACAGAAACGCAAGCCAGTGCCCTGTTCTTTGACACTAAAACATGGCCTGCTGTTGGCAAGCTGTGGGCTTTAATAGGCAAGGACTGTGGGGAACTTTTCAGCTTTTTAGTCTTTCTGCTCTGTAAAGTCTGTTACACAGGGAGGTACAGTTTCTAAACGTGGTCATTTTTAATTCCCATCCCTGGAGTCTGGCTGACGGATTGGGAGTGCGGAGGATGGGAGTGGGTTGAAAAGACAAGCTGAAAACACAGGATGTATACATACATTAAAATGGAGCAAAACAAAAATAAACGAACCTAGGTGAACACAGAGGGGATCTGTTTTAGGGCCACTCAACGCCTGTTTTAGATGGCCTGTGGTGAAAAACATTAGCTTAAAAAGGTGCTATTTATGGCTCCTTTGAACTGAGTTTACCCAAACTCACTCATTAGCCAGCAGTTCTAACTGGAGAGAATGGAGATAAAATTTTGGTAGATTTTTTTCTTTATGTTCTGAACAATAGTATTTTCATTGCAAACCTTAAAAAAAAAAAAAAAAAGCTTTGTCATGCATTCTTTTTCATATGCAATTTATATTAGCTACCTCCCTTGTTCAGAAGCCCATAGGCACTGATGTACGCTCAATATCATTTGTTCAACAAAGAAATGTGGTTTCATAGGTGTAAATCTGGAATTTATCTGCTGCCTTTTGAGGTGTTACTGTGGATTCCCACTTTTGTAGCAAGGATCAAAACTTGTTTATTGACAGACTAGTTTTCTGATTTGAGAATTCAGGTGAACATTGGTATGTTTTATCGACTCACTTTTCTCTCCATACTGATTTTGACAGGTCACACTGAAAGTAACACTTTGAGCTCCAAGTTTTTATTTGTTCCATGTTGGCCATTTGAATTTTGTTATGAAACCCTACCTCTGGCTAATTTCTGCAAGCTTGTCTCTTTGGAGGAAAGTATTGACTTTTCCCTATTTCTAGCAAACTCTTCATGGTTTTCTCTTTGTTTCCTCCTATCATAATAATTTTTATTTTGTCTTGATGACCGTTAAATCTATTTTTCCTTTATACATGGAAGAGAATAAAAGTTTTGAGAAGAGGCATTTATAGTCTGATTATCGTCTGCTTTCCTAGTGTAACTGAAAGCAGGATTGTATCTTACATGAAGTATTACTCATGTATGTAGTAGTAGTGAGAGTAGCATAGGTGCATTGTGACCTATTATTTTTAAACACAGAATGTTTGAAACAAGATATTAAAAGCAATCAGTGTATAGAAAATGAAGGAAGAACTATTCCTTTGATGCATGTATACATCTTTACACGGCAACTATAAGAGAAGTGTGCTCATATCTGGAGGTAGTGATGTAGTGTAATGGAAAGAGCAGATGCCTGGGAGTCAGGGGGTGGGTTGCATTCTGGCTCTTCCCCAGTCTGCACACCTTTGTAAAATATTTTGAGATTTCTGGATGAAAAGCATTATAAAAGAGCTAAGTGTTATTTAAGCCTGCTTAGTTAGACAGTAGGCTTTAGTCTGTATTATTTTATGGTTTGTGTGTTACATGAATAGTGTGAAACTGCTAGGAGAGCCTTTTGTTCTTGGACACTGGCTCTTTCCTTCAGCCTCTTTTTTTCTGGCTTGATCACATGTTATTGTGTGGTAAAGCATACAGCAGCTACTGGTGCAATAAGGAGATGCATAAATAGCAAATATATTGCACCGTGAACAACAACTATTTTTTTGGACGCCTCTGGAAGAGCACTGACTCTCTCGGTGTGTTACTGTGAGGAGATGACAGGTACACACTGTCCCGTGATTGTCCATGTAGCTGGTACTTCTTCGGAGTCCTGCCATGTGCTCCCTATCCCGCTCTGCTAAAAGGCCACTCTGGCCTCTCTAAATGGTGACAGGATGCTAATGGGTAGTTTCAGAGCCCCATCGATGACAGATCTGTATTTATGGCTTTATTAGTATATGTGCCACTTAAAAACAACCTCTAGGGCAGGACTTCCAAACTGCCACCATCACAGAAAGATCTTTCCTGCTGTGCAACGTAATGCCTGCAGCAGACCCCTCTTCTCTGCCGGAGTATGCGCAGAAGACCCTGTATAGCAGTTCAAGCAGCACTTGCTGCCCAAATACTTGTGTTGCCCTTTCCTCTGCAATGAGGGCAGCAGTCTGGATTTCACCATATCGGTATATAAAAGCTTGTTTAGTACAAGAAACGTGCAATGTAGCTGGAGAAGCTTGCTCTAAAAAAACGTCTGTAACTGCAAGTAAAGATTTCTAAAAGCGGATTGCTAATCTGGAAAAATTGTATGTATTGTGTTAAAGGAAGTCTCTGAGCCACAAATAGATGGATGTTGGGAAGAGTAGTCTGGGGAATTGTCACTATACTCCTGCCCCATGACCTTCACTAAGCATCTGCTGTTTGCCATTGTCCCCAACAAGCCCATAAGCATAAGCGGCCCTTTGGTTTCACCTGCTGTGGCCGTTCTGCTAGATACAGCAGAACACAGATGACTGTGAATATGTATGTGTATGTATGCATGTGGATAGCTGAGTGGAGATGTATTGTGAAATATACAGCAGTGCGGACATTGACTACATCTCTTCATAATCCCTTTTCTGACAGTTTTTCTTAGAGTTATTTTTTTTTCTGGCAGTTTCTCTTGGGTTTTTTCTGGCAGTGTATGAAAATGCTGTTGCCTACTTTGACCTTGAGAGTCGAGCAAATTCAACAAGCTTACTTCTCTCTTGTTGCTCTTTGGGCGTCTTCTGTAGTGAGAACTTGAAGTCCTGCAACTCTAGCTCTGTATTTGTAATTCAGTGTGTATGGTCACCAGAAGGCCATGAGGTTGTTATTATTATTATTATTATTATTTTGTTTCATTTACTTCTTGGCTAGTCCACAGCTGTAAAAATAAGGCCAGGCTGTGACAAAAAGAGATGACCTAAAACTGATGTTAAATAAATAGTCTCTTATTGCATCATAAATGGAGACTGGACCCTTGCAGTTTTAATGTCTCACAGAGAGGGGATGACACTTCCCTTCGGTGTGGAATGTGAATGTCACCTTTGTGAATGGCAGAATATGATGTTACCCTGTGACATGGAGATTTCACCTGCTCATTTTTAAGGGACTGTCCCACCTCTGAAGCCTAGGAGCTTTGAAATATGATTGAGTTAATTCAAAAACATAATTGTCTCCAAAATATCCTTGTCTAGAGTTTCTACAAAGTCTATAGAGGCTTGATGCATGATGGATTTTTTTTTTATCAAGCACCTGCTTTCTTTGCCTAGCTCAGTTATTGCAGCAAGGTTGTTTTTACAGTACTAAGAAGTGAGCAATATATTCCATATGCCACCAAGCTTTGTAAAGAATCCTGCTGATGACAATTTCACAGCTGCTGAGAAATAGGCCAAGCCTTCCCTATAAAGTGACAGTAAGGGAAAGAATATCTATTCCATTGGGACTGGCCATGCGTCCTCCCCAACTTCTTCCCTCTTGAAGGAAAATGCTAGCACTTCCAAACTATGTAACAACAGATGGTGGCAGAAACCGATTTCCACTGCAAAGCCATTTGGTCAGGAAGTATCAAAAAATGTTTTGGAATAGTGAAAATGAATTCTTGGCTGCAGGGCTACCATCAGCCTACTAGAAATGAGACATGAAGCAACTGCTTAACAAACCCAAGAGCCTGATTGGTCCTGAAAGAAATGGCTTTGGTCAAACATTTTAGAAATTAAAACCTTTACATATGTAGGGTCTGAACTTCAGAAGTGTTCTGTGTATTATGGGTGTTGTAAGAATTAGGTTCTTAATTTCTGGACACTGATTGTTTGACCAACTACCAAGAAAGCAGCCTTCAAAATATGCAGTATGACCTCAAGCTGAGACAAGCTTAATATAGCTCCTACTGGCCTAGTCAGGTGGAACCTTCCCTTTTGGCTCAGCCGATTTGCTGCCCACAGACCATGAAAGTCCCAGGGCTCTGGTAACATACAGGGACACAAAATTTATGCGGAAACAGCACAGGCCACTCTACTGATGGGTTACATCTAGTAAGTTGTGTGTGTGTCCGCGAGTTGCTGGACACAGCAGGTTCTTTTGGTGATTTCTGTAGCTGACCAAATGTGCCTCTTGGTAGAGCACTTTGAGAGATATAACGTGTTTCTTTTTAGAAGTGCACCATAGATGTCTGTCTGTGCCATAACTCTCTGAAATAAACAGCAACATGTTTTTCCCTCCAGCATTTCCGTTGCGAGTCTTAGCTGCTCATATAGCGCCGTACATTGAAAATGGTTTGAGAGGACTTCCCATAGATGTGGAACATAAATGATACTTGCCGAGCCATCTTGTTCTATCTATTCTGTTAGAAATGTATACCAAATTATACGGTAATGTCATGTTACCAGAAACACAGAGCAGATGGAAGTATCTTTCCACATATTGACTCATGTTACTCTGATGAAAGGAATTTGTTTCTCTCCTTCTGTCAAGCCTGCTAGCCTCTGGCAAAGGATGCAACCCTCAGCGAGGAGAACTTTACCAATAATGTTCAAGTGACCATCTGATTTAAATACACTATCATTGGCTGATATAGTTCGCCTGCATCAACAACTGTTTGGAGTACCAGTCCTATTTGTTATGTTTGTTTAAAGCAACAAAACCAAGTAGTGTTGTTCCAGGTTGAGGAGACCTCAGGGAATTAACTCTTGAGGAAGCAGATATTCAGGTTTTATAAGGAAACCTTAAAGGCCCCAGTATTGGGCCCTTTGGAGACTAATCCTAGTAAAGCAAGTGCCAGGTCTCTGACCTGTACTTTATTAAAGTGGCACCCTGCACAACACGGGTTGTAAGTGCTGTGTACTAGCTACCAGAAATACCGTCTGGAAACCGCCAGTGAAATCCTGACAAATAAAATCACTATAGATGTCCTGTGAGCAACTGAAAAGCAGATACCCTCTGTATTTCTGTTTGTTGTGAGTGGTATTTGACTTGATGAGAACGCAGTTCTCAGATTGAAAACACGTGAAACTGAAGTCAAAAGGGAGTCAGTGTAATCATTAACTGTCTCACCTTCTGGATGTGACAAGTAATGAACCAGTCTAAACTTGCCTGGAGCTTTCTTTGGGACAGTACCCACAGGGGAAACCCTCTTATGCTCAAGTGAAGCTTAGCAAATGGGCCCTCTATTTTCCCCCAAATGGCAGCTCTTTTCTGTCTTGTCTCTAACCACCTGAGGACATATAACTGCTGATCTCAGCATCCCAGCCAACATTTGCATCTCAGGACTTGAGTACAGGATAGTAAAATCCCCAACACAGCCTTTTTTACAAAAATTGCATATGCTTTTTCTTTGTTTCTTTTTTTCTTACTAGCCTGCTCCCAACAACCGGGGAAACGTTTTATCTGCCCGGTTGCAAACCTCTTTAACCAGCATTTGGCTCTTTCCACTTCCTTACTTTGATTTGGATGACTGCCTGAAGCACCTGCTAATGGCCTGAAGCGTTCAAGCCGAAATTTGCAGTTTGTGTCCCACACACACTCAGACTGTGTGTTACCTGCCTTCTGGAGCACCTGCTACACGGTTTGGGCTTGAGAGCCTGCTCTCCACCCGCTGACAGCAGCTCTCCTCACAACACTGTCTCTCCTCAGCTTTGTCCTGCTCTCTCCCCTGCTCTCTGTAGCCCATGCTTCAGCTTTGCCTTGGCCTTCAAGATAGCATCGATGTTGTCCTGCTTGTTCTAATGCTTGAGTGAAGAATGCTTGAGTGAAGAATGGGGTTCCCCATAGGAACAAAGGTGATGCAAAGGTAAATCTGTCATTGTGGTCATCTTAAAACCTTCACCGTGGCATTCACAAGCAGACTTTTAAAATTTTTAAAGAAAGGTTTTAGAGGGAAATTATGAACTGGGGCAGCTTGCTGAAACCAGCCTGTAGATCAGTGGTGGCCAGAAGTCGAATGGCAGTTTGGTGTTGAGGAAATAAATGTCGGAAATGGCATTGCCATTTTATAGAGAAGGACCAAAAGAAACCTGAGAGACCCAAGGAATGCTCCTCCTTTTCTCCTGCTGCCTTTTGAGGATCTTTTGTATGCTTTTCCATGTGGCTGCTTCTGATGCCAAAACACAGGGTAGGCTGTTAGAATTAGTTCTATAGGCTGCATTTAATGCATTGCCCTGGCAAGGGGCAATCCTAATGGAGGCTTTCAGAGGTAACAACTTCCAACAGGGAATTTTCTTTCCATTCTGCCTTGGGGAGCATTAGCTTTTCCCAGAATCTTGGTCTGTGCTGGGCGTATAATTTACATGGACTTTCCCTTTCCAAAAAGGTGTTTGTTTTCTCTGTTAGAAGGATGCTGTTAACAGCTACAGAAGAAACTTACATGTTGGCTTCCCGCCTGGGTATTTATGCCCATATTACCTGCTGCTCCCTTTACTGGCAGGATCGTCCTCTTCCCCGACAAGCTATATTCTTTAATACAGCCACACAGTACCCTCCACCAACCTTCCATGTTAGTGTTGTGTGGGGTTTCCCCCAGGAACCGAAGCATATCCCTACGTGCCTGGGCTGCAAACCGCGGTTTGCCCGCACCAGTGACATCTGCTCTTGCAGAACTGGGCAGGGCAAGGGCTGATTTTTTCCTCCTTGCTTTGCTTTGGTTGCCTCAAAATAACCCTAATTAATTTTGTGGAGAGTTTTAGTTTGCTCCCATGATGGGATTGCTCTTTGTGCGGATCTCTTGCATGCTATATTTAGGTAGGGTTTTTGGAACACCATGTGACCCGAATCAGATAACTTCTGAACTACTAATCATGTCTTTGACTCCCTCCATGGCTTTGGGGCATTTTACGGTTGTTTTCTTCCATACAGAATGAAAACAGATATACTCATCTACCTTGTAAAAGCTGCTGCCAGGGTTAACAAATATTTAAGACATTGGTTTAAACTAAATTTAATTTTATTACTTCTACTGTAGTCATAGTTTTATTGTTTCTTAGATCTTTAACTTCAGAAAATTATTCTTTACCATCTTAGTTTTTCTTAATGGATGACCCTCTTTCACCATTTTAAAAGAAAGAAATAAGTTTCTCCTCTGTTTGTAGATGAAAATAAGGCAGAGAGAAAAAATCTAAATGCCCTCATTTCCTGCCCCACACAAACTTTCTTTCTTTGTTTACTAGTTGATCCATGTAGATGAAAAGCCCAAAACGTTGACCTGAACTATTTCCCCTCACACTAGCTATGTCCCTTTTCTTAACAGGGGAAGTGAGTTATCTGCTTGTTTTTTTCCTGATTCTTCAAGTTACGCAGCCTGACTTGTATCCTGTCATCATCCACTGCTCAAGGCCACTGAAGCCCTGGAGGAAGCCAAGCTCCCTTTGGCTCTGCATCCAGCATGGCTGGGGTTTGGAACCTGTCATCCATTTCAAGGCATCATCTCTTTGTTGCTCATGTCCATAATTGCTGCTTTCTGTGTCTTGGCTACTTCTGCAGGGAGCTCTGGTACTGGCATTTCTTTTGGCTTTACCTTTTATTTGCCCTGATCCCTTAAGGCCTTTTGATAGGCAACTGGATCAAAAGGCCTTTTTTGGCCTTCGGTAGGTGGAAAGGAGCTTGGTTTGAGGAGGTAGTTAGTCAGATAAAGAATAGGAGAAATTATGGGAATACTTCTTATCCTTTAGGAAGTAGTGGACAGAGAGGAGGAGAATCCTTACTTATTGCAAGGCAAATTTATTAAGTCTAATTATAAATAGTAGCTGCTTTTTCCTTTTTTCTTTTTTTTTTTTTTTTTAAAATTCCTTCAGAATTAAATCCTTTGCCCAAGTACTTATTCTTTCCCTCCTACAACAGCAGTAAAAAGAAAAATAATACATATAACAAAAATCAGCTTTGAGAAAAAGGCATATAATGAAATATCTGCCAAAGACTCTGCAATATGTGTCTGTCAGAGAAAAAAAACTTTCTTATATTTGAATCTCTGAAATGTAACTGCACCAGACTAGTTGGGGAAAATTTGTTTGAAGATGTATTACGTTCCACGATCAAATGGAAAAAATGGCACCTGTCATCATATTTAGAAAACAGCTGGGTAACATGGCCAAGTGCCATAGCCTCTTTTCACATGGCCTTTATGCTGAAACCATCCAAGCTCCATTCTCAGCAACTGGAGAAACCCTGTGCCTTTAAATGGTTACAGAAACATCTACTTAGGGGCCAGCTCTTGTTGCAGCAAAGCCTGCTTCTGATGCTTCTAATTAGCGGTTAATGGATTATACTTTACTTTTATAACCCACCCAGCAGGCACTCTTCTATAGTATTTTTCAGCTATTTTTGGTAGAAGATACATGCAATTGTGCTGCTCTTCATGCTTTCATTTTGAGCATGCAGAAAATATTAGAAATAAATCACTATCTGAGATTATTTTAGCACTCAAATGCTTAATTTAAATCTGATTAAGCATTTCCTAAATGTATTTTCTTTCATCTAATATCTTAGAAAAAACTGTAATGGGTTAATTGCCCTATCTGATCTAGACTTTGATGCAGAATCTCCTAGACATACATATTGTTAATTAAAATATTTATATGCCCAGTGAAAAGCCTGTTTTTTAAAAAAAATTGCAAAGAAGCTCCAGTATGTATTCATTTAGGGAAAAATGTTTTTCCAGCTGAACACAGTACAGGTACATGCAGAAACTTAGATGCTTGAGAAGTTAGATGGGCTTGTAGAAACGAATGATTTTTATACTTTGAATTAAAATAGCAATGAGATTAAGGATTAAGTATTTGCAATGCTATATCTGTGTGTCTGTGCGCATATATATGTATACACACAATATTTATGTAGTATATATGTGTCAGAGTATGTATACAAATCTGTGCATGTGCACATATATTTATGTTTAATAAAGAAATACATTTACATAGGTTTTAATTGGAAGATTATACTGTTTTCCCCTCAGGGAATTAATTTTGGTGCCAGTTTCTAGCAGGAAACCTAGCTCACTGGTACTGCCTTTGAACCTGCTCTCTTCACTCAGGCCACGCTTCCAGTAGGACAAGGTCTAACATTGGTTAGACTGGAACAGGAGGGGGAGCTCTCACCGCACCAGCCAGGAAAGGGGAGGATGAGGTACCCAAGCCAAGGGAAAGAGAGGGAGTGACCATCAGTTTGAGGTGTGCCCTCACTCTGCTCCTGCTTACTGTGGTCCCTTCACCACAGCGGAGAACTGGGCTTCTCCAGTCCATACTCACATCAGTAACACACACAAAAAAAGGGTTTGGCTCAAGAGATAAGCAATTCCAGGTTCTATCCATGGCTTGCGGCAAAGGCAGCACCACCTGCAAGGCTCCCAGTTTGAAAGCACATTTGTATTCTCATCCTGATGCAGCACTGTGCTTGCTAGCTACAAGATAGGCACTAAACTGGTACGATCGTGTTTGTTGAAGGCAGTGAGTTCCAAAATGCCATCCAGAAAAAACGGGGAAACTGCTATTACACTAAAAAGAAAAGAAAAGGAAGGGAAGAAAAAGGAAGGGTTGGATAGTGGTTATTATGTGAAATAGCTCCCTCAATGTGATGGGGCAAGAGCAGTTTACTTTCCATCCTGGTTTTTGAGGAGGATGGGTTTGGGCTTTTCCTCTGTCATATAACATCTGAGTGGAGGAGGAGGAGGAAGAGGCCTACTGTGCAGGAGCCGAAGAGCTGTGTTTCCCCTGCCCCTCACAGCGCTTGCCTGTGCTATAGGTGGGGAGTAGAGGGATGTCTGCTGACCAGGGCCAGTCCCACCTTGTTCCTGGAGCAGGTCATCACTGTTTAATCCATTTCCCGTTCCAGCTTTTTCAGGACAGTGTGGCAAGAGACTATCCCTTGCTTGAAGCAAGGCCATAGTCAAGCCTGTCTGAAATTATTTCATGTTTGCTGACTTGCAGTCAGCCGCAGTTATTCTGACATGCTCAAATGTGCTGTTACATTTCCCTTAAGAAATAATGTGAAGATCAAGAGATTTCAGTATTAGCCTTTTTTTTTCCCTAAAAAGAGAGCCATCTCCCCTTGAGTCTGGTAGAAGATCTGCTTTCTCCCAGAGCTTTCACAGAGATAAAGTCCATCATTTTGCCTGCACTATCTCATCATTGTGTTTTATAAACACAAATTGCGGTGTGCAAGGACTGCAGGAATAGCCTCCCACCAGCCTCTGTCTGAGGTGTTGGTCAAAGTATGTGGCTCCCTAGAGCTACAGTTCTGACCTCCACACCAGAGTGGTGAAAGCAAGACAGAGACACCACCAGCTCAGTGTCTGCATCCCAAGTTCTGCACCAGCCAGAGCTCTGAGATTACTTTTGCCCTCCCCAGTTTTATCCCGTGGCAGTTTGGGCCAGGGCAGGGTAAGCCAAGCTTTGCAGTAGGTGAGGTTATCAGGGAGGACTTCATCCAGAAGAGTAAGGCTCCTTCAAGCAGAGTTTGGTTTGAGTTCTCAGAAGGTCAATGCGGGAAGTTCCCATAAAAGCTCAACTTTGATGTTGGCAGCCAAGACAGATTCAGAAGTTTTGGGAACATTTTTTTTCTGATTTTTAATTACGTGAAATGCAGGAGACCTGTGAGTAGGGTATTTTTAGATAGCACCTTCGAATATAGAGTATCATAGTATGACAGCAAACTAAATGCCTTATCAAATACATTTTTTTTTTAAAGTAAGAAAGGTACTGTAACTCATAGTGGAAAGTTTGGTGAAGAGCAGTATGCCTTTCTGCACAGGAATTCTGCTCTTGTGACTAAATTAAACATCACTGGTTGCTTTCATTTAGATGAACCCTTTTGGAAGTTCTTTTTTTAAAGCTAGTGGATTGGACTTCTAATTTTAACTCTTATGGTTTATAATTAGAAACATTTCCAAACTTGTTTACAAACACCTGCACTTGACAGCATGTGTCTGCAATTTTAGAAGGACTCACTTGTCACTTCCAATGGGGATTGAGAGGGCATCTGAGTTCTTTGTGTTTGTACAGTTAGTTTCAGGACGCTGGGAAAAAAATGCATTTTTTTTAAATAAGGTTACAAATATGTGATGTTTTGCGAGGGGGTTGTATGCACCTAATCAGCAAATAGCTCTTACTGGCTAGTTGTGGATTATTTCAAAGTCAGGAGGATTGTTAGTTAGTGGTCGTTTGGAACAAGACTCAAACTGGCACCCAAAGGAGAAATTCCAGGAACTAATTTTAGCAGTTTGGTCTCTCAACTGGAGAAGATGGTTTACAGGTTTTCTGTATTTATCTCTCATACAAACATACTACTTTTCTGCCAGCTGTCCTTCAGAAGTTATTCAGAAAGAGTTTAAAATGACTTTTGAATAAATTGTTGTTTTTTCATACAAAGTTAGAAGTAAATTGCTGAACGTACAGTGAAGCAACAGAGCATGGTTCCCTTGAGCTTGAGTAGGACGCGTGTCTTACCCAAGTCTATGCAACTTGTTTGAAATAGGATGAATATCATACTATGTTACTCATTGGTCAAGTTTATAATCACATTAGAGGTAATCAAAAGACTTTATAACAAAAAATCCTTTGTCTCCTCGATATGGTCTTTGCACCTGATTTTTAGCTGCATCACATAGGTTAACAATGTAGTTTATCAATTTCTAGTATAATAGGAAAGATTATCCTCACTAAAAATTGATGCTGTGTGGGAGGGTGGCAGGAAGAACCCTCCAAATATGCTTCAAGGGTACGACTGAACCAGAGGTAGTCAAAGCAGACTTAAGCAGTAGTGGCATAAGGTGTCCTATTGATTGCTTTATGCTCTTGTTGTTACTAATTAGTATGAAAAACTCCGGTTAATTAGACCAGCCTGTTTGGCTGTGTGTCCTCTACTGGGAACCATGGTCAACCTTAGAGAAACTCCAATATAGGAGAGGATAAGGAGGCAACGGAGCAAAATGGTTTTCATTTTCTGTTGTTTTGTTGTCCAAAAAAATCATGGACCTGCATCCAGATGAGGAATACATGTTCATGTCAAAGGATCGTGTCCTCAGAGGTGCTTACTCTCTATCAATTTCACTGAGAGTTGATATAAATGGAATTAGGCACCTAAATACCTTTGTGTATGCATGTTCTTTGAAGTTAAATCTGTAGTCCGCAGCCTATATCTTGTGCTTGACCCCTCTGCAGAGCACATGGCATATTCTCACTGGGGGGCTCTTCCAAAGCAATTGCTTATAAGTAAACAAACAGATAATTAAATAAAGCTTTTGGAGTACAAAGTACAGGTCTGAAGAATTAGTTTTTTCCATCTGTAAAACAGCTGTGCCTTGTAGCTGTATTCTGAATTCCTTTAAGGCAATATGATTCTAACAAGCATTCATTCTCTACGGCAAACAGGCATTTTTTTTAAATTTTACTTTTTTTTTTTGCTTTTTAAACAAGCAGGCTAACCAAAATTATGATGTTACTTACATAGTCCACAGCATAATTTCTTAGCAAGTATGGCTGCAATTAATAAATTGTGTTGTTACCATATTAGGCTGTTACCATCTTTCAAAAGAGCTTCAAATGCAGATTACAAGTTCCAATGTTATCACGGTCCCAGATGATCAGAGTTAGAAATACCTGATGTTTTAGAAATTGCTCATGATTCAAATATGACCATAGACATTAGACTCAAGTGAAATTTAATACCACCCCTCACTTAACTAGAAACTTCTATTTTATTGTAAATTCTATCTGGAGATGGCACTTTCCCAACTGAGGTACTGAGGGAAATGTCACTTTATGCCAGTGTTTTAAGTTTTCCTCTCTTTCTGTTTGCTTGTGTCAGCTCTGTGCCCACTTTCTTAAGTGTTAATATGTAGAAATGTTTCCAAAAGGTTAGAGGAGGCTCAAAAGCAAGAGCTATGCAAGTGTAGAAAGATCCACCTATCCAGCAACACCTTGAAAACATGCAAAAACCTCTTTGATTTTGGCAGTCTTGACTGACCCTGAAGTTAGTGACAAGCTTTCTCAAGGTATATGTGGTAAGAAAGGAAGACCTCTGTGGAATATTTGTAGAGTTAATCTAACTTCCATAAGCTTGAATTTTTGGGTGGAGTGGAGTATGTGGTGTATGCATGAAGCAATCTGTTCTCGGGATAATCTTCCTGGCTCCTATAGGGAAACAGCATGGAAAAATCTCTCTTTTGGTTCATTTAAAGGGATATTGTCTTCCTCAGAAAGTGGTAATTAAGATAAATGGAGGAGTTGTGGAAAGAAGGAAAAAAGGCTTCAGAGTTCTGCTTTGGTTCTTCTCACAATAACTCTCACTTCAGGTAAAACTGTTGCTCCTCACAAAGAATCCCATGGTATGATTGAATAGTTTGAGCCACAGCATGCATGATATACCAGCATGATTTAAGAATTGAATTCATATCCAGGTAGCTGGGCATATGAAGGTATATTGTATGCCATCGTATACTGTAAGAGGGGAAGCTCTGGGAGGTGATAGCTGGTTGTGGTTAGAAATCAACCGTGGGTGCAATGTGACTACTTATATATTGCCAAAGTGAGTTAACATAGGTTCCCAACCCATCAAGTCCCAGCATTGCAGTGATGGCTGCATCCCCAGGGCTGGAACATGTTGCATATCCCTGAGATGCAGATCCTTTGCCTGCTTCTCCCATGATACATAGCTATAAACCATTTTTTAAAAGTTAATAAATAGGTGTAAAACATGCATTTTCCATAGAAGTAATGAAGATAAAGAGGACTGTGACTATTACTGTGGCCTATTGCAAATTATCTGTAGTTTAAATTTTTGCAGTTTCTTATTACTGGTGCATTTGCTTTATATGAGCAGCTGTTTGATATTTCTGAAGTAATCCTGTGCTATAAAAATACGTGGTTTTCCTTAAAGAAACTGTTACGTGCCAGTTGTATCCCAGCCAAAGGGACCTAGAGCAAATGTGTATGAAGTTGGAGCTGCTTCAGGATAACCTGCATTGGTTTAGGGGATGGTTAATGATAAATTTATTTTTGTGACCTGTCTGCCAAGTATTTGTACACTAATTAGGTCCTATTTTGAGGGCAGAGCATGTGAGCTTGTAAGAAACCCCTTGTACAGGATGGGAAGGGCAAGGGGATTTTTGTCCTTAATGAGTGCAAACCCCATCTTCTTTATGTAGCATCACCTAAATGTGTGCATTATTTCTAAGTAGCGTATAAATCCCTTAGCTCATATGGAGGCAGTTCTTAAATTGGCTTACAGGACTAGCTGTAGCCAGCTAAGGTGCTCAAGTGTAGAGCACTGGGGAAGAAACTGAACTGACTCAAAGCACAGTCATAGTTTTTAACTTTATATAATGTCTTTCACAATATAGTCGAAAATTACCTTTATGACTAGTGGCAGGACTTGTTGTGTAAGTAATCCAGCCATGGTGCTGGTTGGTATCTTGCTTTT
Source organism: Strix uralensis (assembly GCF_047716275.1). NCBI lineage: Eukaryota > Metazoa > Chordata > Aves > Strigiformes > Strigidae > Strix > Strix uralensis. The sequence continues at coordinate 105,701,853 of NC_133974.1, read as the reverse complement.
CACTTGAACCTCTCTGCGATGCAGGTCGTGGAGGAGTGAGTGCCTGGTGCAGTCTCTGCCTGGCTCCTTGGTAAGTCATTTGAGTCTATCTTTCTGTACAGTTCCTTTCCAAACTGCTGAGCAAAAATAAGGGAATTTTTCATAGAGTGCTTTAAAAGAGAGCTGCTAATCAATTTTTCTTATTATTTTATGCCCTGTGATTTTTACACCACCCCCACCAGCTGGTTAATCATGCAAAAGCTGAACACTTCATTAGCCAGAACATGTTTGCCCATGGGCATTTCTGTAGTAAATTAGTTCTTTCTATTTATACAGGTAAGTCATGGCCAAAAGTCTTTAAGGTGCCAAAGGTAAGGGTTCGAATTAATTCTTTTTCTGAGTTTTCAGGAGAACTAGGTTTAACTTTGTACGCTGTTGATTTGAAATTACTTTTGAATTAAAGATAGTGTGGGTAAAAGGGCATTCTTAGGTTGTTCTGAAATACATTGTGTCTTTCTGGATGTTAAATTTGGCCTTTGTAGTGCAGCCTGCCTTAAAAAAAAAACCAAAACGCATGCACACACCTGTGTCTGTATATATATATATATACACACATATATATACACACACAGAGTATCTACATCTACATGCAGAGACACTGCTTATCTGAGTGGCATATGGCATATTGACCAGTGTTTTTCCTTTCTTACTCTGTGCCTTTTAAACTATTAATTGAAAATATGTGGTTTGTAGATGCTTTTTTCCCTCAAATCAAATGGTGCCCTCTGAAAGCCTAGTTTAGCTCGACAATGAATTTAGCTTTCAGGCTTTGGCCATTGCAATATTGTTTGAATGCCACCATTTCCTGCAATCAATGTAATTTTATATCTACTTGGAATAGAAAGTCAAGATGGTGATTGCCTTAATTTAACTCAGTGTTGTATTCATTAAGGAGCTGATCCCGAATTCCTTTCAGATCAAAGTCTGTCTTGATTTCAGTGGAACCTTTCGGTGCACAAGGTGTGCGGTAGCCTTCTAAAATGTTGTCATTGTGACTAGTGAATAAAAACTAAATGTGTTGCTAAATTTAGGCTGTTGCTCATGTCAGCTTCCTTTTCTAAATGACGGTAAGTGCATTCCATAAATAGTATGCCTCTTATGTTGTCATATCTCTTTGGCTTGCTTTGCAGTATTTTACAGGATATTTGCAAATGAATTTTGTGTTCAGTAGGCAGGGGATGAAAATAACACTACTCATTGGGACTCCATTAACCCGCAGCTAATGAGGAACCATTTCAAGGGCTGGATGAGTGTAATTCAGATTAGCCTGCGTGCCAGGCTGCTCTGCTCCCGCTCAGGCTCGCGCCGTGCCATGCTCTCGCTGCGGTCTGGAGGGACGGAGCCCCGTGCGGCACAGCTGGCACTCCGACCACGGACTTTTGTTGGTTAAGTTTTCTGAGCTTCAGTTCCCCTTTTGGAAGGTAGGAGAGAAGAGTGAGTGAGTGTGTGTGTGTGTGTGTGTGTGTGTGTGTGTGTATGCGCGCGCGCACATAGATAGGTGACAGTGATCTTGACCTCCATAGTCAAGTGTTTTGAGATGTAATGAAATACTCTACAAACACTATACTTGTGCTCACTGGTTGATAGCATTGTTACTTGTAGAAAAGGGTACTACATGATGACAGTAAAGGTGGTCCAGACTGGCCCTTAATTAATTTTATTTTCAAAATCTATATTAGTGACTGTCATGAGGGCACCTGGGCACTTTACATCAATAAAATAATCAATTTAAAAAATGTGTAGACCAGAACTCTGTGTTCACTAACAAAACTCCTGTTCCCCGTTACGACTAAAGGTCAGTCCAAGGCTGGCCAAGCAAGGAGGACTTGCATTTCTGCGCCTTGGTGCTTGCCAGATATGGCGCTGGCGGAACACCACTGGCAGCAGCTTCCAGATGCCCACGGTCTCTGCGGAGAACGTTCTGCTGCTGGCTGACAACTTTTTAACCCCCTGCAAGTCTCAAATCAGTTTCAGGACTGATGGAAAAGGTGGAGAAAGACTTGTTCAGAGGCTGGTCCCAATTAAAAATGTGACTTTGCCAGTTGTGAGCAGCCCCGCTGAAGTGCAGGAAACAGGGACTCAGTGGAGCTGTGCTGCTGAAGTAGAGAGAGAGAGACACCTCCTCCTGAAGTGCAGGGTAGAGGTCTCTTAACTGAAGAAACTTTATTGATGATAAATTTGGCATTATGCAAGCTTAGCAAATTCTCTAGGAATATAATGCTTCCCAGTTTTTTTCTTAACATGTGTTAATATTTTATGATACCTGTGCATTAAGGGCCAGTTCCTACAACATTTAAGTGAGTTTCGGCTGCTAAATTGCCTTTATGGACTTTTAAAAAAACATTACCGGTCACTACGGATTAGCTAAATTCCCAATCTTGTTTAACATGCTGATGATATCAAATCAGTTTGTTTCTGGATTTAATGCATTAGGTGAACATATGTAATTAAATTAAATGTTGTTGCAAAGCTGTATTTTATTTATTTGTATTAGTACATTTGGGGCAATAATCCCGCTTTAATATGTATCTAATTGTGCAAACACTGAAACTAGGAGTTCCTGGACACCGATGTCATTTTTTAAATGTGAAATGATTTTTTAAAATGTGAAATATATTTTGATGTCTTGAAATCCAATTGAACTCAAGCTGAGCTTAAAAATCCAAGATCTGATTCAGGAGAATTCAGTCCCATCTGGCCAGTGGGTAGCAGGTGTGCAGTGTGCGTGTGTAAGGGAGGGAGGCAATTGCAGGGAGTGAAACATTTCTCTTTTCCTGTAAAGCTTTAATTCCAGTTTAATGCTGTGGTCTGAGGCTCTCTGCAGTTTAAGTTCTTGTGTATTTACGAACATCTATTGTTGGTCTCCAATTCTAGACAAAATAATGGTCATGGTGAATGGCAGAAGCAAGTAAATGTACAGTATTATGGAGAAATACGGTTTCTAATGTTTAAAGTTTTGATATAGTTTCTGATTACACCCAAGACTCTGTGTATGGGACAGTACGTGTTTACAAACTGATACATATGTGATCCTTGAAGACCGAATGAGAAAGGTTTCATTGCGGCGTTCAGTATCGAGGTCTTTTTGAGAGTTGTTGCATGTTCCCACAGCAACATAGAGAAGGTTTGTTTCATCTATTTTTTTTTTTAAAGCAAAGAAAAGGTATTATGCAATTTCTATGTTCAGCAGATAATAGACATGTTCTACATTTTTGTATTACTGCGATTATAATGAAAGAGGGTTTTTTAATCTTTGTAAGTACTTTAACAATCTACTGGGTACTTCAAGCAACTCTACTGGTCCCACTTTATACCTTGTAACCTTCAGAAACTTGTCCCAGCCATTCTCATTTTACTTTTTCTCCTTCCCTTTCTTCATCTTTTGATCAGATACTGCCAGTTACCCTCTGTCTCTACCTGGGAGCTTTTTACTTAGGAGGTTTAAGAACCTGCTCTTCCTTGACTTTTGGCATTAGCTCTCAAGTCAGCTCCCTTTTACACTTCTGTCAACTCTCCGTCTTCCAGCTTTTAAACATTTCCTGTTCTTTTTATTTGTCTGCTGTATAACTTTGTGCTGGAAAGTCTTTTGGCACATGTGGTTTTTATGGGAGCTGGCACGCAAAGCACAACTTAATTAACAAAATAAGTAAGCAAACAGTCATACTTCTTTTCTAGTTTTTAACTTCACACTACTACAGTAGGTGACACTTTGCTACTGTATTTCACAGGGTTTTTTCATGGTGAACTGACTTAATTTCTAATGTAGAGTGGAGCTGGTGCTGTGTTGCCAAGGGAAGTCCATCTGGTTTGACAGACAAAATGATAATCATTTCTCTGGACATCTCTGTAAAGATCTTCCTTTTATTTGTTTGCTTCATGAAGTTAAATGGAAGAGGTCACCCCCTTTGACAGAGCAAATTCTTTTTTCTAGCAATAGGGCTTTGCATGAAAACATTTTTTATTAAGCAAGAAACAAGTCATCCATACTGCACCGTAGGCTGTTTGAGTGTAACAGTATGTTACAGTCTGCAAAGTTAATGCAGTTAATATTCAACTGAACTTTTGGGGGGTTGCTAATCCCTTAGGCGGGCTTAGCAGAAAGGGCAAACATATTTATAGCACTTTGAATCAGACTGCAGTGAACGAGTAAGAGTATGTGTTATACCATGCAAATGTTATACAATTTCAGGAAAGCTCAGTGCATAATCATCTTTTAATAGTACTTAAGTTGGTGAAATATCTTGTCTGTAAGCAACAGAGTTGTTGGTTCAGTGGACAACAGGTCTGTTAAAATGAGACTCTTCTGAAAGGTCTTGAGATTCCTGTTCTGGTGATAAATTCTGTAAGTTCTGAGCAGATTTATTGCTGTTTAATTAGGAACTAACTGTATTCTTTAAGCGCTGTCATTTGTATTACTCCCTAGTAGGATTTCATTGGACTTTGTCACACATCTGACTATGACTGAGTGTGTGCAGGGTCATCAATACCTTATTCCATATAGACCACGGTCTCTTACAATCCTTGTAGAAGTAAAAAGATCATTCCTCAATGATCTTTTCTCTGGACTGGAAGTGTGACACTAGGTAGAGTTTGGTTTGGTTAGAGCCACAGGTGCTCTGGGCGAAAGAAACGAGAGTTAAGTCATGAGTTGCGGGAAGTTCATAGAGGAACTGAAGTGCTCAGACCGAGAATGTCCAACAAGGAGGGTCATGTTTCTGTAAGACAAAAACTTTCCATATTTATGTCAAGGACAAAACTTGCATTGAGCGTAAGGTTATATGGAAAAGCACATGAAGGCCCTGTAGTGCTACTAACCCATCAGGAGCCAGAGAAAAAGGAATTATGATCTTGGATTTTCTACAGAATTTGATTGTGTAGAGTTTTTAGTCTAAGAAATAAGAGGTCCATCAACTGGTAGTCAACAAAAAATCATTCATACATTTTTTATTTTATTCTGAGAGAGATTAATACAATTCCTAACAGCTGTAGTCTGTATGGTAGATTTTTAAGGTGAACTTCTGGTGGCATACAAACTCAGAATACAGGCCTAGCAAAGTGGCCATTTTCTTCTGATTAAGATTTTTTTCTGTATTTTACATTTTGGCTATTTCTTCTATTTTTTTAGATATTAAATATTGGAATAAGTGACTACAACATGGAACTTGGCCTTAAAGGAGACTTGGGTGCCTGAATTTATGCATGTACTCAAGTAATTGATTGATTTGCTACCCTACCTGCATGTACTCCCTTTTTCTTTTGCTCTTTGTGAACCACATTGGCTATTCATAGTCCTTCAGGAAAAAAAGTCCTACAAAATAATTGATGTGTCAAAATTGTTATGAAAAGTGGAAATATGTTGATAAAAATTTTCAAGTCTATTTATTATATTTTCAGTTAAAAATAAAATGACTGAATACCAAAGTTAAGATTTTGTATTGGAGTTGTTTATATCTGAAGTACCAAAAAATAACTTATTATATGCAAAATTTCAAATTCCTGAATATATTAAAATATTAGCTCAAAGGTCAAAAGTCTTTCCCAAGGAAGGAAGGAAATTGAAAGGGAATTTGGGCTAACTGGGTTAAGACACAGTACGTCTGTAACGGGTGCAAAGGGATGATGTGACTGACACTGATGTGGGTTCCTTTGGTTTCTCAGCCTGAATGTCCCCAGGTCATAGCTGGATCACGTAGCTTCTGTCCAAATCCTAAGCAAGATTCAACCTTATGCCTCTACATCTATAACAAGACTCTATAACATTTCTGTCATTTTATTAAATAGTAAATACATACATCTGTAGTAAACACCTGACTTCACAGAGTGTGCTGGTGAAGGTGTGCTGGATCTTAGCTATGCACCCTGCAGCCATCTTGGATCTTAGAAATAAATGTAACTATCTGCAGTTTTATTGGGAAGACAAAGAGTTAACACTCCGGTGATGTTAACTGTGATAAAAGGTATGTGTGTGTGTGTTACTGTGCTGTACTCTATACATTTATGAGCTCTTTTTATAGTAGCATTCCCAGCAGCATTCCCAGGAGCAATCCAGGTCCAATCAGGACTGGTATGCCATTGTGCGAGGTGTTGTTCTAATTCATGTGTAAATGTGGAGTGGTTGCTGCCCTGAGGATATTACAGTGAAATTACAAACAGGATAAAAAATAGTAGGAGGTGTGGAGGAGAAGGAGGGCAGCTGCAGCAAGGTGCACTTGTCTCATCGGGAATGCGGTACCGAATGATGTACCTGATACCAAATGATGGGCTTCATTTATTTGTAAGTCTTCTGTCTTCAAAACAATTAGCCTTATTGTCTTTCATTTGTGTCTTAGTTATTTAAACAAAAATGTAGAAAGTATGAAATGAATTGCTCCCCAGATCCTTCTAGCCTCCTGTTCTGTCTCCAGCAATGACCAATCCCAGGCGCCTCAAGGAGAGTTGTAAGACTCTCACAATGGGCAGACATGGGATAATCTTCTCTCTACATGTTCTCATCCTAATCTTTCATTATTAGGGATTAATTTAAGATTTGAAGCATGAAGTTTAAAAAAAACCATGTTTGTTGTTCCCCCTCTTCTGCTGTCAACCTTGTTTAAAGTATGAAATATCCTCCCAAACCTGTGATCTGAGAGGTTCTCGGGGTAATCTTACCTGCTTCTTGGTGTGCTGGCCAAATTTGCAGCTTGGGAACTACCGTGGTGGTTTTGCTTCCTCTGATGCCAGAAGGCACTGCTAGATCCTTTTCCACCGGGAAGTGGGTGAAGGCAGAAGCATGTTGAGCAGTTATGGCCTGGGTGTTCCCATGTCGCCGTATGTCAAAGCTGTGGTGATGCAGCTGGATCTCTCCCCTTTCTTTTAATATTTTAGTGGCTAATTTGCAGTAAAGCACAATAGGAAATAACCATAAATAAATCTGGGAACCTTTGTATTAATTTCTTTTGCTAGCTGTGTACATATGAGCAGCTTGCCATTTGCATATGTGAATCTTGTCATAACAATTTCGGGAAGTGATTTGTTAATAATCAAGTTCTCAGAACAGCTCTAAATCAGTAATTGATGTAGGTCTGGATAAAGCAAGCCTTCCGCCTGCCTATTTTGTGGAGTATTTTTGGCAAGTTTCAAGCTAGCGTGAAAACTAGCCATCAGAATAAAATTTAGGACAGCTGGGATGCTTTGCAGTGAAGACTTTTGGCTCCACAGTTCAAATAATCACAATAGCAGCTCAATTTAGCCTTTGGCTGGATAGGTTTGGCAGGGCACAATGAAAAATAATTATTTCATGGCCTGCTTATTTGTCCCTTAACAAATAAACTCTCTGACCTATGCAGGCTTATGTAAATATGCTGCCGTATGTGGAGTTGTAGAACACTGTCATGTCCCCATTTGGAAATATGTTTTATTTCACCCTCATGTTACAAACTTTTTTTAGAGTTCTGTTTGGGAAGCAAAGAAAGGGATAGGAGATATCAGAATCTGAAGCCCAGACAGTCAGTCAGAGTCTAAAAAACCGTCTAACAGTCGTCTTTCTGAAAACACATCCATTAGTATGCAGTGTTTTCACTGCTGTAATAATAAGAGCAATCATGATACGAACAAGTCCGTCTCTTTGCAGCCTTCCCACGCGGGATGGAGAATGACAGCTCCTAAAGCATTTGGATATTTGCCTGAATGTATGCTGCTTAGCTCACCACGGTTCAACTTGCTCTCCATCTTATGGCTTCCTGGATATCCTTCTCAATTGTTTCAGTGACAGCTTAAAATGTGAGACTTGGAGGGGGGAGATAAAAGCTTAGCGAAAGGCTTTTTGTGTGTGTATTTAAGGGGAAGTTTTATTACACTTGATGATGGAGAGACGTGCCACACTATTTTCTGTTCCTATGATTTTAGTATTTGCACTTTCTGTTGTACTGGCAGCAGCCAATCCATAACATTGTCTTTCTGTTCCCCACTCTGGAGGGGGAAAAATACACAGAAGAATACAGATTGATGGGTTTGTTTTCTGATGCCACCATTTTGGTTCTGAAACAGTAAAAGAAAGCCTTTTTCTCAGTGATCCGAAAGATCTCTCTAGAACATCTGCTTTTACATGCTCATGCACATATGCACACACACGTGCACGCACACGTGCGCAGACTCTCGCTAAGGTGGCTATGATCTGTTTTTAATAGTGGCACTTCTTCTCAAAGTGTCATTTAAAAAAACATCAGCAGTCATGTCATGCATCGGGATGAATTTCTAAATGTAAATGAGATTCTCTCAGTAATTTATTTACATTTGTTTTCAGCACAACAAATGAGACATCACGTAGCTTCATAATTTCCCATGACCGAGTCACCAGCATGAGGTGTGTAATTTACCCTGATTTAAGATGCTTATCTAGAGGTTCTTGCAACAATACCTGGTGGGCTTTTTTTATACTACTTTTTACTGGCTTTTAACCCATCTACTTCACCTCCTTCTCTGTTTTGCCATTGAAAAAGAAGTATAAATGTGTCTGCTTCTTGAGGCCTTTTTTCAGTAGAGCTGAGAGGGATGGATTTGTTGACTTGTTTTGTATATTATTTCCCCTGTCATTTCCTTCTCATTTAATAAAAATCATAGAAGGCTTCCAGAGCATATCTTGATTTACAATCTGATGATGCAGGAAGGCAATGCTGTTTGTGGACATTTCTGATGGAAAAATGTTTGTCCAGACATGAAGCATGAATGGGAAACATCCTGCAGTCATTCGTTCTCCCTTTTTTCAGCTGAAGTACTAAATCTTAGGCCTGGTCTTGGCCCTTCTACTGACTGAGTTTCTGATCTGCCTGTGGATGAAATGATACTTAGATTGAGAAGAGATGTGAACGCCAGTTTTCAAATAATGTGGATACAGTCATGTACTACAAAGCTCATTTATTTTAAGCCTGTGCTTGGAACATTTAGATGTCTAACTGCTTGCTTGAGTATTTCAGGTAGGTAGATGATTAAAGGTGCAATGTACCATGCATACAATTTTGTACCTCTTATCTTTCAGTCTCAGATAAGGCTTGACTAAAAATCAGGGCAATAGCTTTTTCTATTTTACAGGGCAACAACACAGGAGAACTGAGAGACTTTGGTGAAAGTTACTGGTAGTTCAGCAGCAGTACAAAATGCTATGCTATGGAATTGTGCTGTGACAGTAGTTTGGGATGTTATCATGCAAAAATACGTCTTTACGGAGGTCTGCAGGATTAACCATATGTGGGTGATCTTTTCCTCACTGGGAAGAATGACATTTCTTTGTGTTAATCCCCAAAGCAAAATTCAATCGTTTCCTTTAAACTGAACAAGCAGATTCCAAAAAAAGAATAGATTTGGACTGTTTTTTAATGTGTGTTGTACATACTAGGACCCAGTTGAGATTTAATTTTTGGCCTGCTGGCCATTTCCTTAATGTTGCATGGGTCTAGCACCAAATTATGCTGATGGCCTGTCTATCACCAAATTATTTACAGAACTGCAGTTAAGTTATAGAAATCTTCCAGACAAGCAGTGCTCTGGGCAAATTATTTCATCAAAGTTATTTTCCATGGTATACTTAAGCAAAAGCTTACAGGAACAACATGAATCTTTTTTTGGTATGTGATTATGCGTATGTGGTAACAGCCCCCTTTTTAGAAATAGCTAGCTTTCTACCTGGGAAAATAGAAGGAAACCGTGATATGAAAATTAGCAATCTCTGTGCTGTCTTCAGTTTGAAGCAAAAGTTTTACCTTATGGAACTGCAGGACTAGGACCAGCAGTAGGATGGCCATTTCTGCACACTGTCAGCTCATTTAAGGTCTTGGGACATTTTTTTTTCTGTAGACTTCTAACTGTGCACCTCTGTGCACTTGCAAAATCAAGTACTGCATAAGCAGGTCAGCTGGCTTTACCAACTTTCTGTCACATTCAGGCCCAGTGGTCACTGTCCACTTTTACTGGGAAGTACATCTGCATTATCTGAAGACAGTATAGGCTTTTACTGTGTTAGCCCCATCTAGCAAGATTTGAGCTGCTGTACGATTATGAAATGTACAAAGAGAATATAAATACTAAAAGCAGCCCTAACTCCCTATTATAATTGGCATCCTTTCAAACTCTATTCCAGAATTTAGAAATACAGTCAGGGTAGAACATCTATATTTGGGTTTATATGTAATGGTCATACCTACTGGTTCACTTAGAAAAACGTTGGCATAGATCACTATTTAAGGACTCTGGATGCAGTGTTTATGTTTAGCTTGGTGGTTTTTATCACTGCATATTTTTGTAGTATTCCATTCTAACGTGTTTGCACTGTGAGACAAGAATGCCTTCCCAGCCTCTGCACGGTTGTGCGCTTTTTGTTTAATGAATATAGAAATTCGGGTTTTAAACTGACTCCCATGCATAAATTGTACTGGGAAAACAGGTGCTTAAAATCTGTGTTTTCCAGACTTCACCCGTATCTTTAGGGTAAAACTCAGCCACGTGTATATGGCAGACTCAAATGGGACCTCTGCACTCAGGGCCCAGATGTTGAAAAACTTACACGTGTGAGGAAGGACAGCAGGCTCAGAAACGCGTGAGAACTAAAGGTCTTCGCAAAATGAACATCCGATTTAACCTAATTTCTGTCTGGCGTTGGGCTGTGTTTGTTGTTATGTGAGGACTCTGCAGGGCATTGGGGCCAGACCTGGGGAACCCACTCTGCAGCTCAGATGGGTGGACTCAATCCAGGCAATGAGAGGTGGAACTGCAATAGCTGGAATTTTGTTACATTGTTTGAGGATTACTTTTTTTTTTGACTGTCAGGATGTGAATATATGTGAAAGCTGGATCTCCTTTACTCATGATCCTTAGCAGATGCAAGTCTGATTAAGAGCCCCCTTAATTTAGAAATGCTCTTAAAGACAGGAAGATACTTAAAGCTGGCTTTGTCAACAAAATGGAGGAGCTATGCTCTCGGGGCCCATTAACAGTGATGCCAAGATGGCCGCTGCTGCACAAATACTGGGAATTAAGTTTCTAAAAAACCCAAGAAGCTCCAAATTGTATATCTCACAAGTTCTTTACTCCCCCAGTTGTAATCCATATCTCACTTATTGCTAGAGTCAACAGTCTAATGGTAACAAAAAAATACAACCTTTCATCATCTATTGATTTTCAGTCTTTAAAAACTGACAATAAGCTATTTTTTGTCCAATTTCTCAATAAATAGGAACATTTATTGGTTTTTCAGTTTTATTGTATTACATTAGAATATATTTTACTGCATGTAGTGGGTAATGTAGCATCAGGAGACATGTTTACGTTCAGCAAGTAACTTTTGAAACTGCATAGCTCAACTGAGATATGTAAACAAATTTGTAATACTAGTTTAATTTAGATTACAATGCAGAATACTCAGGCTTGAGCTCATTTTTCTATTTATTCCATTATGATCCTCTAACTAATGGAGGAGAATTGCAATAAAAAATAATTACAGTAGAACATCAGTAAAGGTGAACATCTACTTTCTTCCCTATCTGAGGGAGAGGGAGGAATTTTGTAGTTAAGTAAACATCACAGTATCTGGGGTTTATTTCCAAGAAATCTGCCAGAGACAATGTTGCACAGGTTGGGCAAGTCATAAATTCTGTCTGTGTGATACTATGTGTCACATGATGTGCCATGAACATATATTCTTTCTCAGTGACTTGTTACCTTCTCTCTCCTTTTAAAAAAGGAGACAATCAGAAATATGATTTAGCCGTGGTAGACCTTGGGATGTAGATCCTGAGTTGCCTCCCCACCACCACCTGCCTTCACAGTGGAAGATCACCTGATGAGTTTTTCCTTTCAGGAGACACTGAAGATCAACAGTTGCCTCTTGCTTACTCTTGTGATGAGGAATGTCAATTTGATGATATTTTTATCCCTGCTGTAGAAGCAGTTTAGGCATTTTTTTTTTTTTTTTTTAATTAAGAAGCAGTTAATTTTCCTTCTGGTGACATTCGGCCCCCCAGCCAAAGACAGTAAGGTCTCAGTTGTTTCCAACCTACCAACAGAAAACCTGAGGTGGAGGTGCCACTGCTGATGTGGGGATGTACAGAACAGCCTCTGCATTAACCATCTGTGCCACTGCACCTCCAGCACTGGCCTTTGCAGACCCAAGTGGTTCTTCTGCTTCGAGACTATCAAATAATTATCCTGGCAGGCCTCTCAGATGAAAAATTTCACATAGATCATGAAACTTCTCCCTGTACACTATGAACACAGAGACAATTCTGGCTTATGTTTCATAACCATTGTGCAGTAAGCGGAGAGAGAACCATTTGGGCAAAAGGCTTCATTTTTGGTGAGTTGGGTGTGATTCTGCAAGTCACGGGCCTTTTCTCATAAGCTGCTGTGAATCTTGCTGTCATCTCTGCCTCACAGGATCTGATGCACAAGGAGTTAATAGATATCCAGTGACCAAAGCCATTTATATTTCTCTATATACAGAAGTGAAGTGGAGCATGTAAAATTGGAAAGCAGAACCAAACCTGAAATTCTCTAACTTTATGACTAGTGTGTGTGTGTTTTTTTCCCATGATCTTTAATTACATTCTGTTCTGGAGGAGAGAGAGGGGGGTTGCTAATCTGGTGCACCAACTGGGGGAAAAACAAACTGTTTTACAGCGGGAGTCTAGATGACAGCACACAGCAAATGCAAAATCTGACATTCATATGAAAGTGAGCTAAGCAAGACCAATAGAAGAGAGCCAAAATGACTGCAGCAAGAGAAATACAAGTGGTTTAAGGAAACCACGGTTTCTCTATTTATTGAAATATCACAGCTGACCTTTAAGGTGGTGGGGATACAATGTAGATTTTGTAGAGCAGCACCAAGAGACAGCTGTTATAAAGGGAATGTGTGATTGGATTCAGGTTCATGAGAAGCTAGGTTTAGGAGAGGATTGCCTTCCCTCTTTGAACAGATAATATAGTAGGGTATGTCTCATTGCACTGAATGGAAATATGCTATTTTCGGGACTGTTGTTTGCCGTGCTTACTAATGAATTTCCAAGGGGTGTTTGAGCCTTGGATATTTACTGTAGAGATGCTTGCAGTCAGTTGGAAGATATGTGACTGAATGTGAAGCTTAGTTCTGTGTACATACAATCCTGCTCTCTGTGGTTCTGCCTCAAGTTGTATATTCAATATCAGTCCGCATTAGTAAATAATCTGTAGGAGTTCAGCTGTGATTTAAGGCTTCTCTACAAACAGCATCCAGCGCAGTCTTCTCAGACGGGACAAAATAGCCTTTAAAAAAACTATTCCCACTTCAAGTCAAAATATTAAAGCCAATGAACTGGGTGGATGCTTTTGCCGGAGTATACCAAAATGATCTCTGCCCTGTTCTTTGGTTCTGATATGTTCTCCATCCCCTTGGCTGAGAGCTGGGTTATAGCTTGCTGCTGTGCTCTTCTGCACCACAGGGGCTGAGTTTCTGTGCAGCGGTAAATGTCTTTGCTAAACAGCTTGACATAGCAGCACTATATGCTTACTGTTTATTGGAGTGAAGGATGAGCGGACTATTTAAAAACAGAATTCCCAGGGTGTTCTAGTGTTGTGTTTGAAAGGCAACGGAAAGTCTGACCTAAAAGCATCCTGTGTAAATAAAGGTTTAGACACAGGTCTTACCTTGTCTCTCCACTCTTTTTTTTTTCTTTTTTCTCCCTTCACGTTCATTAGCCTACTATTTAAATGTCAGTGGCAAGTTTTGTTTTGGTGGATAGCATGTTCCAAAGGACTTATGTTCTTCTCTGGGAGGAGGATCAGGGCAACTATGATGTGTGCCAATTTAACGCCTTTGAGTGGCATGTGAGGGCATCTCTCCTGCTCCCCAGTGGTGCTAACCCATGAACTGAGTAATCATGGAGCGAACGGGGCACTATGTCTTATACCTCTCTGCACCAGCTGTGACTGGTGTGGATCCCTGGGGTTATATCGAGGATGAAATGAACTCTTGTGTGCTCAGATGTGTCGATTATGAGCAGATCATCACTCAACACCCATGTTGTTATCACATTCTGGGCAGTTTACCTCTACCCTCAGGAATAGATATAACAGCGAGCTTTAATCGGATTCCAATTTTAAATCTAACTTTTATGTGAACCCTTAGAAAAAAAAGTTAAATTGTGCTTTGAAAAAGCAAATAAGTGAAAGGTGGAATGAGAGGATGTAGAATAATCAGATGCGTTTTTTTTTTACTCTTTGGTAGATGCTAGGAAGGAAAAGGAACATATTATGGATCCTCTTCTCTTGCTCATTGTTTTTTGATCCAGCCCATTACACACACTGGTCCCAACACCTTCAATCATTTCCTACCAGCTCTGTCCCTCAGAAGCCAGACTTTACTCCCACACCTTTTAGCACTGAACTGGCTGGGGGCATTCACTCGGGTTATCCTCTACATTTGCTACTTCTTACCACTCTCAGCTGGAGAAAGCACACCGCATTTGCGCATCCAAGCCCAATATCACACTTAAGCCATATAAAGGCCACTTGAGATCATTTACATTTTTCATTAGCCTCTAAAGGTACAGTGGCTTTCCTAGCTGTTTTTGAACTCCTTTGGAAAGCTGTCATTTTGGATCACTAGTCTACCAGTGGCCTATAATTGTTATGCAAAACATTGCACAAACATAACTAATTGCACAATTAAGATTGCTTTCTCCTCATCATCCCATTCATCATACTCCTCATTCACACCTATAGTCAGCATCTGGCATTAACAAAGGCTGTATTTGTTGCATTAATACATTCCTTTTGTGGTGAAAATGCCTTTTGTATATCCCTTTGTTACTTAAGGGTCCTGCCAGCATTTTCAGTAAGCCTGAAAACAGTGTTTAGAAAGCCTTGTAGTGGACATCCCTTTTTCAAATGTTTAATGGGAGGGTAAAGCAGTGGTACTCCAGGATACAAACAACTCTCAGAGCTCTGAAAAAGGACCTGATACAGCTCAGCAAAGAATCCCCCTTTTTCTTAACAACATTGAAGTAATACAGGTTTTGCTACTTTTTAAAATCTGAGGCAAATAATGCAGGATAACTTTTCTTCACAGCGGACATTTCAAAGTCATCAGTCCTGTTAGCCTGACATGACACATAATCAGTTCATTCTGATAGCCCACACCAATCCCAAGTAGATGAAACCTATGTTAAAAAGTGCAGGAGGTAGCAGGGAGAAGTCCAAGAATGTCTGTGAAGCAAAACATGAGAAACTGCCTGGTACCCTTACTGCCAGTCCTAGGCAGAAGGTTTTGTGCTTGAAGTATTGAGGGTGTGTTTGCCGCTCATGTAAGGACAGGATGGGAGCGTCTTGGATTGGAAGCCTAAGGAGGTCTGCAGCACCATAATTCTTGGGAAAATGAAATGATGTAAGTTTCTACTTCTGGAATCTTTCCCCACAACTCTAATTTTAAAGAAATAAAACACAAACAGAAAATTGATTTTTGAATGACACTGAATTATTGTCATTAGAGGATATGTAGCTTTGTGTCAAGGAAAAAAAAAACCTGGGTGTACTATGTTCTACTTTCTGAAGCATTACTTAATGTACTAGTCATTGCTGGGAACATGGAGTCCTTTTAATGCTAGTCAGGTAATATGTCATTCTTTCTGTAGAAACTCTGTGCAGCAGAGACATGAGTTATATTCTGATGTAGTTATCAGAAGATCATGTGGTAGCACTAATGTGAGTCACTACAGTGGAGTTTGCCCCGTTTGAAATTTTTACATAATTAAATATAAGTGAGTCATTGTCCAAATTCTGCCAAAGTGCAGATGTCTTTAATTTAACATATGCAATTCAGCTTTCATATGCCTTCCACAGGATGAGCATCTCTTCATTTGTACACAACCCTGGGTTAACACTGGTCTGAGAGCAGTTTCCTTTCACCATTCAGTGTGCAATGCTCCCGTTGAAATCCGTGGCAGCTTCAGTAAAAATAGCTGGAACACCCAGACCTTAAACAGACCTCTCTGCTTCGTTTTATGTTCTGCTGGTAATTCTTTAAATGCACATAGTTAGATCAAAACAAGCATATTTTTGTTTCTGTAATAATGAAGGATATGGCCTACATACTCCGGTGAAATACATTCAGTTGCCTTTTATGACATCTGTCTCTGTACCAAGGCAAAGACCAGAGAGAGGATTAGAAAGGTAAGGCAAGTTTCTTTAAGGGAAAGCAAGCTGGATATGCTTACATAAATATTGGACTTTTTAAAATGATAAACTTCAAGATGGTGGATGGCTTAGTAATACTCAGGGGTAGTTAAACCAGATCATTTTACCCGAGATTAAAACCACCCTCCATGCAGTTAGCTACATCATCGATGTTTCTGAAGATTTCACGAATCATTTGGTTTCTGAGGTCTGAAGATGATGATGTACCATCTCTGAGTCATTTGGCTGAAGAGGCGGCAGCTTTTCTTTCTCTCTCTTTCTCTCTTTCTCTCTTTCTCTCTTTCTCTCTTTCTCTCTTTCTCTCTTTCTCTCTTTCTCTCTTTCTCTCTTTCTCTCTTTCTCTCTTTCTCTCTTTCTCTCTTTCTCTCTTTCTCTCTTTCTCTCTTTCTTATTTTTTCCTCCCTCTCCTCTTTTTTCTCAGCTGCAAATCTAATTGTTCTCCGTCTAATGCTGAAACGTACAAAAATGTGATTATCACATTCAGGAGTAGCTTGTAGTTTTGCTGGTCACAGAAGGAAAGAACAGGCATATATGGAAATGTTGGAAAAATGTCTGATTAATTCATGGGAGATAGTGAAAATGACTAAGATTGCTCTGCTAATTTTTGAGTCACTGAGTAGATAATATTTTTTTCTTATTTGTCAATGTTTCCTTTTAATAGGGATATTAAATAGTGTTTACTACTGTAAATTCTTTCCCAGGAAGGGAAGAGTTGGATTTAAATCCGTTTTGGTTTCACCCGCAAGTTGGTCTGGATGATGTACCAAACGTTTGATGAACTTGCACTGATTTCCAGATTCATTGACAGTCCCATGGTCAGGCAAGTTTTGTATGCATTACTGATTTACTTCAGATGTTTAGCACAAACTGTAACGGGGATGACTACTTCATTTCTTTGGGAGTTTTGGCCTCTGTCTACAAGCTCTATACTTGTAATAATACTAGTAATATATGTAGGATCCTGTTCTTGAATGGTAACCTTTGAGTCTTATGCCTGCAGTTTTCCTTCTGGAATGTAAAATGGTGTGCAAGCTTTCTTTGGAGCTCAGAATAGGAGGCTGTGTTACAGCAGAAAGTTGTATATTTTTTTGAAAAAGTCTGTTCTTCTCCTATAGAAAGACTGCAGCCTTGTGCAAGATGGTAGGTATGTGACGGCAGCATGTATGCGAGCCCAACCAGAGAGTAGCCCACTAAGGGGGTATATGTTTCAAACACCCTCTGAGAGTCCTGAAAGCTGCCTTAGTAATTTATTGATGACAGAGATGAGAAATAAATTCCTTCAGTAGTCTCCCTCTTTGTGCTGCTCAGCTAATACTGCCAGCAAAGGAAGAAGGAAGTTCCCACACCTTCACCTTCACCTGCTGCAGAGAAAGGATTATGCAGGTAAGCAGTCCTGCGTGCCAGGTAAATAAACAGACTCAGGAGCACATGATTTTTGACGCTCTCAGTGCCTTCTTGTTATATTTAAGCGTTCTGCCTTGTTCATGACCTCTGAGCTTGTTCCTGTTTAAGTTCGGGTTTTTTTCCCCCAGTAAAAACCTTTGCTGCGTAAAAGAAAGCTGCATGGATGTGCCTGAATGGCAAAGCACAGTGTCCTAAATGATGTAACTCAGGTTTTGGGAGCAGGATAATTGCTGTAGTATGAGGCTTCTTTTAGAATAATTAGTCTTGCTGAGAACCAGGGTATAAAAGCCTGTGCAGAGCACAGTAATAATGCAGTTACACCATTTCCAGTATTTGTGTGGCCCCGCATAGCACTGCAGATCAGAGCAGGCGTGCCCACAATGATGGTCAAGGAATGATTTCATCTTTGCAGCCCTGTGCCAGGACTGTGATACAAAATACGTGGGATTCATTCTAAAGAAAACAGTGGCACTCATCCTCCATACTAAACCATGAGGCCTTTGAGATCATTAAGAATCATTTTTGCAAAGGAAATGTTTGTGTTTCCATTCATGGAGCCAAAGCCCATTCTCGTGCCCTGTTACTACCTGGCATTTGCCCATCCGGGAGTGAACTCTACTTCAGCTGCATGCACTTGCAGATGTTGAGATTTCCATTTCAAAGTACAAACAATTCTAATATTAAAAAGGCTGTTTCCCCAGTGGGAATATGGGTTGCATGAGCTTCTTGACTTTTCTTTTTTGTCTCTTGATCGCATATGATAACACCTTTAGATCTCTCTATCACTTTTTTTTTGTCAGCATCACAGTGGACAAAATGTCAGTAGAAGTTAAAGTGGAAAGTGTCCTTAGAGAGATAAAGGTTCTATTCTACTGCCCGCTATATGGTTGAATCTGCTGCTCTTTTCTGTTGAGGTTTAGTCTGCTGGGGTGCTTCATTGCTTAACTTAAATTTACTTATCTGTTATATAAATAAGGGATAGCCTTGGCTATTAAGTAAATCTACTGATGGAGGGAAAAGGGATTTTCTAGAGCAACTGTGTGCCTTTCTAAGACATGGAGTTCAAAAACATCTGATAAGGTAACCTTCAGCTGGTTTTCTGCAATGACTTTTATCAATGATCCCTAAAAGCATTGATATTTTCAGGCATTATAGCTGAAGAGAACTGCAATGTCCTTGAACTACCCACTAGCCAAAGGAACAACATCTCCAGACTCAGCTGGTGAATGAATTTCCATGTACTGTCACATGTGACTTACTTTTTCCTTTTTCTCCGGGATGTCCGACTGGTACCAGGACCTTGGCTCTACCCTGTATGCAACACTAGGCTAGTACCACTCTCAGGTGTTGCCTGGATTTGCCGTTGCCCTCAGAATGTCTGCTCCTATATTGTACAGTGAGGATAATCCTTTGTTTAATTTTTTTTTAACATTTTGAAAGGAAAATAGGGGTCTCATTTCGGTCTTTCTATTTTTGCATTATAGTACAGTTGAACAACGTGTACATGTGTTAATTAAACATCCCTTCTTATCACTGTTTTGGTAAGTGTCCTGTAAATTTAATCACTACGACACCTCTGTACACATTACAATCCTTTTAAAGATCTAGAGAAAAATCCTGGTGGATTATTCAAAGCACTAAATCACACAGAATTACAGTAGTTATTAGAGGCATTAAAACCTGTGATAAGAAGCTTTATCATGCATTTTTGGGGAGGCTTAGTCTTTATCGGAGATGACTGTAAATAGAAGTGAACAGTAGAAGAACTTGATAACAGTTTATTTTACAGTACATCAATAATCAGGTACTGTAATTACAGTATAATTACATGATAATTATTGCATAGTAGGTAACTACAGCATATTAGTTTTCTTGATTTTCTATTATCACAACTACCTGTGAGACCTCAGCCTTATTCTACTCCCATTTACCCTGGGTTTACACACACATACACACACACTTATTTACATTATATGTGTGTTTTGACTGACTTCAGAGGAGTTGAACCTGTTTACGTGGAGGAGGAACAGGCAGTGTGACGTGCTAAAGTAGATATGATCTCTTCCACATATACATTTATCTAGACTCAGGACTATAAAAAGAAGGGAATAGGATTTTAGCTGTGGTTATATTTAGCTATCTAATTTATTTTTTTCCCCTCTTTTTGGCACTGGAAAAGTTGTGGTATTCTTAATCACTTAGATAAACCTCTCAGTTACAGACCTACTCAGTGTGTGGGTGTTTATATTATATCTGTAGATTATTTATCTCTGTACATCCGTATCTGAATACAGATTAGATTAAGTCTCTGTTAATTGTACTTGGACTGTGTGTGCATGCCTGTGTTTACATATTTCCAGTAGTAACCCTGAAATGTTCTGTCATTTTGGGGTTTAGACTAAGTGAAGATAACCAATTAAGTATGACTTCTTCTAATTTAATGCTGCTTACAACGTTAAAGGTTCCAGTTAATTAAGATAGTTGTGAAACTGGCAGAAGAAATGTTCACATTGAAATTAAGATCTTTTCTTGGTAGCAAGTGCTGAACATGTAATACAAAATATAGCCCAAGAGTATGAAGTGACTTCTGCTCCTCGTGGCTTTGGTAGGAGCTCTGCTATAACTCTTAAGTGCAGATTTGAGCAGCACACCCCAAGTAAGCTACAGAGAGTTTGGAGAAAGTCCAAAGGAAAAGCAATGAGGGTGATAAGATGAGAGCGAGGAAATGTGACCTGTCAGGAAATACTGACGATACTGGGGGTGCTTAGCCTGAAAAAGAGATGTCTGAGGGAGAACATGGTGACCGACTGTAAGAATACAAAAGACTGGTGGAAAAGAAAGTCAGTAATTTATTCTTCATCTCCATGGTGAGAAATGGGAGGGTATGGGAAGTAATTTGTTAAACAGAACCAAACAAAATTCAGATTAAGTATTAGGAATGACCTTCTAAGGTGGATAAAACAAAACACCAGAAAAAGGCAACTCCAGATGTTGTGGCATTTCTTTTGTCAGAAATTTTTCAGAAACAGCTGTAGATGGTCCTGTCTGGAAGCACAGAGGAGGGCAAAAGCTATCAAGAGATCTTAACAGCACTCCTAGTGCCCTTTTCTGTAACTTGATGATGATCTGTTTAAGAATCATGGCTGTAAGAAGGTGACGTGTTCCCAGTTTGCTTACCAGTGGGTCAAAAGTAAAACAGATGGATTGCTCATCTGAAATAGAAACTCTATCCAGTAAAAGGCCTTGGAAAGAATCAGCATCCACTCTGGTTTGGTAAACTACTGAAACTTCATTTCTATCAAGATTTGAGGGCAGATGCTACACTGGCTGAAGTTGGTGGCAAAACTTTCCCTGGCAGTAGTGGAACCAATGTTATTTATACCATAAAATCCCTGTGTTTTGGACATAGTTTTGAACTAGTGATTGCACATGCCAGGCATAGTTTATACTGCTTAATAATAAATTATACAGTGAGAATAACTGCATTTCCAGAAGTAATGACCCTGCTGTTGACTTTAATTTTGTAACTACCATGAAGTTCCTGTATCTAAAGTCTAGTAGTAAGTGAGAATGTACTCTTAATATGCTCTAATTTCTTTTTCTCATCCATTTGGCTGAGGAAAATGTCAGGTATTATATTTACTATCCAATAGTTGTTGATTAGGGGACTCCATGTGTGAAACAACTCTCATTGGGATGCCAGTGTAACTTTTACAATGCTTCCTAATTTCTTCTAGAATAAATTTTGGTTTTATTTCTGTAGTAGCTGACATTTGTAGTAAACACTGAGAGGCAGTGATCCAGTTGGAGAAGAATTTGCTTGATACACCAAAAATTCTTCCTGCAGAAGATGATGGTACTGTTTATTTAGGCTGGGTTTCTACAATTCAGTACAAAGAGGTAGTTTTCTGTTTTTCTCTGTGTGTTTTTTTTTAATATATGACTCGTGAATAATAGTGTATTTACAACTTTCTAACTGTACTACAAGAGCACCCTGCTCTTGGGCACATGGTAAGTATTTTGCATTAAGTGACACTCCTAAACCTGCAGATGCTTTCCCTCTGGGAGATGTTTCAAACTGAGTTTTTTTTTTAATTGTAACTCCCTCTTAGGTACAGGTGATGCCCATGGCCCCTCTTCCACCTAAGCCTATTATCAAATGATGTGCAAAATGCCAGACTGATGAGTACGTGGAAGCGCTGCACTATTGGGACAGAAAGGTTCAAATCTTAAGGACTAATTTGGAGGTTGTTGGTTCCTTTGCAAGTATTTAGCAGGAAACATGAACAGAAAGATGCTGAGGTTGCTGTTTATGGCTGAGGCCACTTTCATGCAGTCCACTGAGTGTATTTACAGTGCTCATTATACTGCTGTGGGGTTTGGTCTCCATTTCAGAGAGAAAGGGTTCTCCAGTGGTTATCTGAACACAATGAAAGAAGGACTTTCTAAATTTCTTTTCAGACTCCCATAGTTCTAATGTTAAGGACTTTAAGGATATGGTTTTCTAAAAATTTGTTTTATTTTAGAAAACGTTCTTTTTACAGAGACATTAGAGAGAGGAAAGAGTAGGATTATTTAAGGGAGGGGAATTAATTGTGTCACTTCTATGGGCGTTACGCAAATTGCCTCACTTGGAGTTAAGAGGCGGCATGGGAGTATTTAAGTGTAGGGTACCTGCAATGCACTTTATGATAGTCTTAGCTTACGACCTTATATCATTTTATTTCTCTATTAAAGCAAGACATTCCACACTGAGACTGCGATTGTGCATGGTGTGGTAGTTAGCACCTCATGTCCTGAAGACTACATGGTGTACTGTGATAAAACAGTGAAGGAAATGTTGAGTACTCAAGAACTTTGTATGATAATCCAAGAAATAAAAGGTGATATCTGGTATGTGGTAGGATGGAAGATATGTAAATGAGATTGAAAAATGTCTAACTCAGAATTACATTCTATGTGTTTTACCCATAAACTTATTTTAAATGGTACAGCAGATGCCACAGTAAAGAGAGTAACTTCAAAAGTAATTATGGGTCACCCAGACCAAGTCCCTGACTCCAGAGGTAGTAAAGACCTTACCGGTCAGTCCAGTGATGGTGCTTAGCATTTATGTGCTGATGTGGCATTTCACAGAGGATATCTAGGAATAGACTGTGCTGATTGGGGCACCCTCCTGCCTTGGGGAGAAGGGAAAGCGTCAGATGAAAGATATTGTTTCTGAGTTTTATTTTATATGAAACAAGTTCTCTCAGGAGGAACAAGAGGATGCCTTTAGACACTAGCAGTACTGAGTTGTTTTCTGCATGGGAGCAAATTCTGACTCTGCTGATGAGTGCTCTCTTTAGCCTGATGCCATGGATATTGCTGCTTAGGGACTTAGGCAGAGGTAGTTAGAATCATAGAATCATTCAGGTTGGAAAAGACCCTTGGGATCATCGAGTCCAACCATCAGCCCTACTCTACAAAGTTGTCCCCTAGTTTATGGCTCCTAGATAGGTTTTGGTGCATGTTACATGCTACATGGTTCAGTCTTTTGCAGACAGATAACCTGGGCTGTGAGTAGAGATGCAGCCCCAAGGTTCTGTGGATCTTCAAGTCAGAAATTGAAAAACATATCAGGTTTAGACATTTCAGGGTTGGGAAGCAGCCATATTCTCAAAGTTACTGTTTACAGCAGATGAATAAATTCTTCTCCAACTTTTAGGCATATAGATGCTTCCTTTGACTCCAGCCAAATCCTGCGTTTTGTGGGATGGATACTTCAAGTACAGGTGCTTTTGAATAAGAAAAAAGCTATCATCGGTATTGTATTGCAAACCAAGCACAGGTTTGTGAACAGACAACTTTGTGAAGCCAGCTGTTTTTCACAGTAAGGATGCATGTTCATGCTACAGCCAGGCCTTACATTGTCTCTACATGGAAGAATATATCAACACTTTTTCCTCAATAAGTTCTCCTTCACAACAATTTAGAATTTCACTTAAGTGATGCAACACAAGGCCCAAGATGACAAAGAGGTCCAGATCACCAAAGCTTTGCATATTTTAGGCTACTTGGTACAGTGAGATTCACCAGTCTAAGATGTGCTTTTGGAAAGGTGTTACTGCCCCACTTCATCTAAATGGACATTGAGTTGCCTACTCAGTGATAAGTCTTTAATTGTCAAACTTGCTAATAATCTGTGTGATCAAAGGTATGTATAAAAGGAGAGAGAGAGGAGAGTGAAAAGCTCTTTAGGAAAAGCTGTGAAGTCCAACACAGTAACAGACAATATTTTACCACAAACAGAAATTAACTGAGTGGTGTGTCCATGCACATTCATTAAACTGATAAAAGGCAAAGGCTAAGGAGACTGGCAAAGTCCAGGGTGGCATCAGGAGCCTCCAAAGGGAAAGCCAAGCTCTCTAAGGCCAAAGGCAGTCAAGAGTCAGCCAAGCCAGAGCAGCCCAGCAGAGCCCATGGGTGTGTGCATCCATAGGGCAACTAAGGCAGGGAGCTAAGGAGCGTGTTTTTAAGCCACTTGTGCATGAGGTTTTGTGAGTGGTGTGTTGTTTATCTTTGGAGGAAGTTCAAAAGAGAACTATCACCTTTTTGGTGAATTCAGCCCTGAATGGGACTCTGTTTGAGGTGTTGGTAGGCAAAATGTGGTTTAGCACTGTGAGGCAGAGCCTGGGAAACAGAATCACTGCATCTAGTGTTTAGCTGCTAATCCATGTGTGTAATGGATTACTTTGTGTAAGTTTGGCATTTTTATGATTTGCCATTGCCTTTGAATTGAGCATGTGTCATAGTGAGACACTGAGATCCTCCACTCAGGCAATGCTCTTCCAATCTACTGGGCTCTCCTCTAGATGAAGCAATGTTACCTACTACTTCTGCATTTAATGTTTTTCCTGATGTTAAATAAATAAAAACAGCAAAGGATTTCCCAAAAGGGTTGGAAAAACAGTTTTAGAAATGTTGTTTCCAGCAGAATCATTGGAAAAACAGAGTATTAATTTCTATGGGAATTATGTTTCCATTCCTGAATTATTTTTATAAAGTTTATTTTTCAGTAGAAATTCTTGCTATTCACATTTGATTTTAGGATTCTTACCCCTATTGAGAGTTATTTCATCTCCTCTGTTTTATTTCCCCATCTATAAAACAGAAATAATGGTACTAGCTCCTGATGTACAGTGCTTTGAGTTAATTAAAAAAAAAACAGTGTTGAAAACTTAGGTACTGTAATGCTTATAACCCAGAAGTCTCACTCTTAAACACTGAAATTATAGTTGTGGGTTTTTTTTCTTTTTGATCCAATTAGTTCAGCAGGAATAGTGTAAATTGGGCAGAACTACCACAGAAGGTAATAACTTTAGTTACAGCCTCTGGAACTCCATTTAACCTGTGGACTGAGAAGCGGTTGGTACTTTGTGCCCAATATCAAATCTGAAAGCATCAGGCAAACTTTAAAAATGTTTCCTGCCACTCTCTGTGTGCCAAACATTCCAGCTGATCTCAGAGCTGTAGTAACTGTGGAATGGATTTCCAATACATGGGATTTCCAGGAGGAGCCTCCCTTTCATGGGACAACTGATGTGTAACAACTGGTGCCCGCAGTTTGGCACAACTGCAAGCCCAATCTTGGTCTTGTCCCTGGAGCTGCATGGATGGCTGTGCAGAGCAGGAGCTGGCAGCACAGATTCTGTGACCTGTGTCCAATTTGTGGCTGCTAAGTTAACATGCACACATTTTATGGGCGCAAATTGTAGCTGGAAGAACAACAGAGGTCTTAGCACAGCCTGCAAATAAATAGCAAAAAAAAAGGAACACAGGTTGGCATAGCTGAAATGTCCCTATGTGTGATTAAAAATGTATACCTTCATTTGTTTTTCTTCATGCAGCCAAAGCATAGTAAAAGAAATACACCTGCTCAGGCACCCGGAGTTTCCTCCAGGAAGGTCAGCTCCCAGAAATTAAATGGAAAAATAAATTAGGTAAGAATGATGACTGAAAAGTGGACTTTATACAAAAAGTCAAGAGCGAGATCTCCACATATGAGATCTTTTTGCAGCACAGGATTCAACGAGCAGTAAATTGTTATCACAGCAGAGGACACCTCTAAACATGCAGCTAGATTAAGAAAGGTTTCATTTTCTTCTCTCAACAATAGCTGCTGTGTGGTTTTTGTTGTTACGACTTTTTTACAAGCATCGTTTACATAAAAATCACATTATTCTCCCACTGCTGACGTAGTTGATGATGTAAATACACCTGCTCAGGGCCTGTTCCTCGGAGAGGCAGAGCACGCAGGGTTGGTCGGCAGCTCCTGATGCCAGGATTTTGGGACCGACTGCCTTTGTGTTGAGCTCTCTGAGCTCTGTCACGGGAAACAAGATTTGGTACTCAAGGAAAAAGGACCTCATTTGAGAACCGTGGTGCAGGGTAAATCTCCCTTTTCCTTAAGCAAAGCATTGCATACTGTCTCTTCCGAAAAGAAGTACATTTCTCTGAGTGATAGTCAGGAGGCTGTCTGGCAGGATGCAGGCAGAATATAGAAACAAATTAACCCCATCTCTGTGTTTAGCAGCAGTATTAATACTTTTCCAGGCAACGCTTACAATGTACGTCTGTCTGTCTGTTTGTTTGTTTGAAGTGACATTAAACTATTTTCAAGGTAGATCTCCTCCAAAATCCATTCCAGACAGAGAAGAGGGATCATCTGAAAGAAGCCGGTGACAGTAGGACGGGCTGAACCTGCGCTCCCCGCGAACAATGAGTGCTGCTCCGAGTAAGACATCAGGGAAGAACTTTGCGCAGGAAAATAATGAAAGCACTGACAGGGTGAGACCACATGCAGAAAAGGGAAAGCTTATTTCCTTAAGAGGTGCAATCACGCTTTATTAAAGAAGCATTGTAAGGAAACAAATAAGATTTTAAAAAATGACTTCTCGCAGAACCAATAGAAAAGGAATTTCTTACAGGAAAGGAACGCTAACTGAAGTGTTTTCATGATATAAAAACACTCCAGTGTTGTGCTTGCAGCCTGTGGGGAAGAGAGAAAGAAAGTGAAACTAACTGAGAACGGCTCAAAGTAGCTTCACTGTATAGGCTAAGAGCAATGAGAGATTAAAAAAATAATTCAATTAATAGTGCATTAGATAACTTTATAAGTGTTTACTTTAACATGGAAAATATTTGTTCTTGTGTGTGTGAATGCAGTCTGTCTTTATTTTTCTTGGTTTTAATCTGCCTTACTTCTAATGACAGTAGTTTTGGTCTGTTTTCAGCAGAGGAGACAGCCCACTGATATCCCCTGTTTGTTACACACGTAGCTGTGAGATTTTGGCAGATCTAGGTGTAAAGCCAGTGAAGCAGAATCTATACTATAGCTCTGCATTTCATTTCTAATAGTTAATTATTTGCTAGTTCTGACCCAAGGTTCTGTATTCAGTCTTGTGCCAAACATGGTTAGCATTAAACCCATACTGTGCATTAAGCCTCTGGGCTAAGGGACGCAGATTTCCTACTTAAATATTTTTTATCTCTGCCAACTGCTTTGTTCGGGTTATCTACTCCGTAGCTGTTGTCTCAGAGATCTTCCTTCCAGTGGCTCTTAAGTATCTGTGTTTTCGTCAGGAAATGTGTAGTGCATTCCATCCCATAGGCAGGTAGTGGCAAAGAATGTGGGGAGTGGGACGTGAGCTGCGGCAGTATATTGGGGAAGACTCAACAAGATAAATGGCACAGTACTCATGCAAGAGGGAGGGGAAAAGCCCTGACCCAGTGCTGAGTTCAGCCCACATGTTGTCCTCCGAGAGACAGTGGGGTGGGGGAGAAAGTGCCCAGCAGCACGTGGCGTGGAGGCAGTGTCTCCAGCACTGCCAGATGTAGCCACAGGGAAGCAGACTTCGCCAGCAGCTCCTCACAGCTGTGGCCATCCACCAGCTAACCTGCTCATGACCACCACGGTTTACCACAGGGAATGTGTAGATCAAATGGCCCTGGTTTTCCATTTGTGTAGTTGCAACTCGATTGACTGTAGGAGATGTACTTTCGATATGGAATGGCAACAGTGCAGGTGTATGAGAGCCAACATATAAAATGGTATAAATTGGACCACATTTGGGCCTCTTGTGTTGTCTCAGTGCCCAGGGATGACTTAGGCCTTAACACCCATTAGCAATGTGGGAAGATAGGTGTGTAATTCTCACTTTGGAGGAAAATACTTTCCTTAGTGTCCATGTGCCAGCTGCATCGACTCAGAACACTGTAAGGAGCTCCATTAAGTTCTATTGGGTCCATAATCTGCACATTAAGAAAAATTTACATGATAGATGGAGCTGTTAAAGTCTAATTGGGTAATCAAAAATTAGTTAATGTGCCAAAATATGTATTTAGCTGATAAACTCTAATGGTTCCAAAGGGTTCTAGTATTAATAGAAGGCATGCTTGCACATTAAGGAGCTGAGAGTAAGATATTGCTCTTCTAACACTCGTTTCAAATAAAGATCCCAAAGCACTTGACAGATATTAAATCACTTATTGATTTGATTTTTCCAAAATATGTCCATCCAAGGCTCTGGGGGAATATATGTTAACAATAATGTCAAATTTGCACATAAGTAATAAATTATAATTTCCCCCCACTTCCCAAGTCTATCAAGTGCAATAATCGCTCCTGCCCTCAAACCCAGTTAAAATGTCTCTAGGCTGGGTCTTCTTTAATTGAACCATATTATGTCCCCATGATATACTATATCCACCTGAGTGATAAATAAGTTGAACCCCAGTGAAATAAGCTGGTTTGAAAAGGGTTAGAGGTAAAGTCAGTGGCAGAGTCAGTAAAAGAACATAGCATTGCTGGTTACTTCTCCTTTACCCGGCAGAGCAACCAACACAGCATTTGTGTATTCAGAGCCAAAAGGATGTTTTGGTATTCTGCAATTAGCTTTCTTACCTATTTGTTCAAATTTCATTCTTTTTAAAATGGAGGAAATTAATAAGAATTTTAAAATAACTCTTCTGCTTAATAGTTTCAAAATGTCCTAATGTATTATTAATAGTGTGCCACTCCCACATTATAATAGCATGTGGTTCTGTGTTTGTACAGCATCTAGTGTAATAGGGACCTCATCCAAGACATTTTTGTAGGCTCTTCTACAGATCAAACAAATAATGATAGCTTTATTTTAAGATGGATCAAGGTTATCCTTGTTTTGTGGAGGAAATGGAGGCAGAAAGGTAAAACCTGTCACAGAAGTAGAACTAGACTCCAGGCTCAGATATTGTTTTGCTGCTCTGACTACTGGACCACAGCACAGAGGCATTCCTAAACTTGTGCCTGTTAAAAGCAATTTGTGCTTTTGTTCATATATAATATGCCTTTATTTCTTCATGGGATTTATAACAATAATGATCCTGAGTGTATTGGACCTGTTGTGCTCTAAAAAAGCCTCTGGGCATCTGGAAATGTTGTACAAATGGCCAAAGTCCCTTCTTTTCGACTAAGCACAACTTTCAGGAGGGAAAGAGAACATTTCCAAGAAAACTCAAACTTAGGGTAGCCTAATTCTATGTCCACACCATGTAAATATTTAACGACGAAATGCAACAGCTGCATTGTTGAATTTCCTACTTTGGATGACTGTCACATTTTTAATGATAGTTGAATAGTTTTGTATTTTATTTATGTGGTGTCATTTGTTTGCTGGGGAATATGAATTGAACACTTTCCTTGCCTCTGAATTTGAAAATGTATTTTCCCCGGTATCATTAGTTGAAGGATGTTAGACAACTGCATGTTTTCTTTTCCACATAAATAAATAAATAAGCCAAGTGTCATGGTTGTTTGCTGTCTAATATACTTAGATCCAAATGTATACTGAAATGCTGTTTGAAACGGAGGAGTCAGTGTGACATTTTCTGACATCTGCCTAGAAAGAGAGAGGAAAAAAGACCATCTCATAGAGCCGGAAAAAACAGAAACAGTCACTTGGCTTTTTGGGAAAGCTCTGGCCTGAGAAAGGAAAGAAAAAAAAAAAAAGGTGGGAAATAATGAATTCATCAGGCTGAAAATGCACAGGCCAATGGAGCGCTTAGATTTCAATAGAAGGCAAATGGAAAGAGAGCCCCCATTACTGTTGAGATACACCGACACAGCTCTACTAATCGCTTGGTCATGCTTGGTAGACAGTAAGTCATCACGGGCCATGACATGGTGAGAACGGGTGCCAGGGTTTGTTGTAAGAAAAAATTGTTTATTTAACATCTGCATCCAAGATCATCCCCCTCCTCTACCTTGCATCCTTGTGCCCAAATCCATCCCTCTCACAGGGGAAGAGCACACCAGGCAGCACAGTCAGGCTCCTCCTGTGGAACAGACCTGGGCAGCTAATAACAATGGAGGAATGTTTTTCATAGGGTGCAACCCAGGTGGTGACAGACAGAACTGGCCCATCGTGGCAATTAGGCATGTGCTGGTAATGAGGGATGGTGCTGTTGTGGTCTCAGTGGAATGAGCTGGTCGATTCAGGTGTGTTTGTGCACCAGGAGAAGGAGGGTGGGAGTACTTACTAGTTTTAGCACAGGTAGCATGAGCATGAAAACAAGCAGGGTAGTACTTCAAGACCAGAATTGAAGTAAATTTCTGGATGTTTGTCCTCTGCTTCAGCCTTTGTTGTAAAATGTATTATGGGCCCCTTTAGCAGATCTTCCTGTCCTTTCACAACACTGTCACACCATATGAGCAGCTAGGTCTATTGCAGAGGAACTAGTAAAAATCCCGTATTTAATATACATCAGGATTTACTTGTCACCTTATGGGTGTACAGACTGAGGTATCTAAGAGGCTCCTAGAGTATTTGGGTCATGAATTCATTTTTGTAAATAAAGGATTCAGATAACATTTTTTCTAGGTTTGGAAAGGTCTGTCTCACCAAATTTGTCACCTCTTTAAACAAAATTTATAGTACTTACTAGCTTCAAAATTCATAAAAGTGTCAACATTGCTTTTATGTGAGATATGGCCGCTCTCTTTAAAAAAAACCCCAAACCACCAAACTAAAATCTACTAGGCTTTCTCTTTGAAAACTGACCATTTCTATTTGAACAAAAGGAAAGACGCTGAATCAAGGGATGCTGGGCTGGGAAAATAATGGTCTCTGGAAACTTGCTATCGTAACATGGAGGAAAGTCTCCTCAGAGCCCAGTCTTTCAAGGTAGGTAAGCTTTGTTACAGCTGTGCTCTGTGATTAATGCAGTGGATGGCAGCTTGGAAGAGCTGGGCTCTATTCTTGGCTCCTGCCACAGACTTCCTATGTGCTGATGAACAAGTCTTTTAGACCAATGCTTTTTCTTTGTGAGAATTTCCTTGCATTTTAAATCTGTGGGGAATTAAATGGAACGGACATTTAGATTCACTTCCCCACCTCCTTCAGTAATAGATGAAATGGAGAGGATATAGAAACATGTTTAAAAGATCAAATCAATGCACTTATTTTGTAACCAGAAACTAAAGGGAACAAGCTGTTGTTTTTTTTTAAAAATACACATCTGCTTTTGCCCCCAACCTTCCTCTGAGATAAATCAAAATCAGTCTTTGAAATATTGAGGAGTCCATCTCTCACAAAAATGTAGCTGATGACTAAAAAATAAAGGCGTAGTGTTGACTAATAAAGCTGTCTAGCTATACAAACCTTTAAAATCAAGAAATTGCCTGTCCACATGTTTTTTCTGCCACATATCTTAATTAGCTCCACAAATAACACTGCCTACTTTCACTTTCCCATCTATTAATTAGTCTCATACTACTGTGAGGTGAGCACTGAGAAAATAGCCATTCTTTGTTCCTCATGTTACAATACAGGACATTACCTTCATTCTGACCTGAGGAGAAGAGAAGACTCTTTATGCTCTTTATGAGAGTGTGGCTATCTTGTAAGGCTCCTGAATTCATTTACAGATTTGCATTATTTCTGTATAAGAAAGAATTTAATGTCCTGAACACACACACATGAATATATTCACGCAAAATTAGTAAATCTAGAATACTGAACTGTGATCTGCTCTAGGGTGTTCCTCTATGATTAAACTAATATTATGAAAGAAAGAGACTAGGAGAGCAGAAGCTAATTTAAAAAAAAAAAAAAATTAAAATTTCATGCACTTAAGGCAAAAATAAAGACCTGAGAATTTTTTGTTTTCTTCCTCTTTCTCTGGTCAATAAGGAGAAATAGTAGTGAAGAAAGAAGCACTAAATTGAACTCAGCCTGCTCTTTACGAAAAACACCCCAAATTCCTTGAGTTAAAAGTGAGTCTGGATAGCTAGCAGATTCACCTACAAAATTACTGTTGCTCTCCAGTCCTTATTTAGATGAGATAAATTCTTTTTCTGATAAGACATGTGTGTGAGCTTGTTAACTGAACCCATAATTAACAGACTTCTAACGTTTAGAGCCTCAAGTACCTTAAAATTATATCTTGAGGGTGCTGACCTGTGAAAACAGAGGTTTTCAAAAGGTATTGCTCATGCTTCTAAGCTTTCCAAGTGGCCAGAGTAACACATATTGTTTGGATATTTTCTGGTCAGGCGAAAACTGTCTAAGCTAGTATCAAAATTTCTGTTATTAGTGGCTTTAGTTTTACTCTTTGTAAACCATCTGCAAGCTGTGGGGATTGAGCTGAAACTGATGGACTTTCCTGCTGCCTAAGTGTTTTCTACCACTAGGAGACCGCAGACCACCTTGTTGTGAGAGCCAGTCTGCGTTCAGAACAAAGCAGTTTGGAGGGGCTGGAAAAGTAGGGGTTTATGGCACAGCATCAAAGTGCAGGTAGGTAACTGCAGAATATACCCACCCTCCAGAAAAATGTGATCCTGCATGGTCTTGAGTTTCCACAAGTCTAACATTATGGTATCAGTTATTCAACATCTCTCCAGTGAATAGAAGTTCAGTCTGAGGATCTATCTGTTGTTTCATCTTGATGAGGAAAAAATGATTGAGTTTAGGCCAGGCATAGCTAATTTGTGTTAATATAGTTGAAGCCTGTATACCCATCTTCAAGTTTAGATCATGTTTCCCATCGTGATATCTGAGACTCCTTAACTATCTATCATGAGAAATTTCAGTTCCTCACTTAAAAAGGAATAATTAGAGAATTCACAGTGCCAATTTGATCTGATTTGAAAGAAGTATATACCCTCTTTGCCCATAGTTTAAGTGTATTCTATGTGTCACCAAAGTTGGGTAAAAAGATAGGTCATTCAAAGAAGACTGTGGCGGAGTATGAAGGTTGTTCTTTCAGGTTCATAAAGCGATCTGATTTCATTTTGAGTTCCCAATTGATGTTTGTTTTTATTTAAAATGTCTGTAAGGGTAACTGTTCAGAATGTACTATCCAAGATAATAGCATTAACTGGCATGGCTGCAAAATCAATAATAGTAACAAAAATATACCTCCGCTGATTAAGAGTGACATAAAATAAATCTGTTAACAAAAATGGATGTAGTCAACAGTTTAAACACGTGTCTTAAATACTGTAACACAGTTCATAGTTCTTATTTTAACTTTTAGATATTTTTTTAAAACAAACCTTTGAAAATGTGTATTGTGTTTCTCTCCTTACAAAAAGACAAGCAAAACTGAGCCAGAAAGTATTTAATTTCCTCTGATAGAGCCTCCACCCACAAAAATAACCCTGATAACAAAACCGTAGTGGACTTCACCTGGAGAAAGTAATTGAAAATGGTAATTCAGAAACCATAGACTAGCTTTGAAGGACAGGTCTTTGTCATTAGGCTTCATGAGAAACAACAGAACAGAAATAAAAATAGATCATTGACCAAAAATATCCTTTTCCAGCTGGGTCATTTAAAGAACTGCCTTTTTTATAATCATACATACAGCTGATCCAAAACTACCCCCAAAAGGGGTCTAACTCTAAGGTCAAATACTCTGAAGGGTTTTGTTGTTTGCTTACTTTGGATTTTTTTGAGAGCAAGAGTGGTTACAGGGATGAAGAAAAGTGATTTGATTTGCAAAAATATAAATCCTGGAATAGAGTCTTTGAGTCAGGTTATGCAAGAGTATGTTCATCAAGCTGTGACCAGCACCAGGGCACATGCATCCCAGTCATGTCACTTCCAAACCCAATAGATTCCTACTGCAGCTTTTTGAAGTCTTCTCTGCACTGACTCATGGATTTTGGACTTAGCACAGAAATCCAGATGTGTGGGCCACGTATGCATTAACTTACCAAAGCTGATTATTAGTGTCCTTCACATAAGAAACCTAAAGGCTTTTGGGTACTGAATGGGAACACTCTGGGCACCCAGCATAGCATTATCATAAAGATACCGGTCAACAGTATGGCAAGTTAATTTTTACCTCATTTTGA
This sequence comes from Strix uralensis, assembly GCF_047716275.1. Lineage (NCBI taxonomy): Eukaryota > Metazoa > Chordata > Aves > Strigiformes > Strigidae > Strix > Strix uralensis. The sequence goes on along the minus strand of NC_133974.1, from coordinate 105,667,832 downwards.
GGGGAAAATGAAGACACTTGGTCATTAATTTAGAGGTCTTCAAGCTGTCTGAAATTTGCTTTTTGGAGATGCTGCAGTTGAGGTCAGATTCTTATATATCGGGGGGGGGGTTATATATATATATATATATATAGTTGAAAGTCGTGGAAGTGCTCTGTTTCTGTAGATAATTTTCATTTTCTATTTAGCTGTGAGGATGAAACAGTTAAAAAGTACCTCTTTCCCATGTGGGTAGAGAGGGCACCAAGGAAGTGGTTTTCACTGTGCAAGGGCAGCAAGTTGACTGGAGACTAGCAGTAAGGATCCCAGGGTGCTGTGCAGGTACATGTTGCACAATTTCCTTCTATCTTGACATGTCAAAAAAAGGCTGAGGAGCAGAAGGATGAGAGGCATGCTCAATGGCAGACCTGCAACAGGGGTTCGCCAGCCACCCTGTGAAGAAAAGGGCGCTGCAAGAGAGGATTCCCCATGGATGTGCATGGTGCACATGCTGACATGCAGCTCCAAACAAGGCACTGCATGCACCCGCTGCAGCTCTGCAGAGCTTTGCCCCATCCCGTGGAAACCCAACAAGAGCTTGAGGTCTGAGCTAACTAGTCTTAAGTTGTATGCTGCAGTGTAAGCACTCTGCCATTTGCAGATTTCTCACCCACTGAGACAGATCTTCAACTTCTATAAACATTTTTTTGCTCAAGTGGGGGCCATTGGTTCATACCAGTTACTTATTTTTGCTGCCAGCTACATGGAAGTTTGGCAAAGCTTTGCTTGTGTCCCCTTCATGCAGTGGCATTTCACAGGAGAGACACATCTGGGAGACTACTATAGATGCTTCAGACGTTTATTCATCCTAGCTCTTTATTTTAATACATAAGCACAGCTTGAAAGAGAGATATAAAATAAAACTGAGTATTGACAAGAGACTGAAAAATGTGAAGATTCTAGTTCAGGACTATCAGAGATAATGATACCTAAACACCTTAACCTCAAACTCATTAGTCTCACATATCTCAATCAATATGGATTCTCTCAGAAATCAATTTTCAGCAGCAAATATGATTGTTAAATAATTCACCAGTTACAGGCCTTCAGGCAAGAAGAGGTTAGAGAAGCAGAAGGAAAGTGGTGATCTCGACCTGAGATGTGATTTCAATTAAAAGAGGAGAGCATCTGTAAAACATAGTTTTATGTTCAAGGTGTCAAACTGTTTAAAGAAAAGGGGATTATAAATGTAAATTACAGTCTTAAGCAGTATGGTATTTAAAACACATTCTTATTTTTCATACATCAGCAGAAAGAATCCATTCAATTGATCAGCAAGACATGTGTCACTTTAAAATTCCCAGCCAGTGGTACTGGCATAATTTCTTTTGTTTATTTACTACCACTTTTCCCCTGCCCGTGTTACACAGCTAATTTATTATGAAGTCTCAGTGAAAGGCAGAAGTGGTACAAAATTTCAGGAGATTCTCTCAAATTCTTTGACTTTATGCCTGTTGTTAATTTTTATTTTCTCATGTCTGCTTGGTTCCATACCCGTGTTTTCATATTTGCTGTTAGGTAAATGACAGTTCTTAGTAGAAACATTATTTTAGGGATAGAAAGGTCAAGCTGGGAGAAGTCTTATGAGGTGGGATGATACTCGCACTCCAGTACTTCTCTCAGAGCCTTATCATGCCTACTGCAGCCCATGGAAAGATTTGTATTGATCTGCTGAATCTTGGATCTGGCTCTAATTATGCTTGTGTAAATTTGGAATTACATCACTGAAGTTAATGGTATAATAACTATATTAGATTAATGCAAATATTCATATTCAGGCCCTGAATTCTTTGGATTTGTAGTTTTGTTGTGATGTCCATAGATGCAAGTTGTAGTTTTAACACAATTTAAAAATTGTAATTTAATTAAAAATATTTACTAACCTAATTATTTCTATACCAGACATCTTTTTGAAGTAATTATAATGATACATTTTAATCTGATGTTATCTGTATTCTGCCAGGGATTTTTCAATGGGCATAATTTGGATAAATATCAAGCACTCCAAATGCATTTGAATTCAACCCAGGTCAATAATGGTATTACTGTCTGAAGGCCCTCGATGGGTTTCATCATATGAGCTGGTGAGCTTATTCCAGTTTTGACAGCACTTAGATGCTCTAATGTCAGATGCCAGTATAACAATTCAAGCAGATGGAAGAATTGCAGTGAAAGGTACCTTTAGCGAGGCACAACTGAGGCTTTGTATAAAGACCTAATTACATTCCTAGCCTTTGAAGTGATCTCAGCTAAGGCTCATTGGTTTGGGGTTACCATACATATGGCAAAACTTGAGCCCCACCCATGTTTTAATTTCTTTCCAAAGCACCCCATCCTTCATGGATGGCTGGCAGCCTTTCACCTGCACAAAGTTTCAGTTACATGGAACACCACCAACCCCCCCCCCCCCCCCCCAAAAAAAAATCCCAACAAAACCCCTCTCCTGCCAGATCTTAGAAACCCCATATAATTTCACCATCTCTAAGGTTGTTCAAAACATGAAAAAACCCACCACTTTTAAAAATACTTAAAATACTATTTTAAAATACTTTAAAAATAAAAAAATAAAATATTTTAAAAATATTTTTAAAATACTTTTTATATACTATATAAAAATATCTCCAAAATTACTTAAAACTTTTTCTCTGTTAGGAGATGCATGAAGAGTAAAGGAGCTCTGGTTTTCTCAGCTGTGGATAATAAGTGAGTTGTGATCAGAAGTGAAAGGCAGCACCTGGCTGCTGCTGAGAAGAGAGACAACACTTAGGAAGATTGTGGAGTTAGTTTTGTTTTGCAGTGATGGGAGAGAGGACTTGATCCCCTTTTCTGACTTAGCTTACTATGAAAACAGAGAATTTGTATCCATGAATAGGGTCACGGTCTGAGCCCATGTCCCAAGAATGTAAAAGATGGGCAAGGGAGAATGTTTGTGTTTGCTGCTATGGTATTACGGCCAACCACATTCAAAATTATTTCAGTCAAAAATGAGCTAAAGTAAGTGTAATAGTTATAACACATGCTTATGTTATTCTTCTTTTCTAAATCTGGGTTTGTTTTGAATAGACTTTGTTTTTAAAAATATATTTTGAAATGTGATTAGTGGTGAACGTCAGTGAAATTTATTGTACTATTAAAATCCTATTGGGTCTTTGTTTATGAAATGTATTTTCCTGTATTTGAGGTTTAGGGAAGCTTGATAATGAGGCTGTGAAGATTCATGGCCCCTTTTCTGCAGCTTAATTTAGGCTCTATATCAAATATGTAAAGGAACATTATATCTTCCTGCAGCCTGTGTGTGTGATACATTTTTGTATTATTTCCCTGCCAATGTTATTTCTTTTACAAATGCAGAGCTGGAAAATGGTGACAAACTGACAAGCTTAGCTTTCTGTTATTTTCTAGGCTAGAAAGAGTAAATCTGAAAGATGCTGTGGCCATAAGTTTTATTAAGATGAGACATGCGTCCATGGCCACATGTTCACCAAAGATTGCATTATTCTTGATTTAAAGTAGTAACGGACAGCCAGCAGTGAAATTTGTAAGGAGGTGTTCCAGAGGCCCACTGTCTCTGCTGCTGGCTGAGAACTTCCACCTTCCAGTGTAGGACACCTGAAGATATAAACGTTCCTGTTGGAAAGCAGCATGGTGCCCCCAGCCTTGACCTGACAATGAGCTTTAGCTTTAGAGGTTTGTAGGTGAGGAATACTCTCGTCCTCCGCTGTAATGAACTCCAGAGTATGGTGATTGCAGTAGAAGGGTGTTATTTTGATTTTCACAGAGTTGGTCCAATCTCCTTGATTTTGCTGGTGATTAGTGCTGCTGCAATCCGTTAGCACAGAAAGATGCAGATACGGTAGGATCGGTCCCTGGATGGTTTTGGTCTGTTGCTCCAACACGGCATATCTCTTCCAGGGACACATTACAGTGTGTAACTTAGGGAAACACCGTAGATTGCTCTTTTTCATAATTCAAGAAGATCTTTAGTTCCTGTTTTCCTTGTACCATGAATTATTTCTCTCTCAATGTTCTAATCCTCTCCAAAATGCGGGTTCACTGAGAGTGGTCCTTAGGTGTCTCTGGGCACAATTGCTCTCAATTCTTCAAATATCCTTTTTACTAACTCGGTCAAATGGCTGTCTCCAACCATAAGCAGGAGAGAGGTTTCAGAAGGATGGGTATATAGGAAGAATAAGGTCAGATGTTCCCATTTGTTATAGGTGCATCCTTAAGTATGAGAGAAGGGCATTCTTTCCACATATTGAAAGTATGTAATTGAAACCACAACCCTGCCCCAGCAGTCTGCATGGAAACTGATCAAGATCAATTTTGTTACCTCGCCGAAAACTGAAATATCACAAATTGATCTCCTCTTGCTTACACTGATACAAACCCTGAATAATCCCACCGAAGGCTGGGGAATGACATAAGTAAAACTCTTGTTCTCTGATCAAGGCCCGGAGTCTTTGGAAGCGAAAGCTTTCATTTGTCTGCATCTTTCAGATTGGTAGGAGCGGTTAGGGAATGAAACCATCAGATCTGTCTCTATGAGCAGTACGTCCCTTGTTTGAATTGTTCTGAGTAGTGTCTTTGGATCCTACCTCAGCTATGTTTGAGACATTGTTTAGCCAGAAAAAACAAATCTTTAAGGGCAGGCTTTCCTTTCAGCTGTGTCCTGGGATGTCAAGAGAACAAAGCTCTGTTAATTGTTCTCATTCAAGACGCATAGCATGGCATTATAATACTCAAACAATATTCATTAGGCAAAACAATTGCAATAATTATCTTATAAAAAGTCAGGCAGGGTAATTTCTTTTAAAATGAGGATAATCTCCAGAGCAGATTCTGCTCCAGTTTTGTTTTTGTTTGTTTATTTTTGGCTGAATGGTTTTAAATAGAAATTACTGAGGTGTCAATGACCTCTGGGTTCAATTGAATTAAGACATTTAAATGAAGTTTAAGCAATATTGGTATTTGCTGGGAGGTAGAAAATGGTGTCTGTGAAACATACTGCAAAAATGCCACCTACATACATTTTGTTTTGAAGCCATGGCTAAAAATGGTCTGGTAGAGGGGTTTTAAGTGTTTCAGTAAGGCCCTTGAAATTTGGAAAACCAGAACTCATCCTTAACCATCCTGAGGATGTTCTGATTTCTTATGCTTTGAGACATGACTGGGTTTTTTGTGTGTCTGTGGGGACTCATACAGGGCATGAAAAATAGCAATAGCATTCCTTCTCTTCAATTTTCTTTTGCTTCTCAGCTCTCATGTTATTCCTGAGTATTAGCAAGATCCTGGACCTTGGTGATATTATGCATGATCATCACAGAAGAGGGACATGCCAGTAGCTAAGTATTTCAAAAATCAGTCATTTTTACTGGACACTATGATAATTATCCATCAAAAATTAGGAGTATTTCTAGCAAGCCAAGATTCTCCTTCTTTGGATTCAGTACTGTAGTTTCCAGAAGACACCAGTAGTACTGTGAGATTAATTCAATACCAGGATGCAGCTGCATTGATCTTTCTGATGTCATTGCCCTAAATTATTATAAGATACAACTAAAAAACAGGTCTAGAATACATATGAGCAAGGACACGATCCAGGAGTATTTCTTCTCATTCTAATAATGAGTTAGTAGACCAAATCCTTGTTTTAAGAAATCCAACTGTGTTTCAGTTTTCGTAAGATTCTTATTTTTTTTATTTTAAAATCTGAAGGGGGGGTTGTAGCAAGAAGATTGATCACTGACAGAGAAGCGAAGGCTGGAAGCTGATCTTATACTCTCTTATTCAAATTCATGAATAATTTTCACTTTTACAAATTACCCATTGAAGTCCATAGCACTTCTTATGTGAGACAGGATCAGTCATGCAAATAAAGGTTTTCGGGATGAGGATCTGGGATGTGTTATTACATGGTCATTTCCTGATACAGTCGGCTTTTTTACTTCTTACTCACTAATTTTATAGGATCTCTTCCCCTGCCAGAAGAGGTTGTTACATCATTAATAATGGAGCTTATTATTGCTTTTAATATTTGAATTATATCTGAAAAAGCTTGAAGGTGTGTTCATTTCCTTAGGAGCATTAAAATTAAAAGATGCTAGAGTCTTTGAGTTATACTCTGTATAATTTTAAAATAATTTTGGCATTTTTTCCCCTCTGGCAACTGAAGCCTTTAACCTTATGGGACTCTGATTTACAGTGACACTACAGTCTTTTCAAAGGCAACATTATTATGTCACTGATACTGAAATGGTACAGTCAGAAATAAGCAGAAAGTAATTAAGGGACAGAATTATTACAGTAGAGCAGACTTGACTCAGAGACCAAGGGCCATATCCTGCTTGCTTTACTTGAACCAATAGTCCCGTTGCATCTCATTCAGATGTGCAGCACTAGCATAAACCCAGGAAAAAGCTCACATGAAGTCACCACTGTAACTGAGATTAGAATCTGAGACAGAATTATGCATGTATATGTAGAGGGAGGGAGAGATTGTCCAAAATATTCATTTAATTTGAATATGTATAGGAAGTGAATGAAAGTGTTGGGCCAAATCCTGCTCTCATTTACATTAATGCAGCCCCACGAAGTCTGTTGAGGGTAGAATTTGATCTGACATTAGCACAAACTAACTTTTACATTTGCCAGATTCTTATTTGCTCACAGCATGTGGCCAGCCAGAAATATAAATAAATCAAATCTGTTTCTAGGAAGAATCCAGCAATCCTTTGAAACTTTCCTTCTTTGCATTACAAGAAAAGAAGGGGTAGAAAAAAGGGGAGAGGATGGAGGGTTACATAAATGAGAGCAGGTGCGGTCGTGCAGAAGTAACTATTCAGCATATGTAAGTGCAGTTGGAAAATCATTGTCTTGCAGAGAATACTTGAAATTGGTCCCTAATGGCCTTGGTTTTTGTCATATGGTCTTGATTATCAGGCTAAAATTGCATTGCCGATGCCTTTAGTGTGAACGAGATGGATGAATAATTATTACGTGCGCTGAATACCTTTCTGCAAGGAGGAACCAGGACATCCCCTGGTCACCACAGCTACCATTTCACCTTGCTGTCAAGAAAACTGCAAGTGGCCAATTCATCACTTCCTTATTGTTCTTAAAATATATGTTTATAATAATAAATGCTCATACCTGCACTAAGAATGGGCAATGCAAAACCTCAGTGTTGTTAGGAATAATTGTGAGACCCAGTTATTTCTGGGACCAAGGGGGTGCAAACCGTCCAAGTGCCTTATCTTGTTTCTAAAGACCTTGCTTTATCTTTGTATTCATGCAGATCTCTTTGACTGTATTAAGGAGAAAAATGAGCTTCCAGCAAATAAAACAAGCACATACAAGATACCTCAAATTAGTTTTGGCCTCTGTTCAGAAATTAATTACCATCTTTTTCCTTTTTAGCAGTTAAAAAAGGGCTCGCATGCTTCTTTACTTCCCTCTGCCTACCTTTGTCTCCATTACTGATTACTACTACAATAACAGAAGTAGCAATGAGGTTAACAAAAATCTTATTGCTAGAACTAAGAATAAGTCTCTGGTATTGAAAAGATCACTCCACCTGCCACCAGCCCCTCCACAGAAAGAAAAATGTGATGGTAAGGTTTAGAACCACTTTGAGATCCATGACCATGACCACACTGCTCCTTCATCACCTGAATATTTACATTAAATCATGGCTGGGTGTGACTGCTGCTTACTTTCTGTGCAATCCTTTGCAATACTGGCAATTAGTTATGGGATCCACCATTCCTAAATGATGCAGGTTGAGCTTCCTCATAGCCACAAATAGAGCACAACAGCCTGTGCTTCCTCTTGGCATGAGATCAGAAGGATTGCGTCTGCGCAGGGTCCAAGTGTTTCAGGACAAGATTTCCAGTGTCTGCAGGTTTTTCTAATTAATTGCTTGATGCTATTTGCCATTAAAACCCTAATGAAGTGCCTAAAACCAGTTTTGATTAAATCAGACAATCACCCCAACTATTCAGGTCTACTGATTACCTCTTACCAGTTGTTTTAGTAGTGACTGCCTATTATGGACCTAAAAAAATATATGTGTATAGCTTAAATTTGAAGAAAAGAAATAAAAAGTTAATAAAAAAATCACATTTAAGAGAACGGGTTTTAACTATGTTTTAGTATCTTACATCAAATTCTCCAAATACTCTTCTTGCATGAGTAAATTAATAGTTGCGAAACATTTCCTTTGAACTTACGTATTCTTTTATACCTCTTTCACAGATGGCTACACTGAAGCACAGTGTATCTCTACACTCAAAACAAAACGTGTAGCTAAGTCAGGTTAAATGGGATCCTATGATCTGGGTGATGACTGATCAAATTAACAACTGGAGTTAAACCTGAAGAGAAGCCCAAAATGAAGCTGCTAGTCTTAATTCTCAGTTTTCTCTCATTAGCTATCCCAGGTTATCTGGCCCAAAGTAAGAAGGCTTTCTTTTCCCCCAGAATACCAAAAGTACCTGAGGAAAAGCCAAGTGACCTGTCTAAAGTGAGTGCCAGAACAGGATGTGAGAATTCGGACTTCACTTCACTCAAGCTCTTATGTAACCCATAAGCGTGCTTGCAGTAAAATTTGGGTGACAGCCTGGCCCCACTTGTCTTTTTAAACCCAATATGATAGGCATCACTCAAGTGCAACCAAACCATTAACTAATCAAATCAGCTGAAGGAAGAGCTGATGGTGAAAACTAGATGTTCTGAATTTTTTCGGAGATGTAGTCTATATATCTGGGTAGGATTCAAGTGATCTGAATCTCCCCCATAGTACCTCATTCATTTCTGTTAGCAATTTGCATTGGAGCAGCCTCTGGTTTTTTTGAAGTACCCTTTTAAAAGGTTTAATCTGTTCAAATAGTGGAACATCAGTCTTAATCTGGGACTGTGATGGACTCTTTTGTGATTGGACTTGTTTGGATCTCACAAAGGTCTCAGACACCTTCTGTATCATGCAGTGTTGCAAAAGGTCATTCATTTCATACCTTTCTCCCCTGCAATCACAGAACTGCTCCAGGGTGTTGCCAAAGTTCACAGCTATGAGGGTGCAAAGAGTTACTGCCTATCCATGTGTGTTGCTTCCCGATGAATGGTCTTTGGTAAATTCACACTGTGCCTCTTGGTAAAAGTTAATGGAGTCATCTTGCTATTAATAAAATTCTGACCATAGACATAAGAGATATTATTATGTAAAAGGATGCTATTGATATTAAGAAAGAAAAAAAAAAACAAACAAAACCAAACCTAAAAACCATAGAGGCTAAAATTTGGTAGTTTATCATGTCCTAGGGCTTTCTTTTAACTTTCTTTTCTAATTGAAAAAGCTAAATTGATTGAAGCATTTGAGCCCTGATTTAGCTTTTAAAAAAAGAAGCAAAAGCTAAAAATGGCTCAGCGAAGCAACTGAAATGCTATCACAAGCTAGTGAGATCGATAAGCTATAAAAAAAAGGAAGAAGAAAAGTTTTTGAGTGACAGTGTAAAAATGGGAAATTTAAATACATCTATATCGTTCTATTTTGCTCCATTGTGTATTGCATAAAATACACTTTGGCAGTGTGTTTCCATGCAATCTAGAAGGTGATTTATTAGTAACACTGAATTTGTGTTTATGTTCCAAATTGTAAACTACATTTATAGCAATATTTCTGTATTAAGGTATTAATGCTAGAAGTGCTACCTAAGCTTAACTTTACCAATATAACTCAAAATGTAGTTTATAGTGCTATAAATAGTAACATTGATATTGACACTTACAGCAGCATCTAACTCCCTGGAAAGCTGTTTCTGATGCTAAATGAAAATGCAGGGAGCTGACAGTGTATTTATACATACCAGGGAGTACAAATAATACTTCATAGTTCTCATTGTTGAGGTTCCCTTGTGCTGAAGAGTATTTAAATATTTAGTGGCATTGCCAAATATTGCAATTTAAAAACCAGTGTTTGCATGTGTTATTAGATACATGTTATTATTATTTATAATACTGCTAACCTCATGCATAAAAATACTAAACAACAAGCGTAATGCCTGTTACCGGTTTTTGGGGCCTTATAATTCATGACGGTCTTTGACTTTGTTCCTTGCCTGTTGTTTTGGAGTCTTCTGGATTTTCACTAGAGTTCTTCCACATCTCTGAAACATCTGGGAATTACAACCAGGACTGTTGACTTCCCCACACCCTCCTTTAACTGAAGGGTCTGTGATAGAGAGACACTTAATGGCTTCATCTCTCCTCCTGCAATACACATGGCAAGCTGTTGTATGAGTAACTTTCTCTATATTTTTTAAAGAAAGGCGGAACAAGGGGGATCGTCAGTTCCCCAAAACCTGATTTTGACTATTCTGAAAGTATTAGCAAGATTAATCCAAATTTTTCCATACTTTTAATTTAGAAGAACATCTGAAGGTTAGATCTTTTTAAAAGTTTGTGATTGATTGTCGCCTCATTTTAGGCAGTAGCTCAAAGCACTCACTCAGGACATCAGAAACACAAATCCAATTCCTTTTTCTTTCTTGGGGGTCTTGAGCTCTGTTCTCAAGTGAAGGCCCTACGCACCGTGTGTCTGAAACAGAAAATTTCTGAGGGTTGCATATAACAATCTGTCCAACATGCAACTTCTAAAAAAATTATCTGCTGAACTGCAAAATGAATTATTCTCACAGCCTTTCACGCTGACATTTTTACTTGCAGCTTGTGGCGTAAAAGGGTTTATGTAAGTTTTGGCTATATTACACATGATGAGTGGATGATGTTTTGTGGTTTAGGGTTCCAGGTCTTATTCTCAACACTCCTAGAGAATCACTGTTCAAGTATGGACAAGTTTATTTCCTGCCTTTTTTTTTCCTCATTTCTAAATTAAATATGATTGCTTCCTTTAATGATTCCTTACATAAGCATTGTATATTTTGGATTACTGTGGGCCTCATGAGAGGTGTTCAAAAGTATAAACATTTTATCTAAGGTGGATATGTCTGTTACGTGTGTATGATGTGAACGTGTGCATGTGTGATGTTTTGTATTAGAAGCATATATGTATAATAGAGTTATGATGCATGAATACTGTGGTGAAGAGTACTAAATGAAATGCCCCTGCTTGGATAATTACTATTATGCTATGGTATTCCCTTTTAAAAGGGTATTCTGTCCTTTTTAACTGAAGTTGAAGCTAGTCACTCATGTGAGCCAAATTATACCCGCATAGACCATTCAGTACTTGTGTCAAACTGACTTCCTTATTTTCTCAAACAAGTTCTGGTCCTTAGCATATTTATTCACTGGAGATGAGTTAGAATTGAAGGATCTGAATGTCCCACATTGACCTGAGAGGTGTAGGCCCCTCTGAGATTAAGAAAGGTGAGAGGATCCACTCTCTATAGACCTCCTTAAGTTCTTGCAGTTGACTTTTAAGTTCTTCTGCTCCTGTCAGAGCATGTTTTTAGCTGGGGAACAGCAGGGATGATTCAGAGGGGATGCTGTATGTATGCAGGATAGTGAAGATGAACAAAAGTGATCCAACACAAAGATCAGGAAATAGCTGTGAAATCAGGGCTAGGAGTACATATGTGTTTGGGGTTTTTTTTTCAGTGCTGTGGTTGTCCGAATCCCAAAAGTCTCAGTGAATCCTAACCAGTTGACCATCCCATTCTTTCTTTTGCCAAAACTTTTTAAACTTTTTGCTTTTTTTCTTTTTAAGAAGTTTTAAAAGAATAGTAAATAACTGTTCAGTTTTATCAAGCCTGATTCCTAGCAATACGTCTGTAGGGATATTGGCAGCCGCCATTGTAAAGAGAGGTTACAGCAAACATTCTCCTTCTGCAGTCTGGGTGAAAATGACAGTGGAGAGGTCATTTTCATGATTTTTCATAGTTTCTAGCTGTTGATATCTGGGATTCAAATTTATATTCTGAAATTAACTTCTCACTTTGGTCTCCCAGAGCCCAAGTGTAGTGTCTCTTGCCCTATGTAAGTTGTGGCCTTCTCAAGCTTTTCCCCAAGAAGGTGACTATAGGTTGGTAGATTTTTGTCTGTTTTGGACACCAGTCAGTATAATTTACGCTTTGTTGGAACAGTATGTTACAATAAACAGACAGATAGCTTGTACTTTTGTACTTCTGTGCCTTTATCTGTCCAGGAAATAACAGATTAGTGTATTAAAACACACTCTGAGAGCGCACACTGGTTTTAGAGTATTGCACTTCTGCTTTACATTTAATTTAAAATACCTTTTTAAATTGTTTCATACTGTATTCATGAAACATTCTAGCAAATACTCTCACAACAAGACCAAGATCTTTCAGAAACGTTAGGAATATGCTTTTCAGTTTATCTTGGGTTTATTTATTATTAATTTTTTTTCTTTGTTCTGTATTCCCCAGTTTAATTAGATGCCTCCTCCTCCTTTTCCCTCAGGATCCTTTACTTTCTTTCTGTAGCAGTTTGTGATTTACTGGCTAATTTGAACTCTAGTTTTCTTTACAGCTGAAAAAACCCACCATGTGTATTCAGATTTGTGACTGTGTGATTAGTGTATGGGAGATAAGGCGGGAACATAAAACTAAGAAAGCAAGAGAAAAAGACTGGTCCCAGTATATATGGCAACTGTGTCACATGTCTGTTATTTATTTGTCTGAATAATGGACAAATGGCAAAACTCCCATTGATTTCAGTGGGAACAGAAGTTAACTTGAAATGAGCAGCTTTCCTACATGTCTAATATTCTGAGGACTCAGGTGTTAATTTGCAAAGAAAGATCAACACAGATGGGAAAAGTTATAGCTTGTGGAAGAATAGCTGGTTGAAATGCAGATCCACACAGTAAGGGCCTAATCTGCTTGATGCCACATACCGACTTCAATAAAAGTCAGGGCCCTTGCAGGAATCCAAGCTAAATGGTAGTAAAAATTCTAGATAGAGGCTAGACAAAGCCCCTTACTGGTGTGAAATTGTGTGTACATATAACCTTCCACATACAGATTTGTACATGTTTCCTTAGAATAAAATGTTAATAAAAGGAAAATGGCATCCGGGAAGACAAAGCATCCAAGGCAACCCATCTGCACTCTTGTCATATGATAGACTTGGACAAACCTAAAGCTGCCAATACAACTGCTCAAGAAGTATGCCAAGGGAGCAGATGCTACCTCTGCAAGGATATTTTCCAAAGTTTGGCATTCAGGATCTTGCGATTACCATCCAGAGAGGAAGAGGTGAGGAAGAGAAGTGGAATGATGTTGCCTTGGCACCTCCCGGTGTCAGCTTGCCTTTCACATTCACTTGAGTTAGGTCTTTTTAATTCTTCTTCTGCCTAAGAGAGGCATCTGGTGTGGAAGTTAAAAAGGAAAACAGCTATGTATGAAAGTAGAATACTGTGAAACTTGATGCTACCTTTAAAATATTTATTCAAAGGCAAATTCATGAATGTATTTAGATTTATGATGCATAATCATGTTTGGGTTAGCAAAAGGCCCACAGAGGTACTGAATAAATCTGTGAGATCAGAAGCCAGCAAGGCTTTTGTGAACTCAAGTGGTTGGAATAGAAGATTATTGTGATTTTTAGAGAGTAGCCTGAAAGCTCTTTTTGGAGAAGAACGGGTCCTGCAGCACCTTTGTTCCTTCTGAAGGTTGGGGCATGCCTTCAGCACACTGCATGGCTGCTGGGTGAGCGTTAGTACAGCAGGTTCAACACATGTCTGAGAAACAAGGAACCGCGTTTGTGCAAACTCTTGCACACCAACAAGACCAGGCCGTCACAGCAGTGAGAAGTGAGAAGTGGGGGCTGCCATAGTGCCGCTGCTAGCACCCAGTTTGGTAAACTGGGGTCAGTGCTCTGCCGCTGTGGTCAGCACGACCCACAACCAAATATAGATCTTTTCTGTAAAAAAAATCCTCTATGGAATTGTTTAAATATTTCTCATTGTTTTCATTCCCTCTTTATTACTAATTGTAAAGGGGTAACGTGACAGCCTGCAGACCTGTATTCAGGCACTCTGCTTTTCTAGTGACCTTCAGCATCCATGTTGTTATGCCTGACACTAGTCCTTATCATCAGAAATGTCCCTTCTCTGAGGAAACACAAACATATCCAGCCACTAACAGTCTCCTTTTTCAAAGGTTTATAGTTTCTTTCAGGCTCGTGCTGACAAATAATGTTCCAGTGATTTTTTTAACATGAGAAAATACTGCTTGAGGCCATGCTCACAATTCTTATCAAACTTATTTGGTTTTTGGACTAAGTATGCTTTTAATCAAGTCCCACCAGCACAGGAACTAGTAAGCAGTGACCTTTATTTTGTTTGGGGGCTGGAAGGGGGGAAGAAGGAGGCAGGCTAAAACCCAATTCCTGAGGTTCATCCCCGCTGAGCCGTGACCAGCCTGCCCTCTCCCCGCGCCACGGATAGCGCCTGAACCTTTGCTCCCAAGGAGGAGAGAGGCGAGCCAGGGAGGCTCGGCCAAGCCTCCCAGCAGCTGGCAGCCACCCCGAGGAAGAGGGGAAGGAGGGCTGCTCCAGAGGGGCCCTGCCTTTCCTGCCCCACCGTGCTCACACGCAAGCGAGCTTGGTGTTTTCGTAAAGCGGCATTTGCCCTTTCCTGCTGCTGGGCACCACGAAAGGTCACCCGAAATGATCTAAATGCATCGTTTCCCTGGTGTGAAAGATACAGTAGGGAACCTTTGAATGAAGGCGGCGCTTTTTTTTTTTTGTTCTGCAAGTGTTCCCTTTGCTGTTGTAGTTCCTGAAGACGCATACTGTCACCTGGGCTGAAATCAGCCTCAGACTGCTTTCTGTCCATGCAGCAGCCTCACGTGTGGTTGGCCTTGCTTTCAGCCCTGGAGTGACCGTCTCTCAGGTGTGAACTCTCTGTCTTACCAGGTGCAGACCCAGGGACTGAGACCTTGGTCACAGTGGCTCTACACATCCCTGGAGCATTGCAGAAACCCCAACCGAAAGTCCACCAAGGAAGAGGTTTTATACTGGTTTTGGCAGCATTCGTTTGACTGGGGGTTAGCAGCGTCCTGAGCAGAAAACCACAGGAACTGAATCTCATTTGCTAGGATTGAAATATAGCAACCAAGGCAGATCATCCTGTCTCGCTGTTTTTATGTGTCCCTGAGTCTAAAGTCATTTTTAAAATGTGAGTGATGCAATTTCTTGCATCTTTCATTTAATATGCTGCTTGGTAAACAGTGTTTTAGATTAGTATATTTGTAATTTAAATGAAGACAATACATCAAGTCAAGTCAGAAAAGAAGGAAGAAGTTTAAGGAATGATTGATGCCTCTTTCAGCATTATGCCCTCTTCAGAAAGGAAAAAAAAAAAAGCATAAGGAGAGGGAAGAGGTGGGATTATTGAGGATCTAGTGGGGTAAGGAAGAAGGAGAGAAACTACTGTTCATGGACAGAAATACACTATTTTTAAAACCACAGTCAGCTCTGATAGCTGAATCTGTTTTCTTCAAGCGCACTAATAAATTCTGCCTAATTCATTTTTTATTCTCTCTTGGGGTCTGCTTGCAGATTTGCCTCAACAAAGGAAGCATCATGTTACTTCTTTTAAATAATTGATGGCTCTTGGTCCAAGCCAGCTTGAAGGAAATTCAAAAATAGGTACTGATTGAGTAAATACCCTGCCTCCCCCCCTGCTTCCACCCCCCATCCCTTATTTATTTTTGCAGCCTGGGTGACTGGCACTTGCCGATGATGTCATTGAAGCTTTGGGTACACCCAGCACTTAGCAGCTCTGATTTCATTTATGTATTTATTTATATTTAAGAAAAGGAGAAGCTGTTAATTGTAAACTGTCTGATGGAGCTAAGAGCTCTCAATAAATCATCAGCAGTCTTGCGCTGTAACAGCCAGGGATGGACTTTAACAGGCTGCAGTTGGAACAGGTACCAAGAAAGGCACTGGGGAGGCTTCCGTATATACGCTCTTCTCTTCTCTGGGCATGTGGTCTTCTCAGGGTACCTGTGGATCAGTGGTTTCCATCATGTTGGTTGTTTGCAGGCTTTGTCATGCTGCCTCTGACAGCAGTGTTGTTTCCATGGAATGAGTCATTTCACTGGGCAGCACGGATTTGCCGAAGCTCTGCGATGTCATTTTTAAAGACTCACCCTGTATAATTTAATTATTCAAAACCACAGTGGTCTCAATTAACAGCAACAAAACTCAGCAATAATTTTTTGACATTTTTTTCCTTTTTTAGCTAGGCTTGGAGAGGCAGCATCATCTTTTTCTGCTGTCTTTACAGCAAATATTGCCACAGTGAGAACATTTTTGGTGTAAAATACCGCACAGGAGAAAATAGTGGAGGAGTTTTGCATTCCTACTCTGATTTGTAGTCCACTGGACTTCATGCCTCCCCAGTTTTGATAGCAGTGAGTTAAAGGGCTGAAGAAAAGTTTGTGGAAGGTAGCTTCTGTGTGAAATTGTTATCCCTCTTAGGTTTTCTTTGTAAGGTGCATTGATGTTTTGTAACATTACTTATGCAGTGTTGCATAAGTGATGCTCAACTATAAAAGGGGCTAATGTCTGTAAAAAAAAAGGGGGGGGGGGGGGGGACTTTTTTTTCCCAAACAGGGAAGTCCTGCAGTTAATCTCAATAAAATATTTTAATGCATGAAACCAGCACTCACCTAGTAAATAACATAAGGTCTTCCTGACCTTGCAGCGTTACGTGGGCATGCATGCCTTTCAGCTGAACTACTCTAGTGTCCAATACCTTGGAGAAATTGTCAAGTATTTCCTCTGATGCCATGCTTGTGTCACCCACGCTTGCTTGGTGTTCCTCACTGCCTGCTAACAGCGCTCAGGCCACGGAGCAGTTTGAGTGCCGACAGCCATAGCGGGATCAGGCTGGGCCTTTCCAGCTGGGAGAGCAGAGCACCATCAGGGGCATGTCCACATGAGTAGGTGCAGATGGACCAGAGCGGACTGAACATGGTTGGCTCTGGTCTGGAAGCCATGGAGCTATTTAATGCAATGCTGTCATCAGGCTAATATTCTTGTTGTGTATTATTAGTAGCATTAGATCTAGAAGCTCCAGTATGAAGATTGATCTGTCAGGAGTATGCCATATATTTTGCATATTTATTGTCCTCTTCTGCCTCCTGTAAAGTGAGTATTGTCTCCAGGAAAGTAAGCATTGTAATGGCAGATAATCTGATTTACAAAGAGAGCTTTCTTTGAGAAATGGAGTGATGGAGCCAGTTCTGTGTATTTCTTCTTTTCCCCTCCAGAAATGGACCTCTGGGGTCTGTATTAAGGAAACCGTAGCATTTAGGGGGGGTAACATGGACACGTGAGTTCATTGTTTCTGAGGAATTACAATCTAGGCAGCAAGAGGACAATGCAAGAATGAAACTTGAAACAATAATACCAAAAAACTCCTGCCAAAATGAGGCATACAATTGCATATTTGGGTATTTACAAAGTGTCCTGTACTCTCCGTAGTTCCTCTGACCAATGTGGTGCACATTGGTGCACAACGATGTGTAAGAAAGAGGTTTTTCAAGAGATTGTGAATGCGTATGCATTTTTATACAAGTAACTGCAGTATCTGGAAACTTTTCGTCTGTGTGGTGCAAAGTTTGAAGTGGAATTTAGAGATTGTTCAAATCTTCTCTTTATCTGCCAGAAGAATGGGTAAAAAATTGATTTGGTGATGGGAAAGGCTTAAAACCAGCACACTAGCTCACTTTGTGTACTAATACAGTCTTTTGCCATAGAGGGAAATCAAGGACTTGCTGAAGGCATAGCATACTAAGGTATATCTGTTAGTGTGTGCTTAACTCTGTTGCCCAAGAGCTTTTATTAAATACAATGGCCAGGAAAATTGGCCTCACATTTTGGTTTTTTTTCCTTTTGGCATTGGATCCTGACTTACATCACATACATGTATAAAGCTGGCAATTTACTGGTTTATCAATGAAAAAAAACAGTTGGAAAAAAGGGGGAAACCTTGTAATAGCATCACTGAGCTTTGAAATGTAAGCTGCATCACAGGATATGAGTATGTTATTGGGTGCAATAGGGACCCTTCTATTCGTGAACGTAACGGCATATAACGAATATCATGAGACAAAGTAAAACCAGTTTCTCTGATGGCTGGAGTCTCTGGTTATAAAAAGCTGTTTCAAGCATTCTATTTAGGAAGGGAAGCTAAAAGCCTCTCAAGGGTACCTAGAAAATGCTGATCCTGAATGTATAAACGGACACATTTTAATCCTTAAGTTATTAATTATTACTCATGATTAATTGTAATATTTTATTACTACTCCAAACCCTTGGGTCAAATTGCACACTGAAGTTGGTAAGAAATTTGCTGAAGAATCTCTTGATTTTGTATGTTATCATTATTATATTGAATATTGGACATTATCAGTTGCACTAAAGACACCAACTGCTATCATGCCATCAAATTACAGGATATATTTGGGTTGCAGGCATAACTCCATTTCTTTCAGTGTCATCAGATATAACTGTAAATTTAATGCACAAAGGGAAGGGGAAATAATCCCTTCACCCACGAAGACATAAATTAAATGTTACCCCACGCTAAAAAATGTAACCCTAAATGAACCTTACATTCAGGAAAGTTCAGTGCATACATTCAGTACATAGGCCCTGTTCAAGGGGATGGCAAGTACTTTCAGATTAGTCTGTTTTATAGAGGATTTTCCAGTGAAGAGCTTGGCTCCCCCCTCCTTCTTGGCCAGCCCTACCTTCTGACTGCCTCTCTCTCCTCAAGTAACCAGAAGAATCTTTTTCTTCTGAACATATAGCTTGTAATATACATAAAAGCAGAGTTTGCTTTGATCCTGACAGCAAAATGTTTATTTTTAAACTCGGACTGGGCTGTGGTCCAGTAATGCTCTTTCCTTTGCATCATGCCCTGGGTTTCAGCTCTGCAGCCCGCCTGGGTGCAGCTGGACCTGCTGCACGAGGGACCTGTCTTGATGGGTCCTGCTGAGCTCCCTCCCTCCCTCTCCCCCCATTCCTCCTTCTCCTCTGGTTTTGAAATTCAAATTGAATGCAATTTTCAGCTCATTTGAGCCAGAATATACTCTTGCTGAGCTTCAGTGGCTCTTAAATTCAAACTCGAAGGAGAAAACAGATATCATCTGTCACTGAGGGTGGGAAAGGGTGTCCTCCCCACATTTTATTCATGGGAGGCAGGGCTGCACTGACTACTTCCAGTCTTTCTGACTAATCACTCACTGGGAAACTAATCAGCTAATCGATGTGACTGGTTTCTTGTAGTTTCTGGTTTCTTTTTGCAGGGTTTTTTTGTATTTATCCAGCCTGTTTAGTATTCATATTTAATGTCCTAGAAGTGCCCTATCTGGAACGCCTGTGTTCACATTTGACTGTACCTGCTTGTTTCTGCTCTCGTCTCCATCACAGACTATTCCCTTTAAAGAACTACAGATGGAAATGCCCCAAACCAGATAGTTGGCAGAGGAGAGGCAAGGGGAGAGAGATTTTCAAAAGAAGCTTAAAAATTGAAAGGGGCAAAGGGAGAAAATGTGTTAAATGCATTAGTTGTTGATATGTCAGCAGGTTTAGGACCATGCACATCTATGGGGTACATACCATAGCTACTTTATAAAACCTGTTTCATATTAACACGTGCCAATATCTCATGAGTCACCTCATGGGAGGTGGGAGTCCTGCTTAAAAGTAAAGAAGAAATACAACTCCCTATTTTGCCTTACTGCTTTTTTAAAAAATATCATTTTTGAAATATAAGACGACACTTGCAAAGAGGACCAACTCCTGCTTTTATTGCACTCCTTTGCAAACCCTTCTTTCATTTGGTGAAAATAGCATTGGTTTGGAGATCGGCAAACTACCTTCAAAAGGAAATGTTGCAAGAAACAGCAATTTGGTAGGTGTAAGGGCAAAACTAAAGTACAATCTGTGCTAGTAGAGAAAATAGGTTACTTAATCTAACAGCATGATAGCATTTTAATGCTGCTCTGAGCAACATCAGCTTGTTACTGGCAAAAATCCACAACCTGAATTTTTGCTATAGCAAAATCTACATGCCATAAAGGATGTCAGAAATAGATAGGACATCTGCAAATGGTGAGAACATATTAAAATCAGACTGAAAATAATATCAAACACCATGCTGATCCCTCAATTGTTTTATATTCTCTAAAGCCTTGATATATTACTAAACCTGGGTGATGGTTGGAAACTGCAGTTCCACAGCTTTCTTGGTGCCTGTTCATTGCTCCTCATACTGACCAAGGGTTTGCCTACAATTAGGGCCCAATCCTGTAAAGACGTTTGTATTTGGTATGCTAATGTCACCCAAATTGAAATCAGACTTTGTACCAATATTCAGTTGTGTCTTTGGGCACCTTAAGTACTTCCAGTTTAGTGTGTTGTAATCCCTAAAAAAATGCTTTTTTGACATGTGCTAAGTCAAAGCAAAGATACAGGCCTGTGCAGTCAGCTGGCCAGTTTGCGATAGCCAGAGTCAGATGTCGTGCACAGAAGCCAGTGTGCTGTTGTGGCAGAACTTGTGTGTTTTGTATTAAAGAGTCACTGGCAAAAATCAGGGATGAGAAAAGAGGGTACTGTTAGTGTGTGTTAGGAATAGTCTGAGCTCACCTTTGGGACTGGGCCCCTTCACGACAGGCAGTGTTTAGGGACCTGTATCTGGATCACAGTGAAGTTTAGCGAGGTAACAGGCACGCAACTGCCAGGGTAGCAGGAATTGATTTCCAGTGGTCTTTATGGTCGTAAATGTTAGCCCTGATGCATTTACAGTTTCTGAAGCCGGGGATTTTGGAATCTCTTTTTTAATTAGGCAATTAAATTCAGGTTAAGCCCTGTTTTAGGCACCTCAGTGTCTCTCTGAATCTTCCCCTTTGTCTCCAGCGACGCTGTTAGCCATTGACACTGACCTGCAAAGCTGGTACTACAAGTCCTTATAAAGAAATCTGATATTCCTATGGAAGTTATGATGATGTATGTAAATCAGCTGCCACATCCACACTGTCACCTCTTCGGCTGAAAAAGAAGGGCAAATCATTTCGTTGGTAGCTGCTGAAACCGTCAGCTGCACTGTCATTAATACTCTACCCTCTTTCCTGGAAACTCAATATGTCAGCTACCTGATGTACCCGTCCTCTTCCAAGAATACATCTCTTCATTCCTTCAAATTCTTCTTGAGCTGGGACCTCCCATCTGCCAGTTTATTGTTCTTCTGCTGGCCCATTAGTTTTCCCTCCCATTCTTTTTTCATAGCCTCATGTGTTTTTTATAGAGTTTTATCATCTGCTAATGACCAGAGTATCCGAGCTCCTTCCAGGAGTGTATAAAGCAATGTGTCCAACTGCTATTTTATGTCTTTTTCTTCACTCTTTCTCGGGGTTAAAGCATTAGGTTTTGAATTTTTTTATATATACCATCATGACCCTGGTCACTCTCTGCCTGTAAGGCATCCCCTAGACAACCCTGTTTGGATTTTGGTGCTGGATCTGTTCCTCAGGGAACTGCCCAGATTTTTTTTGCGGCTCTCTGGGAAAAGACTCTTCATATGGTGTCATGTCTCTGAACCAGGTCTCCTTGGTCCCTCTCCATAGATGCCACTGTTGAACCTTCTTGTTCCACACCCCCTACTCTGTCTTGCTGCTTAACCCTGATGGTCCCAGAGATCTTCCATCATCAGTCCCCTCATCTATAATTTATCCTACAGTGGCCACACAGCAGCTTGCACACAAACTTCATGCTGGGATTTATACAATAAAAATGATTTTGCTTCACAGCAGAACAAGAGCCATAGAAATCCAGGTGAAATAAGAAGTGCCTGCCTCCTTGCTTTGGTGGATCTCCTGGATCTCACTCCTCTCTGGCACTTGCCTGCCTTTCAGGCCACAGCCATGTTTCTTGGTTTGTGCTTGGCCCATATACAAAGCTCTCTGTTGCAGAAGAAAGCAAAACTCTGGCTGATGTCAGTAGACATTGGCATCAGTGGGATTTTTACTTAAATTATGTCTCTGCAATTCACCTTTTTGTTGTTGCAGATATTCCTGTATGACTATTAAAAAGTTTTCCATGTGAATAGACTCTTGTGTACCTGAGGAATCCTATTAGAGATTTCCACATGAGGAAGAAATGACTGTGCAAGTCACAAAACTCCTAAAATTTTTGTCCTCCCCATCCCTGTTGGTGTGTCTATGTGAGTTTTGCATGTATAGGTGTGTATCCATAGAGAAAGAGATATGTTTTATGATATCCCCTAAATATCATATTGCTTGTTGCTATTCAGAAGTCGCTGGGTGACCTGCAATTCCTGCTTGATTATAGCATGCTCAATAGAGATCACAGTTTCAAATGAATAAATAACTGCAACCAAACTGTGGGTGTTTGTGGTATTGAACCTATAATCAGATTTTTGCATTTTAATTTTTTGTCTACTTTTAAGAATATATACTTTAATCCTTTAGATTGGTTGTTATTCTTCTTTATCATTCTCTCTATATTTTTTGTTTATTTCTTTCTTTACAGTGCTTCAAGAAATATGGTAGTGTATGATCAGAACTGTTCTCTTTGAAATTATCTTTAGAACTGCTATTGACTTTAACAGGACTAGCGGTCATGTTAGAGAGCCTGAGAAAGTGGTCTTAACAGCATACACGGCATCTGATGCCTAAATAACAAACCTCATCAAGTCAACTATTTTCCTGAGTCACATTTTGTTCTGTCCTGGCACAGACCAGACTGGGACAACAAATTGTATCACCAAAGAGGCATGACATTAGCCTTGCGTATATTTTCACCGGCCTTTGTATTGCCATGGCAACAACAGTTTTAATTATGGAGAGCCAAAATGATAACTTCTATATCAGATAGGGCTCAGTTTTCCCCGTGGATAAAACTCTGATTAGCCATTGGAGAAAAGCTTTGTATCTCAGTTTTCCTCCCAGGCTGGATTTTATTCTCTGCTTTAACAGACAGCTGTTGTGCTCACAGTATGAACTTGGGAGGGGCTGCAGCCAGCTGGAGGGCTGCTGGACAGTGGCCCAGCGGGAGATGAAGTGACCCTCCTGTCCCAGGAGCAGCCTGGCACCGTGGTGGTTTGTGTGTTTAAGAACAGTTCTCTCACTATAGGACTGCTCCTGGCTTCCCTTTAAACCACTGGAGATCCACATATTTGGAAAAGCCTGGTGTGAAATGATGTCTAATAATCAGCCTTGACAATGCTCAAGACTGTGCTTGGGGGACAAACAAGAAGCTCCACTTCAGCAGTAGACATGAAAATTTGCAAAGCAGATCCACATCCACATCCAGCTGTGACATAGGAAATAAATATGTCTGCGTGATAGGATGCAGGTCAGGAGTGGCTTCTTCACAGTGGCAAGGTTGTTGTTTAAGTCACTTTTCCAAGATGGGACGTGTGAAGGTAGTGACCAAAAATGTGTATGTTACTCAGGGAATTCATGCCAATAGAGAAAAAAATTGGTTGATATAAATCGGTGGGGTTTTTTTTATTTTATATGTAGTCAATTATGTGGACTTCTAATGCATTAATTTCCTATCTTGGATGAATGGTGGCCCTTGGTGATTATGGTAAGGCTGCTTCTGTGTTTGTGAACTTCCTGGCAGTGCTTGAAGAGCAGAGAGGTTGGTGAGGAGATGGGATGTCACATAACTTTGCCTGGATCTTCTCTGACATGCTGAGATTCCTATTGTGTGTTTTCATGATTGCAGGTCTGAGGCAGTGTCATCAGGAGATTATGGCTAGAGATCATGAAATCACTGAGAATAAGAGTTGCAAGATTGCACTGTTAACTAGAAATTCAATTATTCAAATGTGGTTCCAGAATGCAGGGGGCTCAGCAAGCATGTAGGCTAATATTTAGACTTGCTGAATCTCTAATCTCACTCCTTGCCATGTTACAACAGGTTTTTTTACAACACAAAATCCTCAGCAAGTATTGCACTGGTAATTGTACTGTTGATTCACTTACACTTTTCAAAATTTAAGAAGTCCTGCCTCTAAGATTGTGATTTTGAAATCTGAGATCATAAATTAAGCCCTCTTATGAAAGAAAATAAGAAGTTTGCTGTTGTTTTTAATAAGATTTTACGGTAAGTATGGCAACGGTAAGTCTGTCAGTCCCGGCTTTGCTGCACATGTGTAGCTCTGTGCTTTGAGACCCTTGAAATGTCTGTTTTTAGGACATCAGCAGGGGGCTAATGAGAAGGCTTTGTTGATTTTAACGAATTGCAAGCCACTGTAGCCAAAATAAATATAATCTGCTTTTTGGATTAGTTGTCACACATGATTTTACCTACTAACAGTGATTAAAGAACCCTGGTGGACCAGAAGCATAGCTGCTCTCTGGTGACTCTTGCTAAAATAGCAATAAACAGAAGTAAATAAAGACTTAGGGCATTAGTTATCTTTAATAAACAGTGACACTGCATATAATGTTGGGGGAGACTTCAAAAACCTGCATCGTGTACAGCAGTGTCACTCTTTCTAGCACAGAGCATTGGTCATGTTAGATGTCTGGAAATGATGGCATCACTGTGCTGCTTTCCTTATGTTACTGACCTGCAGTCCCTCTTCAAGAGTTGCTGACCCAGTCGGACACCTCATGGAGACCTTCATTGCTCAGCCATTTTCATCCAGCAGCAGACATCAGAAACAAAGTTTAAAATGTTCAGAATTAGAGGGACTACAATGGGAAAATGAAGGGAGTGTTGACTGCTTGTGTAATTACGCAACCTCCAAACCACTGTAATTCCATCCAGGTAATGAAGAGAGGGCTGATGTTGGACTCTTATACCTTAGTCTTTGTAAGCTGATAAAAAGAATTACTTGCCCCTGCTGACATCTTTTATCCCTGATATTTTCCCAGTAATCAAGGGTGGGTGTGTTTCCTGATCCCCTTCACGTTTGTTGTGAGAAGCAGCAATTACAGTTGATGGTATGGTACTACTCCTTTGGACTCACTGTTGCTTTTAATCAGTGGATAGAAGAAACAAAACAAACAAAAGCATGTTCTCTCTTCCGAGAGGGAATTATAGCTGCAGTACTGAATGTTGGGAGCAATTTTAGGCTCTGTTGTAGGGAGAAAAACACCTTCCTGAGAGTGGCAGAGAATGAAGGAGTTTCCCAACAGGAACATGGAAAGTCAGGGCTTTTGAAATTAAAAAAATCAAGGGATAGCAAAACATAAGAAATATTACTTTAAGGAAAAATCCTACCGAAACAGGGAGAGAGTCTGAGCTTTCTAACGAGTCTTCGATTTGTATTCATCTGTCCCTAATTGTACACCCCTGGAAGGCACATGGCACTGTTCTACGAGGAGTTTATCTTTCACATGACAGCTAAAAAACTTCAAATTCATTAAGCAAACATCCTCAGGCTTTTTTAGAATTGTATGACTCCTTTTTGATGGAGTTAGATTCTTGTTTGGTGTTTTCAGTGAAGTTGTACAGCGGTTACAATCCACTTCTGACTTTACAGTCTATGGAAAAAATACTTTGATATCATGCTCAGGAAGAGAGTAAGACCCACCAAGGGCCCATCCTTCTCTTGGCTGGCAGTATTAGGAGTTTGGAGACCTGCCCGATGGTGTAATTCAAGTCTTGACTGCATATCTTATTGGTTAAAAATAGGAGCCAACTCCAGCTCATCAGTTTTGCTAAGAAACTATTGATTGTGATTAGCAAGCTTAAAAATAATTACCTTGTGTGTTCATTGCTATCTTTGGACTTACTCTCATATTCCTACTCTTATAGAAAGTATTGAGCAGCACAATAGGGCGATTTGATGACTAAGGTGTTACACTGTTTGTGTGGGAGAAGGGTATTGAGCACTTCTTAATTGTTCCATCTCCTGGTGATTAAACAAACACGAACACCTACACAGGGGAGGAAACCCACTGGTCTTACTGAAGGGTACAAAATGAGCTATCCACCACCCCCTTGTTCCCCTGGGGGAACATATATCCAGTCCTTCCCACTTTCAGTCATCACTTTCACCACTCAGCTCTTCTTTGGCAGGAGCCACAAGCCCACCCAGCACCACAGGTGCTGCACCCTGGGAAGGAATAAAACACTGATTTGCTTAGCACCTGGGGAAGGGGGGAGGAGTTTCTCCTGGGTTCTAACACATTATTTTAAAAGCCTGATGGGGCCAATTCATATGTGGTAGTGAGTTGACCCTGAGTGGCTGACTCAGTTAATGATAACTCAAAGCCTGTCTGTCTCTAGAAGTTGTTCCTGTAGCAGGGGCAGTTACAGCAAGCAGTTGAATTTTTGTTACTTACAGCACTGTGTATTCAAGTGAATCAGCATCCACTTCAGTATGCTCAAGCCTAGGCTGCCTGCTGAGCTTGTGAGAAGAGCTACCTGTACTTGTCAGATTCCTAATGCAGGTCAGTAGCCACTTCAGGGGGCCACCTTCCCCAGACTTTAACCCTTGAGCACCCCTGGAAAAGCTGATTTCTTGCCATGTTGTTCCTCTCTGTTGAGAGAGCCTGGGAAGAGTAACTTCCATTTAAGCTTGGTGTCAGAAGCTGGATGATGAGAATGCTGTTGTGTGATACTATGTCTGTAGGATTGCCTCACCTTGGTCTTCAATTTTTGTATATCCTATGAATATGTCAGTAACTTCAAATTGTAATAATCCATAATGCCCAGTTTGGTTTTGCATTTTCAATTTATATTTCTCCTAGAGTTTTGCTCTTGTTTCAGTTTGGTGTGTAGCAGGGTTACCCTCAGGGAGCACCTGATGATAGGGACATGCCTGATTATACACGTGTTTTGCAACCATGGATGGTTGCTGTGGGGCTGTGTGTACCAAACTGAAGTCTCAACCAGATAGTGACGTGTGGGTAGGGTGCAGACAAACTCTTCAGGCCACTTGCAAGTCATATGAAACTGTATGCGTTTGTGTGTCCAGGGGAGGGATTTGTCCCAACTTTTTGTCTGTTAATGGCAGCTTTTTGAAATTCAGAGTTGGAATTTACTAGGGTGGTGCAGGGGAAGTCACTTCCTAAAGTGTTTGCTGGTGTAATGGTCTTCATATCAGCACAGGTGGGAGAGGTGAGTGCTGGGTCACACCAGAGTTATTGTGCCTTGTGTGGGTTTTGGATTTTGTGTTGCTTCAAGAACAGAAAAATGAAATGCGAGGCTTCAGTATGGTAGCAAGGGAAACTGCGGGCACGTTTGCTTTCCTTTGTGCTCTGTTCTGTGTCAGAGGAGGAGATGCAGATGGACTGCAGCTGCAGCTCTGAGAAAACAGGGCTGGAGCAGGAGACCTGTGGGGGTGGCTGAGGAGCCGGTGAACCTGTTGGAAAGGTACAGCTCATTGCCCTGCAAGGGATGTTATGACAGCCATAAGGAAGGTCTGGGCTGTGTGGATAGAGAGCAGGTCACGGTATGGGAAAAAAACTTCACTGACAGGAGTTTCTGACAGCAGCTTTATGCACTGAAGGTATTGTCATAAGCTTTTTAAGACTTTCTAAGTGACTCTAAACCTGTATGCTGCAGTAATTTCTCTATAAATATCTGTGTAAACTCTCAATAGACTCATAAACTATGTATTTTCAAACAATTTACTTAAAAAATACTGGGCTGACCAAGAAAAATACTATTGGAAGAGCTGTTTTTTTCCTCTTGTATTGAAAGGGGCTTCAGCTTGAGCCCTTAAATTCAACATCCTTTATTAGCATGATTCCAGGACTCGCAAGGATTTATGTAAGAGCTTAAAACATTTAAAATACATATTTTTCACATTTAAAAACAAATGATACAATTTTAAAATTTGATCTGTTGGGCTGTACTGGAGCTAGAAGTGAGTGTTGTATTGCTTTCCCATGGTTTGAGTACCTTCTTCACCCAGGAGACTGCAACATATTTTTTTGTGTCTGGCTGTCTCAGTCTCACATACTTACATGGTTGCAACTACTGCAGTTTCTGAATGTTTCACAACACTTCTGGGAGAATATTATTACCTTAAACATATCACTGGCTCATGAATACTTACTGCCTTTCTTTAACACAGATGAACTTTGACAAGACTTTTGGTGCTTTTTTGGAAAGAAGGGCGTGATTTGGAGGAACTTTACTAACAAATATAACGAGAAGAACTGCAGATTTCGCACACCAACAGGGAACACTGGGCTGAAACGTGTCAGGTCTTGGCCATGGAGAAGCTGAGGTAGTCAGAAGTTCCCCTGTTTACTTTATTTGCCATGTGAATATAACTGTTATACAGCCTATTGGCTGCACAAACAACTTGTGATCTTACACAGTCATTTGTTTGTGTTATATTTAACACTTTTCTTGACAGAAACAGTGAGAAACAGGGAGAAATACTTACACGTGTATGTAGCTGATGGCTTGGAATCAACTACAGCCTGTCAATAATTTGAATTACTGCAAACGTGTGGGAAGAGTAAAAAAGAAGATTCGGGGCAAAAAAATAATCATCACTAGGGACATTTCTTAAGGATAATTTTATTAAAAGTTCATGTTTGAAGTGATGTCATCCTTTTCATTCTCTGTATTCATTTGCCTTTCTGAAGCTTGGCATAGTTATTCTGATGTGCAGCAAAAATATTACATCAAAGGTGAACGTTTGAATCCTGGCTGAAAAATAAAACAGAGGGCAGTGGGACACAGAGCGGGGGAGAACCCCCAAATGACTAAGAGTTCTTAAAAGTAAGATATAAAAGAAAATAATCATTTCTCTCCCCTGACAAATAGTTCAAAAAGTAGCCAACAGTTTGGATCTGGTATGTCACATTGCATACAAATGAAGAAACTGTCACCATCAGTTTCCTTTGAAACCTTTTGATCTTATCTTCTGTAGTAAAGGGCATGTGACTTGATCAGGGCTTCTCCTCTCTGATATGTAGTCAGAGTCCTGATCTACTGAAATATCTGTGACAGGTATCTCCACTCAATTGATACGATTATTTTTTTTTCCTTTCCCTTCAGTGCCTTTGTCTGTGGTGGGTATGGTTCACCTTCCTTTCCCATCCAGGAAAACCAGGTTCCTAATTTGGCAATTTCCAGCTAATCCTGCATATTGTGTTTTAATCAGTAGTAGTCTTATACCTGTTTTCTCTCTGTTTGCCAGGCTGCCTTTTTTTTTTTTCTGGTAAGAACAGGAAAGTGGAATTACAGTATTTTGTAAAGACACATTGGAGACACAATTCTTCCAAAAAGTCATGGTATATATATTCTGATAATTAATCAAGGATTGTTTTGTTACACGGTACCTTTAAGTGGACAATTTGAATATGCATGGTCAATAGTGTCAGGGGACAGCAGTAGAAGGAAAATATTTTTACAGACCTCTAATACTTAATCTTTAAAAAGTACAGTTTCTGTGAGGTGTTTATATTTAATATGAGCTATATTAGTTAATGTGCTTTAGTTGATTAATGGTTTGGTCCAGAACTAGTGAAGTTAGGGAAAATTTTTCCTAAAGGGTTAAACTCTGCTACTGGGACAATCGATGCCAAAACTGTCTTTGAGCTCTCTGCTGTGAGGGAGAGTTGAAATGGGAACTATATCCCGGGAGATCTTGCTGGGCTCCTCTGTGCACAGTAAAGGCCTGAACAAAATATCTTTGGGTCCATGTGCTGCCACTGCTGGGCTTTGCCGACAAGCTCCTGGTGAAGGACACCTTTCCTGGTAGTCACGCCAGGGTGGTTTCTGCCCCTGCTGGGACTGTAGGAACTAGTTTGCAAAGTTTGTGAGGCTTGCAGCAGAGACAAAGAAAGTTTATACTGATTTTCTTTTTTTTCTTCTGATTTTTCTGAGGAATGTAAACAGTCATTGAGGTGTCCAGGAATTGTCTCTACCCAAACTCCCTAATTAAAAAAAGTACTGGAGTTATTGAGTGCAAAACAGTGTTTAAATGGGTGAAAGTTAATGGCCAGTGTTTGCACAGGAGGTCAGACTGGGTGATCTCTTTTAGCCTGCAGCCAATTAACCCCCGCGTATGCAATGCTGCCTTGCCCTCCAGCCTTTCAGATGGGGAGTTGTCTAAGAGAAACCCAAAGGTTTCCCGGTCCGTAGGAGCGACTGGCCTGGCAGCAGACTGCCTGCCTTCATGAGCAGGCGTTGCTCTGTTCGGTTTTCCGTTTGGCTTCTGTCACCGGCATGTCCCTGTTACAAGTAATGAGCTGATAGAGACTGGAAGAAAGCCTGAAGCGTGCCAGCTCATCTGGGAGGTGCAGCTGGGTAAAGTGCAGCAGCAAGTCATTTGCAGCGCTGGTACTGAAAGCTGTTTCACAGAGCAATTTTGTTCTTCAGTGATTTTAATGCTGCTAGCAATTAGATGCGTTTACGTGGTAAGTGTCCCTCTACGCGCTGAAGTGGCTTGCGTGCGCTTCTTCAGAGCTGGAAAAAGGTGGTTGTTGGGCTGCTTGTACAGAAGGGTCTCTTTCGGAGTCTTTCATCGTGTGAAAATCCTTTGGGAGAACCAGAATATGTGGGATTGGTCCAGCAGCACATTCTCTTGTTGCTGAAGTCTTAGCATTCAGCTCCTGGTTTGGCAGAGTAGGAGAGCATGTCAGGGCATCCTGCTGAGGTCCAAATATGTGCTTAGGATGTTTTGCTTCTTGGCTGGCAAGAACAGTTAACAAAGCTAACTTGACCTTGTTTCATCTCAAGAATTTGGCTTTTCCCGTATCTGTGCATTTTCACTTATGTTGTCTGTTGTGTAAGGAGTAAGAGCTAGCATTGAATAGTAGCGCCTGAAAAGCAATGGGCTTGGATGCTGAGTGGAGGTGAGGGTCCTAACTATTGGGATCTTGGAATGCAAATGGCATCCAAATCAAAATGCAGGTCAGATGTCTTAACTATCAACATGGGTGAAAAATCAGTCTTCCTGATGCTTCACAGGCCTATCAGTTCAATATATTCTGGATGCTTCAGCCCTGGTGTGTAAATGGCCAGGGACAGAAACACCAGGGGGTTGCTTCCTTCTGTACCGTCTGGAGATGCTTGCAATCTCCCCAGCACCGTTTATCTGGGATAGACAGCACCTCAACAGCCAGCTGCCAAGCAAGGAGGCCTGCTGGTGGTGCTGAGGGCTGGAAGAAAGACTCAGATGTGGCTGGAGATAACAGGCTGCCATTGCAACCCCCCTCTCCCCTGGCTGGTGGGAGAAGAACAGTGGGGTTCTGACAGACTCACTGTTTCCCCACCAAGGAGTGAGGATGTGAGGGAATGTGATGCTTAACACTCAGTGGCACAGTTTAGGAGTTCCAGAAAACCACCCATTTGCTTTCAAGGCTTGCTCTGCAATCAGCATAATTTCTCATGAGGAGAGGATTTTACTGTAGAACAGAAGGTTTGGGAAGGGAGTGTTTGCAAAGGGAAAGAAAATTATATTTATGGACTGGGAGTTTAAGACCTTTTTGGACCCAATCACCTATATCTGTCTTGCTTTGCATACAGGAGGCAAGTTATTGGATAATTTAAAATATTGTCTATTTTATAATAATACTAATAACAATTGAAAGATTTTCCCAGCTGTTGGAGGATGCAATTTTTCTTTTGTAGGCCATTATGTATGCAAGACCGATTGGTAAACTGCAATGTACTGTTCTGTAATTATTCTCCCCTGTAGCTTTAATGAGGAGATCTGCATGCAGTTTGATGGGAGAATATAGTCTGCCGACAGCTACATCGAAAATCAAGACAGGTGTAATCTGCTTACTGTAGTCTGTGAATCCTCACCATGTGGCTATGTTATCTCTAGTGCATGTTTATAGAAAGATGCTTGTAAAAGGATTTAATTTAATGGAATAATGGTAACTGACACTATGAAAATGAAGGGGCTCAAATAATGTGGTGAGCAGAGTCATATAAATACTAAAGTAGATGATTAAAAAATTGCTGTATTACGTCATTCAGTTAACATCATATGAAAGGCAAATACAAATTAAGCCCTATTATGTACTAAAAGAAAATGCATTCTTTATTACTAACCTAGTCTTGTAACAGACTTTGGAGAAAACAACATTTTTGAGTATGCACGTAAAGATACGTCCCCAGTTCTGCAGTTGCACTCATGTGGGCAGATGTGCATGGCTGTCGCTGGGGCTCTGCATGGGTGTGTTTCCAGGACTAGAATCCTAAGAGCAGAATATCTTTTAGAAGGCAGATACTCTGTTGAGCTGTAGCCAAAAGCTGCAGCTTTCTCTCAGGTGGAAGAATAGTTGATGATGAAAGGACCAGTTGAGATTTTGTTTAGGACCTCACTCTGTTGTGGTGGGGAGGCTTCAAGACACTGACATGTTTCCTTACCTGCACAGTAATGATAATAATAAACTATTAGTAGAAAAGCAGCACAAATACCATAATATTTTGAATGCTGTTGAGAAGAAGAAGCATCTCCTTGCAAGCAGCAGCTGCACAAGATTGTTCATTTGGAAAGATAAAATTATTTAGGCAGAACTGTGAATCTAGTTCTTTTTTTCAGAGTCTGAAAGAAATAATAACCGGTCACTCTCCATGGATGTGATTTATTAATTATCAGTCATTCTTAATCACCTGATACTGACATATATCTAACACACTGGAGAGTTTAATATCTGAAAGAATACTTACCATGATTTTTCTCAGCAGTCCTTTTTTAAGTGCTGGGGGAGATAATGTGGAGCCAGTACTTTGGTATTGTGTTTCTGATCCTGTATGACTCTGTCCTTGAACATGGAGTGTGAGCGCACAGGGGATGGCAGAAAGTTGCTAGCAAGAGCTATGCTAAATGTTGCCACGCTCCTCACTGACGTGCTTAAAAGCCTTTGGCTTATAGAATTTGGACATCTCATGACGCTTTTTTTTTTTTTAAAATATTTAACCTTTTTGGTGTTAAGGTAAATGGATCTGATTTTATTATCCATATCAAGGATAGTGAAAGTGCATGAGCAGACATATTATGTTACTGCATCAAGCAAAATGTATTTTAAAAAATAATACTGAAAAGCACTTCTGTTGGGAAAAGATGAGGGCTAGATAGGAGTTGGGCATTACTGTTAATTATTCTTATTATTCTGATCTCGCTCAGATTTTGAGTGTGGTGATTGCACTGACAAAGGAGCAGCCTTGATTTCTGCATGTATGTTACAGTTACTTGTAAAACCGGGCTCACAGATTGCTCTGAAGCTTTTACTGTTCCTGCAGAACATTTCCATAGTTCCAGCAGTTTGATCACAAATGCAGCATCTCTCTCCTAATGCTGTGCAGGTTGATAAAACAGTTGCCGAGCTGGAGTCCCTAAAGAAATTATTAATTATCTGGTTAATGTGCATCAGGCTGTGGGAGTGTGAGATTAATCACCAGTGCTGGGATGAGTTGCTGAAGTGGATTTTGGTTTTTTGTCTCCTGTCACTCGGTAATGGCTTTTCCTTCCTTCACCATCAGGTGAACAGGTGCGGAGATGCTGTATTTTCATTTTCCTGTAGTCGGTAACAGCCGGTGACCAGGAGATGCCTTTTTCTTAGTCCTGCTGCATGAGCAGTTTACAACATGGAGCACTACCTGCTTTGGATGTTCCAGCTGCAGGAGATGCTCCTACAGCACAGGACTGACCTGAACCTTCCCAGATAAACACATTTGAACACATGCGCTGAGGGAGGGGTGCCAGGGAGGACTCTTGGGCTGAGCTGGGGCTGGCTCTTCTGTATTCCCCAGGTCTCAAAGGGATGTGCAATTGCAACTTGACTCCTATTTTGAACATATTTATAGTACTCAGAATTTTTCAGTTAGTGAACATTCAGCATGCCTCCTTTGTTTTAATGTAACAAAAGAAAAATGTGCTT
Source organism: Strix uralensis (assembly GCF_047716275.1). Taxonomy (NCBI): domain Eukaryota; kingdom Metazoa; phylum Chordata; class Aves; order Strigiformes; family Strigidae; genus Strix; species Strix uralensis. The sequence continues at coordinate 105,633,945 of NC_133974.1, read as the reverse complement.
CTTTATTGGAAAGATACAGAAGAAGGTTCTTCTAACTCAGTCTTTAGTGGTACCGTCCTTAAAGCCAATGGGCTGCACAAATACTCAGCCATGGGAGAATGAATCAGACTCCAGTGGTGGTGGATCAGTCAGGGTGTTCAGGTACAACGCTACAGAACTTGTCCTGTTCCGTTAAGTGCTGTTAACCATCAGCAGCTGCATCAGAAATTGTTCAGTGAAGCCCTGATGTTCTTCCAGAAGTCCCTATTGGATTACACACACTTGCACCACATAGTGCACTGCTGAAAAAAACTGAGGAGTAATTTGTCTTACATTTTACAGTTGTGTTGCTACATGAATCTTCTTGTACATGAAGACATAACAGCTCTGCCTCAGGGTCAGGACTGTTGGCTGGAAGAGTCTCTTGTTTTAGGCACTACTGGTGAGGAGAGGAAGGAAGCTGAGATGGAAGGAGCTGTATACTCATCTAAAGAAGACAGTTTGCCTGAGGCCAGGGGAGCATCTTCTAGTTAAGAAGGGAAGAAACTGTAGACAACAGCACAACAATTGTTCTGCTAGTATGTGCTGAGGGACAGAAGAAGAGTTTGAACCTCTTTCTATTTATGAAGTCTAGTAATTTGGATTACTTTATCATCTCTAACACAAGTGTTGTTTCTCCCTGAGGAAGTTCTGTAAATGACCACAACTACTGAGACTTTGAGATGCATAGCACTTGAGACGGGAGACCTGCTTTTAACCTTCTACTTGACTATGTTGTATCAAGCTTTTTTCTGATGTGAATGTGTTGGTACTGGCCTTCATCAGCTTATGGGTTTTGTTTCTTCTTGGCTGAACTAGTGGGGTTTTTTGTCCCTGGTGAACTGAAAATTTTTTATTACCTTGCCACTTCAAGCAGGCAGAGACGTACTCGTATTTGAGATTGCATTGCACTACTCCATTGTTGAGCTTTTGTTGTCCATATTGTACTATCCTGAATCCCTCTTCAGCTAAAGATGCTACCTTGGGAGGGGAGATGTGTGCAGTTTTCAGAGAATTTGCTTTTTATAATAGCTATGTGCTCCAGTCTGGAATCCCTGAACAGCCCCATGATGGCATAAACATCGATTTGTTTGTCAGGCTATGGTATAACTTCACATTAAATGTAGATGACCCATTCATGTTTGAAACCCCCTAACCAGCGAGTCAGCATGGCAGCAGTGGGGTTTTAAACATTAAGCAGTCTTCAGGGCTTCAGGTTGAGCATTTGCATCAGAGTTGTCTAGGTTTCTGCTCCTTAAAGAGCTTTCTGAGCTTGTTGTGATAAGTAAAATCAAGTTTACTTTAATCTCAGCAAGCAGTTCCCAGCACTGAAGAGATAATGGGGGGAAAATAAGACCTTTAGGAGATGAAGTCAATTTCTGTCTGTGTGGGGACGCAGATCACTTTTTTGTATGGCTTTATTTGATGGTGATGTGCCCCCCATTTCTTTATGCATGGTTGTGTGACCATGCACACACGTGTGCTTGCACACAGTGGTGTACAGAAGTGATGCAAAAGGAGTTTTTAAACTTGGTATATGTATGAACCATAAAGAGTAAGTCACCAGACTCTTTTGTAGCTGTTGATCTCTGGTGCTTAAAAATAAGTAGAATAGCAAATTTTCAGATGAGTAAATTGTGCAAATCCATGCCTAATTTACATGTACGATCACCTTGACTGCTTGTACAAATCAGGTAATTGTGCATGCAAATAGCTAATTAACACAATTAGCTGATCTGCTGATGCAGTCTCAGGATCTGTAAGTGTATAGTAGCCATGTAGTTATCATGTATCTGCAAAATAATTATATGAAAAAAATCTAGGCCCTGTTAACTGTTAGTAGGTGTGGGGAGTTGCTTACTTTTTAATATCACAGTGTTTTGGCTTTGGGGTGGAGAAGTGTCTGATGGGGTTCACAACTGTTATCGTAGTTGGAATCCAAAATCACTTAGGTGTATTTACAAAATTTAACTTCAAAGTAGCAGGCTGGCATGTCTGCTGCAGCACGCTCCCAGCACTGCAACCTATGACGGGCTAGCTGGTCTGGTGGCACGAAGGCTGCAGTCATGCCCATCTTGTATCAGTTGTTCCACGTGAGCACAGGGCCATGCTAGTTTTGCCCTGTGGCTTCATAAAAAGTACCTATGAAGAATGCTTGTTAAAAACCTACCTATTACTATTTTTAGCTAATCAAAATATTTGAGATTTTAAAGCCACCTGCCTCCTTTCACCTTGGTAGGAAAAAATTTACTCAAAGATTTAAAGAGTGAGTGTCCTCTTTTTATTTATTTGTCCAGCTTTAAGATCTATTCCTTAGCATTTTCCTGTGAAACAAAAATACCCAGGCAAGTTTAAACATGCAAATTGTCAAAGTTTTCCAGCTGCATCAATGGATACTAAATACAAGTCCAGGGACTTCAGAAATGTGTTTCTCCCATCTTTGTTTCTATTATTTTTATAGCTGTTATGGGGCAGATGGACAGCCTTCATCATAGTAATTATTTGTACTTTCAAAGCAAACATAATGTGAACTTGCAATCAGTTCCTACAAATACTTTACATCAGCATTTGTGGCTTCAGGTTGAGTCTACACAAAAGTAAGTAATAGCGTAATCTTCTGAATGCATGTATTTCTTGAACTACCTTTTTAAAAATGTTTCCTAGTTATAAAATAGAGAACTTAAACCTGTGTATTAGATTTGTGACCTACCTAATGTCCCAATTTTTCTCTGAATTTCCTTTCTTACAAGTGTAGTTGTATTTTAAAACAAAGATGAAATATGCCAATACCACATAACTGGCCAGGATTAAAATCCTAGCAAAAGGTTTGTGTCCAAGACCACATCACTGTATTCTATTTCATATTTCTCACATAGGTGTTTGTGGTATGTAGCATTTTCCTTACTCGGGAGACTTCAAAACACATTGAAAAGCAATGAGTTAGATACTGATTGTGCAGGCACTGTGTTGGCAAAAGGAGCACCTTGTTACATGTTCCACAGTAAAACTCTCATGTCCTTAAAATCTGCTCTGTGAAGGGACTTAAATGTGGCCAGGAAAGCTGGGATATGTCTTAAAAAAACCTGCTGTGAAATGTTTTACTGTCATCTAGGTGGCCACCAAAGACCCAAGGGACTTCAGTGTAAGACTTCGTGGGGGGGAGGGAAAATCCTATTCCTGGTAGAGCCGTATCCATCTAGTGGCAGTTGGGTGCAGAGTCGGGAGAGAAGAGTGTCAGCCCTGATGTGGTCATGAAGCCTCTCCCCTGAGGCTCAGGGTGTTTCTAAGCGAGTACAGAGGAAGCCTCTCAAACGTGGACAGAAAATCTACTTAAAGGTACATTTTTAAGAAAGCAGAATTAAAAACAAAGCAGTGGAGACTTCCACACTTCTTGTTTGTAAAGTACACTGAAGAAGCATAAAACCCATAGAGAGCCTCTTTAGCAATCTGTGTAGTGGCAGTATGGGAAGTGGGAATTAACCCCCCTGCCCCTCCCCCAACAAACAAAAAGACCCCAAACCAAAACAAAAACCACCCCAAACCAACCAAACAAAAGAAGTCGAGGTTTGGATGCTAGGTAGCATGCCGATACCCAAGAGCACATCCAGCCCACGGGTTGCTCTTACCAGCTTCAGTGTCCAAGCCCTGGGAATGGAAGGGAAGAGCTGGGGCCATGCTAGTGTGTGCTCAGGCTCTTCCCCACTTCCAGCCCGTGCTTTGCAAAGTAAAGATGCAAAATTCATTGAATGACAAATGATGATTAGGAAGGAGCTGAGGCTTGTCTGCCTCAAAAGGGAGCTGGGGAGGATGACTATTCCTGGTCATGTCAGGCTTTCGCTTCTGCTGCCTGCTTAGTCTTTAGAGGAACAGTGGCAGCTGTTTGTTAAACATTTTATTTAAAACTTTGCTTTGAGAAAAAGAAACTGCTTTTATAATTTTATAACTTATTATTTCTCAATGATTCTTTAAAAAATAATTGACTATAAAAATCTTCTTAATCGTCAATCAGCCAAATTTTCCCATTGACTGTACTGGTGACCTGGAATTGAAAACTAATGGGAAATGAGAAGGAAAGAACAAGAAAAATAGGCAGTCTGTTTTTAAAGGCCAAACTGAATGAGACTAGTGGAGAAACAAAGCTGCAATAAACTGAAAATAAGACAGGCAAAGCTTCTGTAGCTATTTATGTTGGGATAGCTTAAATGCTACTTTTACCAGGTTGCAGAACTGCTTGCAGAATTGTGGCCCAAGGCTATAACATACTTAAGTGTCTTATAGGCGTGTGGTGTTTTTCCTTCTGACCTGACACTAACTGTGGGCTATACAGTGCCAGTCAGAAAGAGACATTTATTGAACTGTTTAGAAGTTGGAAGAGCAGAGTTCATACTTAGCTACGGTGATGACGTTTATACTTTCAGGTAGTTGAAATGCTGTTAATATCCACGAATACAGGCTTAAAGCTCTGTCTGAAACATTAGGAATTACTTGGCTGTTATTTTAAGAGGCAGCTCTTTTTTCTTTTTTTTTTTTAGATGATCTATGCTGTGGCAAACTTCTACCTGTGATGGGATGAAGTTCCCACTCACTGCTGTTTCATTAAGGACTAAAGGAAAAGGCAGGTTTTATGTGCTTTAGAATAGCTTGTGGGCTTTTTCAGAAAGGACACACCTGCCAAGCAGTGAAGCAGCACCTCCGTTCCTAGGCATTTCACTTGGAAGGTCCTAAAAGTTGATATTCTTTTTTTCTCCAGTTACTCATAGACATTAAATAAACGGGAAATGCAGTGTTGATGCAAGTGCCAGATTGCTACAATATGCAGATGACTTCTCTCCTTGCCCTTTCCTGTTAAGGACCATAGTGCCAGCCAGCAAGATGGCTGATTGCCTTTGCCTGATCAACGGATGTTTGAGGAACAGCTGATGGCTGAACACCTCTAAAATGGAGTTGACGGTTGTGAAGAAGAGAAACGTGTGCTAAGAGTTGGTAACCACAGTTTATCTAAAAATATGTGCCTGCAGTCATTCCCTTGAGCCTGCCTGAAAGCTCTAACATTATGATGTCCAAAAAACATGATCTCCATTATCTCTAGGTGGTTAGAAGACTATATTCCCATCTGGCGAAAGATTGCCTCTTCCTAGATATTTACACCTTTATCTTGGAGCCCTTTGGTGTCCCTGGACCTGAAGCTGGTAGTGCCTGGGCTAATCTGTTTTGTACAGCGTGTAGGCCTCTGTGTGGCCTCAGCAGCGCCAGTCTCTGTGAGCATCCTAGTGCTGACTTCCAGGCAGTTTTAAATACTGTCTGACATCCTAGGTGTTTATCTCTCAATTTCTTTGTGGCTGGGCCTTGCTTGGGTATTTTTATTAAAGTCCTGTGATGAAAACTGTAATGAGTGGCTTTGTGCCTCTAGCACAATGGAGTGCTCTGCAATAACAGTGTTAACTTTTTTTCCCCAAAAAACATCTTCTAGTGGAGTCATGGACAGCTGTGCAGTGAGTATGAGCAATAGTTTGTTCATCTCGGTCATTTCAGGTTTATTGGGGTTCTGTCAATTGAAACATGTGAAAATCCAGTGTTCTACAGCCAGTACAGAGTTGGCCTATGTTCCAGGCAGGATTTTCTTGTGGGATGGTCTGAAATAGTTACGTGGACTTCCCCACAACTTTCTGGTCACATGTCTGGTCTTGTGCACTGGGTGCATGGTTGACTTGATTCTTGCATTCTGTATCACAACCATGGAGTCTCTGCAATGCAAACAAAACACTGCTCAAGTTGTTGCCTTTGTGGAGGGGGTGAGAGAAGAAGCAACATGTGAGAGAGATGGTAATGGCTCCTTAGTGTGGTGGTACTGAGGGCAATGTGGCAATACTCCCTAGGACTTCTTGATCCCCGTTTTCATGAAATATAGGCTGTTACACCCTTCAGAAAGCAAAGGAAACGTGCCTTGGAACAGACAGACAAAAGAATTGTGTTTTGTCCCGCAGCACCTTTATTTATAGAGGTTATCTTGGGAGCCTCAGAGCATCACTATCAGAAACTCGGTACACAATGACTTACTTTTCCCAGTGAATCAACAAGCATATTGTATTGACATTTAAGTTTTGAGGTCTTTGTACATCCCTGGTGCAGGAATGAAGCTCCCAGATCAGCTGCTGCTGGTGAGGAGGTGTAGATGCATTATTAGGGATAACTTAGTTTATCTCCTTTGACACTTTTCTGATATCTCTTGATCATTAAGGTCTGGATTAAGTGGGAAAAAACATTACTTGCACAGATGTTATGTAGCTTATGCCTCAGATCTTTCATGAGAGCGTTTGGGTGCTTAATGTCTTCTAATTCAAAAAGAAAAATCAGAGTCTTATGTACAGCTTCCTTCTGTCAGGTGCTGAGATGAGGGTTAGGTGAGCATGTAACAGAAACCTGAGTATTTGAAAGTCACATTTCCAGCTGCATTTTAATATGGCTGTAGCTAAAACACATTGAAGTAGACGGGGCTATTTGGAGGTGGTTTTGCATTTACTTAGTGGGTTTAATGAAGTTTAAGGTGTACTACTCTGTGTCACTCTTGGGAGAGCAGTCATCTGTATTTTCTTTTCTGTGAACTTGCAACTTGATGTTTTTGTGAAGCGCTGCTGTGTCAGGATCTTGTTGTACCTTCATCCCCGGCATTGGGAATAGATGGCTCTCTGGCAGTGGCATTGGCAGCATTGCACAGATGTGAGAAGGTGCTTGGCGGCCAGCATGTATTGGAAGAGTAGGAAAAGTAGGTCTGTGTGTGTCTGGCTTCCCCAAAAACCATACTGATCTTCAGAGAAAGGTATGTTTTTTCAATGTTTTGTTCCTAATCCCTACTCCAGTGAAAATGTAGCTATTACTTATAATTAATAAATTAAGGGCTTTCATTGTGAACTTGTAACAGAATGGAGAAATCAAATGTTTCTGTCTTTCAGTCTAACCAGAAGTGCCTATTTGTGTTTCACAGGAACTCAATAGGCATTTCTGCTACTCCTGAGCTGATGAAATCTCAGGAAGGCTTTGTCATTGCTTCATTGTGATAGCGGGAACACTATGGTAATATTGAAAGACCTGTCCTAGGGACTGATGTATTTAGCAGCCTGTTGCCCCCTAACTGGGGCAGTCCTTTTATTGATCCTAGTTTGTTCCTCTTCAGCACTTTTCATCTGAGGATTACAAAAAGTGGACTTCACCCTGTGAAGCTGTTACCATAACGGTTTATGGATGAAGAACTGAGGCTCAGATAAACTGTGACTTTCCAAAGGTTACCTCACATTCCAGTAGCACAAACAAGAGTCTGTGTGTTGTTTCCCAGACTGCTACTTTTTCCACACTTTAACCACATGGGAAGAAACTCATCCCTACATGGGGTCTAGCACAACTTAGGTAAGCAAGGATCACTTAAATTGTCAAGTGAGACCTTGTGCTGGTGCTGCACAGAGGGATAAATTGGTCAAGAACTTTGTGGGCTGCTTTACAAAAGACAAATGACCGCATGAAATTTGATTTGCGGAGAAACTGCTTCCTAGGAGAAAACAGAACCTCAGCATAAGTAATCTGTAGACTAATGACGTAGAAATAGCTTGGATAATAAAAAGCTGGTAAATAGAGGTATGGCAGCAATTTGGATGTATGTGAGAGACAAGATAAACTGATCTGAGTTTTGAGGTATTTATTATCTCAGAGTTCCTTCTGGTTTAACTCAGTGCTATATCATTTTTAGTTGAAGCAGAAGAGTATTTATTTGTAGAAGCCTAAAGTCATCTTCCTGTAAAACAAAGAAAAAAACCTGCCCAACTGCAAGCTTGAGCTTGCTCAGAATAATCCAAATGTGTTTTGAAGGACTTTGGGGATATATTTCCTTCTGAAGATTCCTGTTCTTCTGTATTTTCTTTGCCAAGTGAGTAATTAGTTACTCCTTGATTATTGCTTATCACTTTATAGTTTTTCAGGGAGACAGCAAGGGACTGTAAGGCTGTTAATAGCTATGCTCAGATCACCTTTCTTTCTCAAGCATGGTTTCATTAGCTTAAAAATAACATTGGGACTGAAACATTTTTAAGTTCCTTTAGTCTTTTTTTTTTTTTTTTTTTTTTACTGGAATCCTGAGTGCTTTCCAGAGCATCCTCAGTGAATACCAGAAGTGTGTAGTCTCATTTTTCTTGCCTTGAATTGCTGCACCCTGACAGTGTTGATCAACAGCACTGGACGTGAAAGCTTGACTTAAGCAGTCTTGGTCTCTTTTTCATCCCATAGTTGAAAATTTTCTTTCATCTTTTCAGATGTTCCTAAACATGGCAACAAGCATGGCTCTGCAACAGATGCAATTCTTTCTAGGTCTCTAGGTAACATTTTAACCTGTGTAATGTTCACAGCATAGCATCGTAAGTAATATTCCAGGAAATACGCTGCTGCTTGTTAAAAAGGATAGGACCCCAGAGATGCCTTTAAATATGCCTGTAAAGTGAGAGGTGCCAAGAGAAAGATAATATGGCTGATTATAGTTATTTACCTTACATTTTCATTCGCCCTTAACTGGGTGTAATTTAGGGGCATGAAATCTCTTATTGGAAGTGTATTTGCATTAAACAGCTCTAAGCAACCATGAAAGTGCAGAAGCTGAAAAATTGACAGACTGGGTTCCTAGAATCCCAAAGTAGCATTTTTGTAATAGGCATACAAACAAATCAAATAAACATGTTTTGCTTCAACGATTTAAAGAATATGGTCTTTGGAGTAATTTGTCTTTTTTTTTTTTTTTTAAACTATCATTTCTAACCTTTTCATTGCCTATCTCTAGTTTGCAGCTCCTCCTAACAATCTGCAGCAATTTCCTACCCAGCTGTTGTGGTTGCAGAGCATTGTGCCTTTGTTTAGCTTTCCCTGAGCTATCAAATCGGCCTATAAAGGGGATTACCTGGCTGGTGATGTTGTTTTTCAGGTCTGCACTTTTTAACAAATAATTGTTTCACAGTGGCTTTTCAAAAAAAAAAAAAAAAAAAAAGCTCTGAAAATCCGACTTTATGGTTGGATGGAATCAAGTCTTGCAAGTAGGTACCTTTGGTTGTCTTTCATAATCCCCGTCGCTTCCTTTGCAAGTGATCATAAACAAGTTGAAATCAACTGCAAGAGTCATGGATCTTTTCAATCGAGTCATGTTTTGTAGCAAGACTTAAATGCTTTATTTAAAAAAATACCTTTTTCATCTTCTATATTGGTATGTGCTAAGCCTAAGAAATTTATAATACGACTGTGTACTATTAAACAGGTATGATCTTCCACCTCTACCTCTCAGTAGTTGGTCAGTTCTTTTATATCCATTGCCTCTCCTGCAAGGCAGTTTAACTGAAGTTTGTGAAATGTTGTGATCTTTGCATGAATGGGGTTATTGAAGTGAAAAGCATTAGCAATATTTATTTCAGCAGGCTGTGGAATTAATGACTAAAGAACTAAAACTGGTAAAACTTGCTTTTTATATATACAATAGAGTCTTTAAGAAACTTAATTTACGTTTAAGAATGCAGACGTGTCTGCCTGAATTTATATTACGGTATGTATGCCCCCCCCATACCATGCTACGCTGAAAGTTTTCTAATAATATGTGTTATTGAAATATATCTATAGTATTTGCTTTTTTAGTATTTTCTTACATTGAGTGTTAAATGGAAGCTAGTGTCTGTCTTGCTCTGCTCAGTGCAAAAGATATATTTACTGTACTTGAGTGTCTTCAATTTTGGTTCTTGTTTTGCAAACACAGTACATTTTAATTAAGGCTTGTCACTCGAGACCTAATGAATACATTTACTGTAATGTCTCCATCTTCAGGAGGTGAATTTGACTTAGAAATTGTCTCTGTCACAGAGGGGCTGATAATATCAGTTTAAAGATTTCTTATTTTCCTGGGGAAGAGCAGTCTGTGTGGTTTGTGCTGCTCTGTCTGGGTACAGGGTAGCAGCGCTCCCCTAAAGGATTGCAGAACAATGCTTACTGCAACATATAGGCAGAACAATGCTTACTGCAACATATAGACAGACAAGAAAATTCCCTAAAGACACGTATGTACACTTAGCTCAGAGAATATACCTGCATGAGACTTTTTTTTCTTCCCTGTTTTTGACACAGTTTCAGAGGTGGTTTATTGATTATATTTGGAAAGATTAAGAAACTCCTCTCCCAAATCACACTTCTGTTAGCATATGAGAGGACTTTGATCAAACAAACAACGAATAGTCTAATACACACAGTGGGGGGAAAAAAATTTCCTATAAACAGTTTCAATCGACCTTTACCTGTGCCTGTTTCTAGTTTGGCAGGTGGGGACTGTGCGTGAGGACGATTGCCATGCTTCTGTGTCCCCAACTTGTGTTACTGTTGGCATTAAAACTCCTGCTTTTAATGTCAAGTCAAAACCATAACTAGTTTTACTGTCATGTAGATGCTGTTTTATGTCCTGTTGTTGCTGGGAAAGCACCAAAAAGTGCATTTGGAGTCTTCAAGAAAAAGACACTAACTAAAGCCTTGAATTTGTTGCTTTTGAGTGTTGCAATATTTTAAACTGAAATGATTTCCACATACTTAAGTCAAGATTATATTATGGTGCTGTCTTCTGGTGTGGTGTTATGGGGGAAAGGGTTTAGCTCCCAAGCTTCTTACCCAGCAGCTTTTACTGTCACTGTATTCAAAACTGTGTTACACCCACCTTTGTTAGAAAATGCTGGGTTTTGCATGAAGGAAGGGCCTGGTGCAGGGTCAAGATAAAAGGGAGATGCTGGGGGGACCCCACACGGCACAGGAAGGTGTCCTGCCCTGGGGTCTCTGGCAGGGAGGCTGCCCACCTTGGGGCTCTCATCATCCTTCTGACATTCTGCTGAGAGTGCCAAGCAGGGCTTTGTACGGTGCAAGACAGCGCTTGTGGCACAGAGGGGTTGAGAATGGAAGGTGCAGTAAGAGGGTGGGAGGAGGCTGGTGGGATCCCCCAAGAGCAACCCATGCTGTGTGCAGCACAAAAGAGAGGCCAATAGGGTGGCTGTTTGCTCATCATCCTCAGATGCCCTGGTTAGGGACTTATTTGGAGGGTAGTATGTGATTCACCCCGATCATCCAATGCAAATGTTTAGGAAGTGGTATTGCATCTGTTTGACATGCAAGGAATCACATCATAGTGAGAACAAAGCCCAGATTTTCAAACTTACTTAGGTGCTGTGCACTGGTGTCCTCATCCAGGGTCCCAGAGGAGGTCTGTGATGGTGAGGAGACCAAGGCTGCCTCACCCAAATCATGCCACGGGATTCGTCCTTCTCTCTGCCAGCCCATCCCCAACACAGGGGTGGTGGCAGCAGGCTGAGAACCAGGGTGCTCTGGCTGCTGCTGTGGAGGGGTAGGGAGTTAAGTGCTGTGAAGGGCCCTGAAAGGGCCACCTGGGAGGTGGCAGGTTATGGCTAATGACAAACACATGCCACTGATAGTTACATGCTTTTTTGACCTGCCTTAATTTTTCTAGCCTGGCCTTTAATTGCCAGGGAAAGGTATAGACAAATGCAATAAAAAAGAGCCAGACAAATCGGAGCTATAGCAAGGCTCTACAGGAAATACGTTTTAAAAAGATTTTTTTTTTAATTAATCGGGATTTTGTTGTCAGGCTAAAACAGACTAAAAATAAACAGCTGTATAGTACTTCATTAAGCTGCCTGCTTGGAGTGATTTTCCCATTGATTAGTCTCAGGGCTAATGCTGGTTCATTCCTCATTTCATTGCTAATTAACATCAGCTCTGCTCCTGACCACTTGACCGCACTCTCTCTGTGAACATGTGCTGGTTTGGCAAGTAATAACTGCTCCCTCCCCCTTAAAAGAGAGAATTAAGGGAGAAAAATAGCTATCAAGCGTAGATCTCTGGCTGCTGCTACTGTAAGGAGAGCAAACTGTAAAACCGTATCGGCCTGTACGAAGGGTAATAAACATAGTTTACAGAGCACAGGAGTTTGATTGAGGAACTATGTAAATACAGATGATGAGCTCAAGCTGCTGTATGAATTGACAGGCTTGGCTCATCTCCTGTCAGTCGAGTTGATTCAGGCTCTTCTGGGATGCTTGTGGTGCAGATTACCTGACCCAGGGGCTTACAGCTGCTGGCCATCAGGGAGAAGGCTGCTTTGGATGGGCAGCACTTACTTTTCCAAGTCTCCACAATGTTCTCGGAGTTGGAATAATGAAATACGTTAGCAGTGGGTACGGCAAGAGCAGGAAACATAATGCCACAGTTATAGCTTTGTCAGGCCACTTCCATGCAAGCAGAATATAGATGAAAATAGGGGAATGAAATACTAGAATTGGCATGGATGCACTCTGAGAAAATATCTAACAACTTTAATGAAATTAGCAGCTTCTGTTCTGGGTGAAAAGGTCAATTTTTCCATAAAAACCAAGTAAACTGGCATTTTGGAAAACATCTACTAAACTTGGCACAGAATAAATAACATTATCCCAAAGTCTTGGTTCAATTCCAGATCATAGCATTTCTTTTAATTGAATTGGGTATTGCATTTCATTTTCAGAAAGTCTTTTTTTTTTTTTATTCCTACATTTTGAAGCATTCATATCTTAGAACTAATCAGAAACTCAGCCTTATACAAATCTATCAATCAGGAACAGTCACTGGAGAGAGAGCTTGCCTGAGTGATAATCCTTTTCTACCTACTTTTGAGCAGAATCCTAATTCACTTGTTCATCAATTATATATTTTATATATTTCCACCATTAATTTAATGGATTTAGGGCTCAGTCTTGCAAACACTTCTGCACGTGAGTAACTTTATTCATGCAAGCAGGCTGCTCATGTGAGTGAAATTAACCGTGTGAGATATTTGTAGGATCAAGCTTTGCAGTAGTTGTATGTATCCATACGCAAAACCATTGCCTCCCTAATTCCCCTTCTTTGATCTGTAGTAACAAGAAGCATTTTTACTCACATGAGTAAAAAAAACCAAAACAAAACAATTAATCACTATATGAATTATAATAAAGATAAAGAAGTCCTTTGTATGTTTAAGAATGTAACCACTTTGGGTCAGGAAGGACTGCCTCCTAATTAAGTATTGCATGATTGGTTACATCATGTAGCCTTCATGGATGGTTCTGGAATTGGCCTCAGAGCAGAAACAGAAGTGTAGAAAATCCTTTATCAACTGACCATAGATAAGGCTAAAACCATATTGTGCTGCAGATTTTGTTCAGCTGGAAAATGGAAATGGAATTTTGCTGCTTGTTCCCAGGATACATCCAGCATCTCCTCTTTCTAAAAAAGATGCCTACAATTTTTTTAACTTTTCTCATGATACTTCCATTTCCAGTCCTGGTCAGATGCAGAACAAAACAGCAAACAAATATTCACATTAATAATAAAATAAACCCAAGAAAAATATTTCCTTGGATGCTTTTAAACTGTAAGGAGTTCTGTTTGAGAGAGTGTCTTGGTCTGTATCTTGCTTGTGGTAGGTCAGTAGTTATACCCTCTTGCTTGCATTCAGATATTTCATATTTTGCTCTCCTGTGGAGAGGTATTGGGAAATGGCAAATTACTGATTCATTGTTGGCATAAAAATAACCTCTAAGTTGTTTTATTTCCTCTCGCTTATGTAGTGAAATAAGCATATCCATGTACTTTTGCACATACGTATTAGGAGTAAGCATAGTTCTTCTGCAAGACACTGTCCATCCACTTGCTGGCTGTCCCATGTAGAGGTGAGCTTTCTGGGAAGCTTCACTGGCTGCATGATGTGGGGTAACACTGGTGGGTGGCCCCCAGGGCACAGGGACAAGCTCTGGAGCCCCCATTGCAGGGTTGGAGGGGACTCCCACGGTGATGGAGGAGAAGAGCAAGCAAATGAGCCAAGCACTATGGGCAGGACTGTGGTTTGGAGGTGGTGGGTGCCTGGAGTATTGCAGATTTAGCTAAACCAGTAAATCTGTGAATGGTCCTTACCTGTCACCAAAGCATTTAATAATGAAGTTGAAAGCTGGGTGTTTTCTATTTTTCTTCTTTGCCTCTTCATTCAAATAATGTCAAAAGACGGAGCTAAGAGAGTTTAAAAAACCCTTATGAAGATGGCATGCTTTGAATAAGATCTTAGAGGAGGCTGACTTGGACGACAGAGACGTTGTCATCCTAGCAGTGAGGCTATTTATGAACCAAACCTTATGATAAAGATGCCATTTCTGGCCTTGTTACCCTCACTACCTAAAAAGAAAATGAATCTTTGAGTTTTCAGAGTTGAAAGTTACTGTGAGGGCCTCCAGTCGTTTGAACTGTAAGTTGGCATATTGTATTAAATAGGCTTCAGTAGCTTCTTGTTTCACTACGGGCTAGAATTTGGTGACTAAAGTACAATTAATAGCTCTTAGAACCCTCTGGATGGACACCCAAAGGAGAGGAATAATACAGTTGCAGTATTACAAGTCAGCCACATATTAAACATTTTTTTTTTTTCCTTAGGAAAGGATTTCCTGTAGAGGTCCTGAAGAAAAATAAGTTTCATTAGTTGAGCGTCGAGCAGAGATAGAGCAACAGGATTGATTGTAATAAGCCTCTCCTTTTTACCGAAATCCATTACTTTCTGAGCTATTAAGTGATGAAAGGGATTAAGAGAATAAAAAAATATAAGCGGGACTGTATTCGTAAATCTAATAAAGTTGATAACAGTAGAGCATTTTGTGAAATTTGCATGTGAATTTATAACATCCTAATCCATCGGCAGGCAGCGTTGTGCTGCAGAGGGAAAGAGGTGCACTGTGCATACTGGATAAAAATGCAAGAGCAGAATTTCTGGCCAAGAAACCTTTTTTTTTTCCCATATGGATATCCATATGTTTTATCACAGATTCCATACTTTTGGTGCCAGGATCCATATGTTTAGCTTTTGCTCAAATAAAAGACTAAAATCATTCTTTATTATCTTTCTTCCTAGCTGGTGTTTTTGTAGACATAACCAAATGTGATGCTACATGTTTGAGGCATACCCAGATAGGATGCAGTTGGCTCTCATCAGAGGTATTTAAAACCAGTACCTGGGGAGTTCAAGGGCTGGATTATCTTCTGAGTATAATGCCCCTTGACAGTGCTCAAACAATGCAGGGGGTGCTATCATCTGATTGCAAAGTCCTGGCAAGGCTTTTCCCCTATAAAAGAGAAGCTCCTTTGGGAGCTACAATGAGAATTTTCCTCCTTTTTATTTAATTTAATTCTCAACCTGCACCTCTGCCTCTGTTCTTCTGCTGAGGGGTGTGTAATGCAGGGAGATGATGTGACCGACCTTTATTTTACTTCTGCCTTTCCTGCTTGCCCTAAAGCCTGCAGTTGGTAGAATATCTGCAGCATTTAGAAGGGCTCATATAGAGAATTTGGGGTTGGCATAAGGATCCTTGAGTCTGTTCTGTGCCAAGCAGGTATCACTCACCAAGAATTGTGCCTAATAAGGTTTTATTTTTCCTTTTCTCTTCCCTCCTTCCCCCCCCTTTGATGGAAATGTTAATATAATGCTTGTAAAGGTGTAAAACACAATTCAGTGTCCACAGGTAGACCTTGGAATAGGTACCAAGTAACCATCAATATCAAAATCTGCATGTTGGCTTTCCAATTGGATCCTATGTTCACTTGGACTTCCAGTCCTTAACTTCT
This sequence comes from Strix uralensis, assembly GCF_047716275.1. Classification (NCBI taxonomy): domain Eukaryota; kingdom Metazoa; phylum Chordata; class Aves; order Strigiformes; family Strigidae; genus Strix; species Strix uralensis. The sequence goes on along the minus strand of NC_133974.1, from coordinate 105,618,240 downwards.
CTGCTGGGACAGCATGTGGCAGAAAAGCAGGTGTTGTGTGTGCATTTACTTCTCTTGGGAGTTTCATTGCCTACCAGCAGATTCTGACTGTCCTATGGCTATGGTGTTTTTAAGTTGAGGAAGGGGTAAGGAATACCCTGTGATTTTTGAATAGGAGAAAATTAGGGTAGTTGTAATTACAAGCATTACAGTACACAGTTTCAAAAAAAAGGCAGCAACGTGAATATTTTATTCTCAGTTCCCGCCTCTAGCCCATGAAAAGTAACCCTGAGATAGGTTTGGAGTTATGCTTTATCCTCTACATTCCTGACATTAATAGAAGTTATTGTGAAATAACTATTGTGCATCAGAGCTGTATTATCTTTCATGTGGAAGAAGGAAAAGGCAACTACCTTCTCTGAATAAACCAAACAGTAGCATCTTGCCTTTAGAGAGGAGACAATCAATGCTGTAAGAACTCCACAGAAGCAACTACATATCGGATAGACTCATTATATTAATTTTCAGGCTAACCTCACTCTCATCAGAGACAAAAGCAAAATTTACCACTGATATCATTTAAAGCAGACATGACTCCTAATATTATCTGTACAGAAGGTATAGAGAAACTTAGCCTTTCTTTTGAGACTTACTTGTAAAAGTATCATCTATTTGAGGCTGAACTTAGTTTGCATTTCAGTGGAAGTAATCCATCATTTTTCAGCTCTACCTCTCCTTCCCAGGGTTGTGGCTCTGGCAAGGTCAGTGGCAGGTTTGTAGCAAGTTGCCAGTTGCAAGCTACCTCATGGGTCTTGATTGATAGTGCAGTGAGCCACTGTTCAAAAGAGATGGCTCACAAGGCATGCCCCGTGCATGGTGGCCTTCTGCATGTGGTGGTTCCTGGGCACAGTGGTCAGACATCCCAGTTCAACCTCCCCAGCTGCCTGGCCCATGCATGCCATCCCCACTGGAGATGTCTTAGTGTGAAGAGCTGGTGTGTTGACCCCCAAGTTGGCAAGAGGTTGGCAGTCACCTACTTGTTATATTCATACAGGGAAGATACACTCTAAATACTAAACGCAACTCAAGCTGCTTGTCCAGAGAAATTGAGTGATGCCTTTCCTCCTTTCAGAAATTATTCTCTTGTAACAATGCTGTGCACTTTTTTCCTTTTCCTTCCTGCCCTCCCCCCCCCCCCCCCCCCAGTGTTTGAATACCAGATTGAGCTAATTTTAAGATTCCTCAGGGCAGTAGCACTGCATTCCTTCCACTCTGCTATTCCTTACCACATTACCTCACCGCATCAGCACTTGTATCTCCTGCTGATGGCATCCAGTTTCCATTCCATTCACAGAAGCCAAGGATCATATCTCTGATCCACTTAGAAACACAATGATCTCTACCCCTGAGAATGCAAACGCTTTCTCAGTCAAATCTATTGATCTACAGGGCTCTATTTCTGGCTTTCCATTCACTCACTCGATGTTTGGGATGCTGCATATTCTTTCTGGGGAAAGAGTTAACTTGGTACTAGGAACTCAGTGAAGAGTGTTTCTGCAGAATCCAAAGATAGATGTGTTCTCTTATATATTCTTGCATCTGTATAAATACTACACTTCTTAACTGAGCAAAATTAAAACCTCTCAGCCAGCAGTGTGACAATGATAGTGAGCGTGCTATCACATTCTTATCCCAAGCTGATTCACTGAGTGTGCTAATGTTGAGTTGAGACAGACAAGCATATGCTGACTTCTGGAAAGGAAGAAATAAACAGTTTACATGTGTTCTACAGGCTAAGGAGATTTACAATCTAAAAAGAAAAGACAAACAGACAATGACATTGGATGTGAAGAATGATGTGGTTTGATCAGCAAAAGCACTTTAATGACAAATAAGAAATTTTTCTGAAGGCCGTTGCTGCCGGGGAACTTGGCTCCTAAAGGCTTCACTTTGGGGTCTCTCAGAAGTATACTTATGAAGAAAAGCAGGGATCTGTGTGGTGAGTATTCTAGCCTCCCCATGCAGGTTATGTGTTAGAATAAGCCTCTCCAGGAGGCAAGCCCAATGTGTGCTTCAAATGGTCCTCAGGAAGTCCTCTTCTTTCATGACTGATAGCACAGGCTATAGAGCAAATACACCTACATGCCTAACTTTGGCCTTGGTGTTCAGAGATGTTCACCATCACCCCCAAATGGGATTTTGGTTCTTAAAATATGAAATTTTAAGGATTTTCATGTATTGCTCAACATTGACCTTGAACTCATGATTAAAAGAAAACCAGGCACCATGATGTTGAGTGAGCTATGCCTGAGTTAATTTAATTATCTAGACCTTAGACAATTTTGAAAATATTACCCGTAATTCATGTCTTGTGGGTTCCAGCCGAGTGCCCTATTTTCTCTACTTGTACATGACAAATGAATCCACTGTTTCTGTGTGGGGTTTTTTAAATACAGATATTAGGTTACCACTTGGTCTAGGAGAAGACTTTTATTATTCAACATTAGACTGCCGGGGGTGTAGTAGCTAACCTGGTTTTGTCTTGATTGTGTCACTCACCCTATAGCTAAAATTGTTTCCCACCACTCACGGTGTTTAGTCTAACAACTGACACGTTATAGGTAAGTCAAACAGGCAGGGATGGGAAGGGTCCCAGGTGAAATAATTATGGGGTTGATTACTGTGATTATATACAATTATAATCTTTCTTAGTATATCCATAAAGAGTACTGATGTATGAGAGAATTTGACTTGCGAAAGAGTATTAAATTTTGCATGGAAACTTACTCTGAAGTTAAACAGATACTGGCTCCCAATGTGCAGGAGTAGTACACGGTTGGTGATGAACTGCCTTGCTTCACTTTCTCCTTTAGCCACAAAAGTTTTCTTCCTCTTCTCTTGTGAGCTTTGCCTGCAAAGATAGGTAATAAGAAATAAGTAGTGCACTTCTTTATAACTTTCCCATGTAGCCAGCTCCTCTGACTGTTCAGCATGTTTGTCAGCATTTCCAAATTTAAACTGAGGAAGGGGCAGGAAATTTCTCCTTTCTAATCAAAAAATGCAGGAAGAATAGTGTAAAAATATGAACACTGAAATTAATATGTAATGTGGTATAATGTCCTTGTCTGGACATTTCATTGCCTTTACAGCAATAATTTAATTTGATGTTCTAAAACTCCAGGGATATAATAGTGCATGGATGATTGTTCCCTGCTTACAGACATGAAATAGGCTTGTACATGTACATACACACAGGTAAGAGCTTCCTTTCACTTCATCTTTCTAGCAGATACAAACCATTGATCATCTTTGATTCCTGCAGAAACTGGGGGAGTGGGCAGGCATCTTTTAGGAATAGCCTAGAGCTGCTTGCCCAAGTCTTTGATAAATCCAGTCCTCTTGACTCTAAGGCCTGTACCTTAGCTGCCTTCTCCCAGCAAATGACACAGATAGTCTTTCTTACTTTATGCCAAAGAATTACAAATTACTTTGAAGATTTTATTACTTTATTTTTCAGTCCTTGCTCCTAGTACACCATTTGGTAATGCCTTTCCCTCTGAAAGAAAAGAGCATTGAACTCTTCCTGTATACCTCCCTTATCTGTACGTGTACATAGCACATGTATGCGCGCAGCACCCGTAGGTCTCACGAGAAGTGTATTCTTTAGCAGGATATCATTATGTGCCCGCCACAAAAAAGGTTTCTGTACCAGTTTGGGCAGTGGCTTTATAAGTTTTCAAGACACCCTCTCCCAGTTCCAAATAAAGAATTTCAGAGGGCAAATGTGCTGCTGCTGGTAGACATGTAGCTACTGTTGTATTACAGGGTTCTGTTTTGGTTTTTTGCCAGCTACTTGACATTGTTTTACAGCTGGACTGTGCGGCCATTTCCAAAAGGCTCAGCTAATTCTGTTGTCCTTTTTTATCAAGGAAATTCTTGAGAAACCACAATAAAGCAGCTGTAACCCTGGCAATGCTTACAACTGCAGCCAAAAATAGAAATTGGTGCTTCATGCATTTTCTTAATGAGGGTATAGGGGTTTTTTTTCAGTGTGGTCCTTGACACCTAGCCAAGTTAGGGCTTGGCTCTAAATGTTTAGTGCAAGCTTTATAAATAGTCCTAGATAGATGGGGCATTTAGTTTTCCCAGCGGCGTGCCCTCTCTGGGCTGGCCCTTCCCAGGGCTGCTAGGGGCAACTGTGCTCCTGGGACATGATGGTGTTTCTGCAATGAGCCTTTTAGGCCACAGTTGCCAAACACTTCACAGGAGGTGCTGATCACCTTGGGTCCCCATCATTTGGAGGAGGAGGCTCAGCATCTTGCAGAATTAGGCCTGTAAGCTTTTGTTATTAATTATTTTGTTATTAATTTTGTTATTAAGCCTTTGTGTTTGTTTTGCTGATAGACAGGATTTATTTGGCTTTTGACCGTCAGTGAAAGTGTCCCTGTAACTGGATTTTTATGCTCTCTCTGAACAAATAGAAAACCTTGGTTTGTTTGCCAACTCAAGTAAGAGTTTACAGATGTAGGGTTTTTTTCTATGGCACATAACATGACTAGTAAATGGGTATGAAATGGCTCAATGCTGGGATTTCACAATGTTCCCATAGGCTGAAGAGAGAGAGAGATGAGGGAAGATGAATTAAAACTTTGGGAAAGTTCAGTCAACAAACTAAGAAGTGCAGACATACTGATTTATAAAGATACTATAACTCTTAAACATGTACTTTCAATCTGAAGGACTGCAGTAGGGATTTAAAATATGACTATTTAATTTTTTAAAATTACATAAATTAAGTGAACAGCCCATTAATGGGATGCCATCAGGATCACATGGCCAATTCAGTTCAAGTTATATTAGCTTGCTGGCCAGATTTGAATAAGAATTAAGAAATTACTATTCAAAGTGGTATGGGACATTGATCCTCATTCACAATGAAATTCGTCACCATAACTACCTGGAATTCCACTGCTTTCACAGAGGTGTTCCACTGAATCTTCTTTATGGAGCAACTAGAAGGGAATTGTATTAGTTGGAGGAAAAAAGCTGCTAATTAGTTGTTCTGCCTACATGTTAGATGAAGTCTTGTCTTGTAGAGACTTCACAGATAAGCAGCAAGACATGTCTAATGAATGATAACCCAGAATCCAATAGACAGCGAACTTCCAGTTGGTCCATCGCTTGACTAAAGGTTCACCTCAGGGGCTATTTATCTGTCCTAGTGAGAGAAATTTGTCTCTTATTTAGCAGCTGATACTTCACATTTGAACTTGGCAAATTGAAGCATGTGTGTTAGACTTAACCAAGCTGAGTGATGCACTTTAAGGAGAAGTTGTTCTCAGTGAAATATTTTCCAGAGTCTCTGTGAAACTGAATAACCAAAATTTGCCATTACATACAACTATTTAGTTACTTTTCACAATTTTGGAAACCTGTTTGAAAACATCTAAAAGATATCAACTTAGTTCAGTGCTACACTATGTCAAGAACATGTAAAGAGTAAAACATAAAGCTGCTACAAGTGGTCAAGCAACTCTTGTACAGCTTAAAGAAACAAAGTCAACGTTATTAATCTTAACTACATTCAGTCTATTTTATAAATATTAATTTTACCAAGCAACAGCATTTTTCTTGACTTCACTGCAGTGCATTTAAAGTCTAATTTCTGTGATAATTAAAATGTGAATAGCAGAATCTAATTCTGCATTTGCACCATTTTTTTTGCTCCAGTTTAACTCCATTGACTTGCTGATAATTTACACTGGCATCAATGCAAGGCTACTAGGCTCAGCAGTTCAGCATGTTAAGATCAAAACCTTTTAAAACCTTTTACTGACAGAGCACACTTGGAATGGCAGATGCTGAGTATTTGCATTGTTAATCATTTACAAAATGTGATAGTTGTATATAAATGCTAAAAAGAATGCCACCAGATAAGTTACATGTCCACGCATCAACTGAAATTTGCATTCTGGAGTTTACAGTCCATGGAAAGAATTGCAGTAGCTGGTCCTGAATATTTGTGTTGTTCACCATTACCTGACATTTCATAGGCTGGTACTTGTATCTGATGCAACACAGATGTGTTCCCGTAAAAAAACTAGGAAAAAAATTTTTTATGTTATTTTTTATGAAGTCTTTTCTGCACCTGGGCTCCCCTAAGGTCACAAATTACTATCATAGGCTTTTTTCCTCTTTTTGCTTATAATGAGTAGCTACAGTAAGAGTGTGGTAGCAGCGACTGTCGGTTTCAATAATCCATTTTAAATAATCACAAACAAAACATTGAAAGTGTCTGTGTAATGAAGTTAAGCAGTCTACCACTTGCTGATGGTTACCTATGTTCCTAGATAAGAAATAAACTCACACCTTTTTTTTTTTTTAAAAACTTCTTGCATATCTTTTCACTGCCAGCATTTTACCAGAAACGTAATAGGAAAAGGAAAGGACTTCTTATAGGCTCTATAGCTATGACTAGAAGCAGAAGAGCCTAAAACCTCAGAGGAAAGACCAGGCTGGTAAGATTTACATTCACATTTACAGTCCCAGTTCAATCAGAGACACTTTTTGAGAGTTTGACCAAAATTCGAAATTTTTTGATTTAGCTGATGTGCTGAAATTTATCTTAGATTCATAGAATGGTTTGGCTTGGAAGCGACCTTAAAGGTCATCTAGTTCCAAGCCCCCTGCCATGGGCAGAGATACCTTCCACTAGACCAGGTTGCTCAAAGCCCCATCCAACCTGGCCTTGAACACTGCCAGGGAGGGGGCAGCCACCACTGCTCTGGGCAACCTGTTCCAGAGTTTCACCGCCCTCACAGTAAAGAATTTCTTCCTTACATCTAAATCTACCCGCTTTCAGTTTAAAACCATTACCCCTCATCCTATCCCTATACTCCCTGATAAAGACTCCCTCCCCACCTTTTCTGTAGGCCCCCTTTAAGTACTGGAAGGCTGCTATAAGGTCTCCCTGGAGCCTTCTCTTCTTCAGGCTGAACAACCTCAACTGTGGACCTGCTTGAGCAGGTCCATGTCCTTATGTTGGGGGCCCAGAGTTCAATGCAGGACTCCAAGTTGGATCTCAAAGTGGACTAGAGGGGGAGAATCACCTCCCTTGACCTGCTGGCCACACTTCTCTTGATGCAGCCCAGGATACGGTTGGCTTTCTGGGATGCAAATGCACATTGCTGGCTCATAGTCAGTTTTCCAGCCATTAATATCCCCCAAGTCTTTCCCCTCAGGGCTGCTCTCAATCCACTCATCACCCAGCCTGTATTTGTGCTTGGGATTGCCCCAAGCCACATGCAGGACCTTGCACTTGGCCTTGTTGAACTTCATGAGGTTTGGACAGTCCCATCTCTCCAGCCTGTCCAGGTCCCTCTGGATGGCACATCCCTTCCCTTCAGCCTTTCGACCGCACCACACAGCTCGGTGTCATCGGTGAACTTGCTGTGGGTGCGCTCAATCCCTCTGTCCATGTCGCCAACAAAGATGTTAAACAGCGTCGATCCCAGCACCAACCTCTGAGGAATCCTGCTTGTCACTGCTCTCCACCTGGACTTCGAGTTGTTGACTACAACTCTTTGATTATGACCATCCAGACAATTCCTCATCCACCGAGTGGTCCACCCATCAAATCCATGTCTCTCCAGTTTAGAGACAAGGATGTTGTGTGGGACAGATGAAAGCTTTGCACAAGTCCATGTAGATGATGTCAGTTGCTCTTCCCTTATCCACCAGCACTGTAACCCTGTTGTAGAAGGCCTCCAAACTCATTGGACACAGTTTGCCCTTAGTGAAGCCATGTTGGCTGTCATGAATCACCTCCTTATTTCCCATGTGCCCTAGCATGGTTTTCCAGGAGGATCCACTCCATGATCTTACTGGGCACAGAGGTGACTGAGTGGCCTATAGTTCCTCAGGTCTCTCTTTTTTTCCATTTGTAAAAATGGGGGTTATGTTTCCCCTTTTCTGGTCAGTGGGAACTATGCTGGACTGCCATGACTTCTCAAATATGATGGATAGTGGCTTAGCCACTTCATCTGCCAGTTCCCTCAGGAACATCTTGAATAATATTTTTTTTTAAACACAATATTTAACTTCATTTTAGAAGGTTACTTGGTACCAGTGTTCTGGTTTTGACATTTAAATTCAAAGTCAGTGGAAGGCTATAGATGAAGATATCAATAGGACTGTGCTCTGCTATCTTCAGATGATAATGAGAGGAAATTTATACCCTGAAAACTCACCATTTCCTGGTGTAGCATAAACTGCAACCAAAGACTTAAAAAACAAACTTATATTACTCATCTCTTTTGTAATCACTTAAACTGTAAACGTGAGCTTGAATTTTACTTGAGCTGCTGCAGTACAGTGAATTGCTAAGTCCCGTGCTGGCTGTACACTGGTGTTCATGTATGATTTATGTGGTGGGGTGCTGATTTGGAAAACCAGAACAAAATTCTTGGGAAAGAAGCAAATCAAGGAGGATGACGTGGGACCTGACTATAATCACAACATACAATTATTTTTTGTGTGGCTGTAAATGTTAACTCTTAAGAAATGACATGTCCATCGAGCTGGTCATCTGACAGCGGCCTGAGTTTTTGTTGGGGTTTTTTTTAAGGATGTTGAAGTGTTATTGTTTGTAGTGTGGTAGTAACTAGAGACTTCTGTTCCTTTGTTCTAAGCAAAAGGCAAGCATGTATCAAAATGATAGTTTCTACCATACAGTGACTCAGCTGAGACTGCTTTTTAAAAGGAGGCTTTATGAAATTCCCATAGTTTGCTGCTCTGTTGTTTCTTCTTTAAAGATTTCAGTTTTCACTGCCTTTTGAATACCCTCACCCTGTCTACAGAGTCTTGTTCATCAGGCTAAGGAGGAGAAGCTCTTCAGGGTGTTTTGTGTGGCTAATGGCAGTTAACCAACTAAATTTGGAATAGATTTGTTGCAGGGTCAATAATTTATTTTACTTTATTAAAAATAAACACAGCTAAAACTGGAGAATTAAAAAAACAGCCAACCAAACAAAAAAAACTCAAACCCAAAAAAGGGGAGAAATTACATCAGGCAGGTGTGTGTTGGGGGATTGTGTAAACTAGCTGTTTAGAAGCTGGCTGGCAAGCTTTTTCCCTATGTGTCAGACCATTTTTTTAATGGATGTGTTTTCTCCTTACCTGCCTCTCATTTTAATTTTCCCTGTCTAATGGAAATGTAATATGAGCTTATATGACACTAGGATGGAAAACCTGCATAGTTCCCCAATTCACAAGTCTTCTGTTGTACATGGATAATGGGAAGTATTTGGCCTCCAGTGCCAGGAAATGTGAAGGGAATTTTCCTGCATCAAAAATGGGTACCTAAGCAAGATATGTGGTTTTGGGTTTTGTTTGTTGTTTTGGTTTGTTTTTTTAAAATTCTTTTGAACAGACACACACACAAATGCTTTCATATTCAAAGACCCACGTTCATACAACGATGGTGATTTGATCACAGTTCCTGTTGCAGTGCTCTCCTTTGAAAAATGCATTGTAAGCACCTCTTTTTTGTTTGTTATTTACTGCTAACCTGTGTTGGATCTCATAGCTCTGGAGAAGGAAAAATACTTTAACTGAAACTTTGCTTTGCATTTATACCTCTTCTGTTGTTTCAAGTTTCAGTTCAAGACAGTACTTAGGCTCATGCTTAGGCTGAGCTCAGTTCAGGTGGGTGCACAAGGCTGTGTTCATCTCTAATACTACCCAGCACAAGCTGAAGCCTTGCTTAAATTTAAAGCGCTTTCTTGCAGGAGCATTGGCTGGGAGGGAAGCTGTGGTATAGAGGGACTTGACACTCCTTCCCAGCCTCCATCCTTTGCTGCAGGAGTTGTGGAAGATTTGCTGCTGGGCCCCATTTTGTTGTCCAGTAAAGCCCATGGCAGGGCTCCTAGTGCTTCACTATTGGTGGTGGTGTCATTGCAGGGGGAAGGAAGGATCTGCAGTGAAAGAGGGACGGTGTGCTGGGGCTGCATTAATGCGGCAGTGTGGCAGCAGCTGTCCTTTTTAAACAGCTTTATTTATTTACTTATTTTCCTTCTGTAGAGTAAGCTGACCAGATTTGCAGTTTATAAAACTGGGACAGCCTAGCAGGAGATAGGGTTGTCCACACACCATCTTCAGGGGATAATAATATCCATCAGAGAATGACTGCCATGACAATTGCAGAGAGGTGAATCGCCGTGTGCGTGTACCCACGCAGTAAGCAGTTTCCTTAAAGAGAGAAAGATGGGGAAGACTCCCAAACTGGGTGCTGGCTTTTGTTAGAGCTGGAGCAAAGTATTTCATGAACAGTTGAACTCCGGACAATGTGCTCCTGTAAACTCTTCACCTTGGTATTGTTTAGAGAGGAGAAGGGCTGCAAGAATTGATTTAAATAAATAAACAGAGCTAGTGAGGATCCTTTTAAGCTCTCACTGCTCTGGGTTTGCAGCTAGAAGTAAAATATTGTGGATAACAAAAAAATATCACTCTCCTACGAGCAGTGTTTTTCTTCTTGCACTGTGGATCTCTCTTTGTACTAGGCACCCAAGTGCGACTCCTCTGATTTCTTCTGTCTTAGCTGGTCCCATGTTGCTGGGGTTAGTTGATATTGGGGACGTACTCCAGGGGCTGCCTGTTTTATCTGGCTCTTCCCGAGGGGCTGGATTAGAGGGGTGCAGCGAGGGAAGGCAAAGCCATGGTACTGCGGGCAGTTGAATGTTTGTTAACATAGCTGTTGGACAAACAGCAACTGCTGTACAAAACCTTCTGCTGGTTTATATGCTCACCGCAAGTTTTCAAGGGGAAAGATTTTTTTTTTTTTTCCCCCCTATGTATTTTTAACTGATATATAGAAAAAATGAAACACAATTTGGAGCAATCTTTGTTTCTTCTGTTCTGTCAAGGCCTTGGGGGCAAAGAAGAGTAAATAGCCCTGAGCCTACCCAGTGTGTTTGAATATCTGCCACGTTTAGAAACCTGCTGGTTCGACAAAGCCCTGTTTGCTTGTTGCTCACAGGACAGCTCCGTTCCCCTACCTGGTTTGCAGTGTTCCCAGGTGTGTTGAAAGTAAGAATTACAAACTTGTGCATGTAGAAAGGAGGCTTGGTTTACCTGGGGAAGGTTATAATAGCATGGCTGTCAGTTTCTCACTTTTCCTCAGCCTTTAAAACTGTAGATTCAGTCTTGCATCTTTTCTCCTGCTGAAGTAGTATACACATACACACATATATACGTACACGTATGCCTGTCTGATAGCTACCCAGACTTGAATGCTACTCTTTCAAAGTGCATTCCATGCTCTGAACTGAATCAGAGATACTCAATAATATCCCTCTGTGTGTTTGCTCTTGCTGGTTATCACCATCTGTCCCTGGTGCTGCTATAACCAAGGTATTTGAATTTTTCCATCACAATTAATGTTATAAATAGTCAAATATAGATAAATCTCAGCTGTGTCATAGCTTGGTGAATGTCACAAGGAGGTAGGTCGCTGAATCAGTATGTTTTAACCAAATCTTTGACAGGAAACAGGAAAGGCACAAGAAATTAGGGTTTTTTCTTTTAATAGGGTGGTAGGACCAAATTTAGATGAGGAAAAACTGGGACTTTAATTCAGATATTTTTTCCTCTACCTATAGTAGACAGTGAACTGATAAAAGCAGGAGGAAGATTGTGTTTGTTAAAAGTCTCTGATATCTTGAAAGTGATATACATCATTTCATTTCTCAGCTTTCACTTCTGTCTAAACAGTTTAAAGACAAAAACTAGACCATCTATTTTGTGTACACATGTGGTTATCTGTTTACCCATACGTATCAGTTTGTGCCCATGTATATATAAACATGTACTCCATAGGTGCACTTTTAGAATGCTCTTCAGTATTTTTTTTTCCTAACTCCTAGATTTCAGTGTTTGACCCCCTACTTCAAAAAACCAAGAGATTAAGCAGGACCCATTATTTTGACATCAAATGCAAGTCCTAAACCGTTGCTAGGATACGGGATGTGGCACTATAATATTGCCATGGTGTAAGGTTATATTGTCTTAAGTGTGGGGAGCAGGCCATATTATAAATCTAAGTAAGTTGATAGAAGAGACACCGAGTGCTGCTCTTACACTATAATTAAAAGGAATGGAATGTGTATAAACCAGTTCAGTCATATACTCTGCTTTTATTTGGACACTAAGTGAAGCGCTATCAATAAACAATTTCATTACAGTCAGTATGGGTTTTGTCTACTTTCAGTTTCCATCTGCATTAATTCAGAGTAACTCTACGGGTTTATTATTGATTGACACTGATTTAAGCAATGCTAAAATTTGGCTGTGATGTCAGACCTGTTAATTTTCTCTCTTTATGTTTCTTTTGTCATCATATTAATTGAAACTTGGCTTCTGATTTCAGCTGTATCAATTCAGGGGGTGTTTTCTTACACTTTTTATAGGGCTCAAATGAGCTGCAAACTTGGTATGTTGTGGAGAAAAAAAACGTTTGCCTTTGATTTTTGTTGTAGACTTGGGGGAGTTGTATAATTGTCTTGGATGTCACATCCAAATTGGCTCAGATGTGGTGTCTAAATGAGCCAAATCCAGTGTATGTGTGACCCTACAAAGAAGTGGATGTTTTTATTACTTTTAATGTGTTTTGTCTTCTCAGGAAGGAAAAAAGCCCAAAACAAACACACAACATTCCCCCCCGCCCCAAACCAGCAAAATGGAGATTTCTTTCTGTTATTGTTTTTCTTTTAAATCCCAGCAAGTTGTGCTGAGGAATGGCAGTGCTTTATATGCAGCCCCTGCATGCAATTGCCACTTGTAAAGCAGCTGGCTCATGTGGAGTGAGAGCCTGCACTCTGCTGTAGAGTTGAAGTCTCTATCACAGACAAAAAAGAAAGACCTTTGCACAGGTGGCAGACAGGGGTAGGTGCAGGTGGAATATGAACATGGTTACCTCCTGGGTCAAGTTGCCCACTAAGTGCACAGTGGGCCAGATCAGCATGGCAGCCTCCTCGCCTATGAAAATTAGTGATTTTCATAGGTAAGGATGCTGCCAGTGACTGTTGGATTCTTCACCACTGATGCAGACAGATCATAGGCTGCTTCATGTGTCTTACTGAGATGCAGAAGACCTTTCAATGTACTTAATGCAGGTGTGTTTATCCTTATCATAAATGCTGAGTTGGAGGGACATCCCAACTGGTACCTCAGAAAAGTAGCATAAATTGGAGATGGATGAATAGTAACTGTGTTTATTGGGGCCAAAATAGTATGTGTTTGGATGGAGCATAACCAAACAAGCCATTGTGGGTCTAACTGGTGCAATGAACTAGGTTAACGCCTTCACAGAGAGAGATGACATGAACTTTCCTACTCCGAGTGGATGCAGTAAGTGAAGCTGCTGAAGGCTGTACTGGAGTGGACTAGGGTGCTCTTGTGAGCTGCTGGTAAGGCATCATGAGAGACTGCTAGTCAACAGCGGAGGGCAACACCATCTTAAAGCAGCAGAGCTGCTTCTAGCAGGTTTTGCTGTCCTTGCTCCTGCAGCCACGCAGGTGCATCCCGGTTTGGGAAGCACCACAGCCTTTATTCCTTGTGTTGCCACAGCAAAAAGTTTCCTTTTCCAGGAGTAATGGGCAAGGATCATTTGCTCAGTGTTCATGTAGTCCAACGCCCTGGTTAATGGCTGAGAAGGTATTTCATATCCAGCAAATATCCAACCTATTGACTGATAGAGAGCAGTTCTGGACAGCTGAATCAGACTGCATAGCTATGTTTTAGCAGACTGGGTTATGTCTGGCAGTTATTGAATTCAATGACTTCGTAGTGTTTTGCACCACCTATATGAGGTTCCACTTTGGGCTATTCAGTAGCAATGATTTTAGGGTCATTTTAGTGGAATGATGAAATACTTCCATACCTATTTAATAAAAATCTCTGTGAATATCAAGTTAATTCTTATGAAATTTCTTTAAAGATGTTAGTTTTATCTTCCCTGTTTTTTGCACAAAGACATGTAGTTTCAGCCCCTAGGCTAACAGACACCTGAAAAATCAGATTTCTGTGTCAAGTGTCTCCTAGTTCTCTGGTTTCAGGACACTGAGATTTTTAGAAGTGCAACTATGAGCCTAATCAAAATAAAGTTGGATGTGCAATAACGGAAGTAGAAAATGGTCTACATATTTTGGCTAAAAAACCTTCTCCAAGGTCAAAAAGAGAACCAGTAGCAGAGCCAGGAATAGAACCGTTATCTCCCAGGCCTTTTTCTTTTGCTTCTGTCCCAAAAGACACTATGCAAGGTACAATATCCATTTGACAAATTGCACAGTTATGTGATGAATTGCATTTATAATGCACATTTTATGGCCTCTTTTGGCCACTTCCTACTAATCCATCTTTCCTGGGGTATGTTCTTAACACTCCACAGCTCTCAGTGGCTATTAAACAACAACACAAAAATGTTCTTTTCTCCCAAACGTAGAATTTACCACAACTTCTTTGGTCTGAAGCAGAGGCCTGGAAATATTCAGGCCTGCTCAAGTGATGAGTTTAAGGCCTGATGTCCTTCAGCCTAAGGGGGTAGGAAGTAATTTTTGTATGGTGAAAGGAACATGGGAGTTTCCCAATTTCTCATTAAAAACATAAATTTCTTCTACTCCTGCATGGTTATAAGGTCTGGTATTTATACATAGTTCTGTGATTTGGTACTAATATAACTTGGACTTCCTTCATAAGACTTGTATCTTCCAGCCAAAGCTGTACCTCTCATTACTCGCATCAGATCTGTAGCAATCAGCAAGTTACCAGTTACTTCTTAATGTCATGTATATAATATGTGCATATATATATTTTCTGACTTATCAGTAACATGAATATTTCAGAATATAAAACGGTTATTTACTGTGGTTCTCATTTCTTGCAGTAAATACGTATGTACTGTGGTGTAGGATAAAGTGACTGGGCTGGGACCCAAGTTGCTGGGACGTATATAGACTTAGACTAAGGAACAGGACAGCTGGAGTTGAACAAAAGCCAAGCAGGACTTATGGGCGTCCTTGAAGTTAGGCAAGTAAGATCCTAGGTAAGGATGGGTCTTAAGTATACACTTCAGTATTATATTGAGCTGAAGAGTTGTCAAAGTTTGAGGCATCTTCATGGTGACAGTTGGATTTCTGGGGCTGTACTTGTATTACTACCACTAATGCATCATGATGTTAGAAACATCACTTAACCTTTCTGTCACCTAGTTTATACACCTGTAAAACAGATATAAAACCACCTACTTCTCAAAGATCTTGTGAGAATTAATGAATACTGAAGTGCCTTGAAACTCTTGGCCAAAAGTCATTTACAGAGGTACAAAGTAGTAGACATGGACAATTATATAATATTGTGTCTCTATATAAATGTATGCGGTTCAAAACCACAGTTCATTTTAAAAAAAAGTAAAAAATATATATTCCAGGTGCAATTCTGAAAATATTGCTATAAAACTGGCTCTTAAGCTCCATGACAGAGGTCATAGATGAAAACACCCTTAATAGAAGTTACCTTTACTCTAAATTAACATCATGAATGTACGTAATTTCAACAAACCTTATGACCCCTTTTGCTCTCCATCCTTCACCCTGGAAGACTGGGAGAAATAAACTTGTTACCACACCAGCTTTATCCTCCTGCCTTTGGCATTTTCTATTGTGTTTCAGAAAACATGAATCATGGAAAAAAAAAAAAAAAGTGTTTATTTTTAAATATGAAACTATGTGGACAATATTATTGTTGCATTTCTTGAAATGTGTCCAGAATTCAAACCTGGAGGCAATAGATGTGTGAGAGTGAAATTGGCCCTAGACAGTTAATAAATTCTGAGCAGAGATGCATAAATCAGCGAGGGTATTTTTCAAACTTTTTTTTTTTTTCCAAAGGGTGGGCATGGGGGAGGGAAATGTCTTTGGAGAATTGTTTTCTATCAGTTCAGAAAATAGAGAAAAGAATTCAGCAATACCCAGTGCTGGTTAGCAGATTGTCATTTTTGGGTTTGATGTTCCTGGGTTTAATTGTCTTTCATGTGAACAATGGCAGGAGCTCTCTAGTGTGCCATGCGAGCATGATAAAAGGGGGCCGTTCTTGCATAGCAATGCCTTTTTTTTATTATTAGCGTAAAAAATTAGCAAGCTGGAAGTCGTTAGAAGGAGTTCCATTGGCATTAATTGTAATGCAGCCTGAATTTGTTTGCAGACCAGTGCGGCAAGACAATAGCAGCAGGGAAAAAAAGCAATATTAATAGCCTTTTACTTATTGTATCATTTTAGTGAGCCTTAATAAGGTGTCTGCTGTCAACTGGAATTTATTAAAATAAAAAAAAAGACATGGTAATTGATGTATTGCAGTAAGTATGGATGAGGGCTCAACTTGATTAATGTATGAGTTGGCTTTTTAAGGCATTTTAAAAAGGCTTCTTAACTGGGTCTTAAGAGACTGGCACAAGCCCACTGTAAACTACCTCATTGCAGTTGGAAAACAGCCTGACAGCTGCTGATGTCTCCTGTGGCTTTGCTTTTTTTTCTGATCAGAGAAAACTGAAGTAATATAGTCCTCGTCAATAATTGCAGTGCTTAAAAATCTTATAAAGGGATTTCTATTCTTCCCTCCGGAGATAACTTTTCAAAGGTTAAATTAGTTTTACTTGTGTGTGCTTCAAATATCTCTGGTCCCAATAAGGATCAAGTTTTGTTTTAAATAAACTGCTAGTTTGTGTGTTGCATTGGATTAGCACTTTGCTGAATACCTTCTCTTTCAGTACAAGATGGACACTACAAAGTGTTTAGTTTAAGTCTAGCCAGAGTTCCCCACAAACCTTCAAGATACTGACTCACTTGGCTACTTTAGTTCAGAGATGGGTACTGTCCTTTGTTGTTGTTGTTTTTTGTGGTGAACTTTGCCTGAATTTGTCAGCTTTCCTGTGCCGTATTACTACTCAGCTTCAAGTAGTGGTGGCAAGATTTGCATACAGGTTTATGGGAATTAGGGACCGTGATCTCTTTTGACTTTAGTTTGCACCTAATTTCAAGAAAGTCTCATCTTAAAATATTTTGTCTAGATTGTTCTCACACTGCCAAAATGACACAGGATGTATGATAACAGGAAGGCCATAACATGTGTGAGGAGGCTGGTTTATGTAGGTTATGAGGAAACAGTTTTGTAGGAATATAGATTATAGAACAGTAGTATTTCTGTAACTATTTGTGGGTTTTTGTCTTAACCCACCTGTTTTGTCCTAGGTCAAAATACCAAACATTTGGCATGCTGTATATAGAAGTCATTTGTGCTTACCTAGCATTTCAGTTGTATTTGCCAGGTAGTCTGTGAGCACACAGAGAAATGCCTTGTGAAGAACAGATGGAGGTTTCACCTATAGAAATTGTTCAGTTAGTTTGAATAACTATATTCCATATTTTCTGTCGGGGTCACCATGAACCTTAGGTGTAAGGTGAAGCGACAGTGTCTAGTTTTATTAAAAATTTCCAGATTTGTCTCCTAGGGTAATAGATGACTTTCTACTGGCTAGACTAATCAAGGTTCTTCTTTCCATAGCGTTGTCCCCATCAGTGCTGCAAATGTCATCCAAGTAGATTGTCAAAGTCAAAGGGAGAGAAACAGACTTTTAATTTGTTACAGTACCATGTTGTCCTTCCTGATAGCTCTGGGCCTTTCCCAGAGGTAGTGCTCATGCTTCATTATGGATGTAAGCTTTATTAGTATAGACGTCATCAAGTTCAAGTGTTAGGAAAAGCCTCTGCTTGCTAGCAAAGGCCATGGCCTTGGATAATACAACTGTTCTCCTTTACTGAAAGTTGTAAGTCAGTGTGGATGATACCCTACTCTTCTCCTGTTTTGTTTGTTGGTTTTCTTTTTTTTTTTCTTTGACATCCTGATCCTGCTTGGAGATCTTGTGTGATGCAATTCTTTCACTCTGAAGGCTGAAAAGGAGACCTTGAGTGCTCCGTTTTCAGTACGTTCCTTTTGCTTTGGATCCAATCACTTACCAGAGAAAAAGCCTAGTTGAAGTAATTTCAGAAATCTCTGTATAACCTATACTCAATTATTCCACAGAGTGCCATATATGAATAATACTTCCTTTAAGAATTCTTCTTCAGGTTTCAGATACCAGAAGTGCAGCAACACAGTGTACGCACTTGTGTGAGACTTTTTTTTCTTTCCCCTTCTGGCAGGTTTGCTATTAAATGGAATTGTTGCATAGTTCTAAATATGAGCTTCAGTTTCTTTTTATGTTAGAATTCTGAACTTTAACTTCTTTCTATGCAGGCTACTTTCTGCGTGAGAGATGCAGCTGAGGGCTGATTTTTGCAGGAACTTTCTTTTCCTGTCACCATTATTTTATCCAGCGACACTTCTTTCTCCAGTAGCTGTTAGGGAAAACCTTGCTTTCTCCTGTTCCCTGCCAGCAGGTGAGAGGAAACTTGAATGAATTGATAGTGATACAGCATTGCATTAATTGCAGCTCCTGCTCCTTCTTCAGCCTGTTGGCCACCTGGGCTTTCCAGTTCCAAGCAACACTCCAGTGGCTCTGATGTGCTATTGAGGATAATATTTAAATGTAGACATCTTAGATATTTACTCTCCTAGTTACACCACTGTAGCAAATGCTGCAGCGGTCCAGCATAACAACTCCGCGATCTATGCAAAAAAACCCATGCTGTCCCAATGGTTTCTTCATTTAGCCTAACTCACAGTTTACATAATAATTCGCTTCAAGGTCTGATTCACCTCGAGTCATTTTCTCCTTCTCATTCCCTTCTCTCCTTCATTTTTAGGCATGGGCTTTCTGAAATCTGTTCCTGAATATACCCAAAGGTTGCAAGCATTTGAAAGCTAAGTGTGGATTCTGATCAAAATTTTACAAATGGTTTCCATTTTATTAAGGAGTCAGATTGAAGACCATTAATAAAATGGAAACTCTGCAGCTTAATCTAACCTTGATATATTTCCAGCCTAATGCATCTGCTTATAGCCCTGTCACCGCTGGATGTGAGCACAGAGAGCATTGTTGAATACATTTTCATACCTTTGCATTTTTTTCCCCCCTATCCCAAGTTAGGCCAATTCTCTACTGTTCCAGGAATCTTTCCTTCCCTGAATTTGGCTAGGATTAGAAGAGCCATGCCAGCCTTTATTTGGTTCCGTGTTTGCTGCTAAATGTACAACTTGTTTAGTGGGAGTGATGAGGAAGGGACATTGAACTTCCAGCAGATTTTGGAGGTAAATAAGACTGGGTGCTACATAGCTAAATTATCTGCAAGAAGAATTACACTGATGAGCAACCCCGTAGCACAAGTGCAATAGCAGGTGTTATAGAGAAGGTGTTTATTTAGGCTTTCAAAACATGTTTCTCACAACTCTTACTGAGCCTGAACCTGACCCTAGCAAATGGATTCAATAATTGGCTTTGCGACATGGATCAAACATTTGGGGGTGATGGCAAATTTGCTTGCACTTGCAATTTTTGAGGTGCGTACTTGAAGAAGCCCCGTTTCCTCTTTTGTTCAGGTACCGTTGCAAAGTCTGGCACAAAGTCCTTTCAGTGGCACGGGAAGAGGTCTCATCTCTCACCACATCAGAGCACTCTCAGATTCCCTCTTCTGAAAGTGGCCTCTAGTTATTACACGAGTAAAAATACAGACAATCTCTGCCAGACATACACGGAGACTAGGTGTCTGTGCTGACACATCAATACAAAGAACTGTTATCACAGGAAAATTTCTCCTTCTAAACCTGGGCTTAAACTAATATGAACAGACATACAAAGGCCCCGGTGGGTGACCTTTGTTCGCACGAGAATATGTCTGCTCAGGGATTTCTTAGTTCATGTTAATTGATTGCCTGATGGGATTGATTAACTAATTGATTTACTGTGGTTTGTGATTTAACACAAGGATTGGCCTAGGGTATACTTCAGAAGTTTTTGAAGTGGAAGAGAAATTTGGGAAAATCCAGCACTAGCAGTGATAGTCTCTTTGAGTGTGACTCCAGTGTCTTACACCAGATGAATCCCATTTCTCAGGGTATTAACACTTAGTATAAGTAACACTTTATAGGCTGGGTTAGAGCAAAGTAAGCACAGGAGTGAATTTACAGCGTCTTTGTTAAACCCATATTTATTTCATATAAGGCCACTTCAAGTGCGTCTTAATAGTGTCAGTTTGTGAGGTATCCATCTTCTCTCTTATCCTTTTGCAGGCAGAGGGACTACTGACAGGGTCTGTGCGCAAAACCATTGTCCCTTCCCTCTTTCTGCAGGAGCAGGCTCCTAATCATTATCCTCTGTGTGCCTCTACTCCCCCCCCTCACCATGGTGCACATGTACTCAAGCAGTTCTTGCTCCGGAGGTGCAACGGAAGATATGAACACCCTCACAGGAGACCAGCCTTGCAGCAAACAGTACTTATGATGATGTGGTTCACAGGTGTCTCTGCTTCCTGGTGAAAAATGCCATTTTGAGTGAGACACCAGAACCAAAATTCAGATCTATTTGGCAATATTGAAAACGTTGTCTAAGTGCCTGGTAGATGCAG
The DNA here is from genome assembly GCF_047716275.1 of Strix uralensis. Taxonomy (NCBI): domain Eukaryota; kingdom Metazoa; phylum Chordata; class Aves; order Strigiformes; family Strigidae; genus Strix; species Strix uralensis. The sequence goes on along the minus strand of NC_133974.1, from coordinate 105,597,652 downwards.
TTGAAATGGCTTTCCTGCTGTTTATATAAACTTGTTTCAAAGAAATCGTGTTGTAGACCTACAGTGAGGGCGCAATAGACTTTCTGTTCACGCTCTGGGTCTTTCTTGGTACTTAGGAGACTCAGAGAAAAAAAAATATTTCCTATTAACCTGTTTTGAAAATAGTCTTCCCATATCAAAGCATGTTTAAAAAGCAGATTGCATTTGATAGCAGTAACTAAAATGCAGTAAGAAGCAGCCTTTTGATCTGTTGCAAATAAACTCTTTTGCAGATAAATACGTTACAAGTGTATTTTTGTTCATTTGCTATCAAATTTAATAACAACCAGTGGAATTGAGTTCAACCAAAATGGTTTCATATCAGACTTTGAATACATACTTTTAAATATTAAAAGATAATGATTTGTATGGCATTGTTATATAATGCATTTCTTGTCTTCTCTTGTGTGCATGTGACGAATTCCAAGTCGATAAGCCCAGGACTCTGGAGTCAGTTGTCTGGCTAGTTATTAAGATTAAGATAAGTACTGAGAAGGGAAAGATACAGCACATTGTACTGCCCTGCTGGGACGGGGCCACCTCGGATTCCAAGTGTAAACAATGCATTAGTTCTCCCTGGCTTATTTCAAACCCGAGGTGTACACTGTAAATATTTGGGAAATATGATGGAAAGACCGTGGAGAAACTTTTTTATTTTTTATCCATTAACTGTTATTACTAAAAAGTGAACCTTAACCCTCCCCTCAGGTCCCAAATCATTACTCATCTGTAAAAGTCCAAGACAAATTTCTGTTAATTACTTATGAAAAATAACTTTTTTTTTTCTCCTTACCCAAGCCATAGAAAAGCAGACAGACATTTGGATGGCATTATCACTAGGCATTTTATGCTGAATACACCACAACAGTAACAACATAGTTAACGCTCGCGCAGCAAAATTGGGTTTTTTGGGGGGAAAGGGGAAGGCTTGAACTACAGAACACTGAGGCTAATGCAAAGTCTCCTTATGACTTCAGTAAACTTTGGATTGGGTCCAAAATGAAAGTTAGTGAGGTCAGTGCTTTCTGAGCATGTTTGAGCTGTTATTGCTTGGTGTCTCTCTGGTGGAGTCCTAAGGGCATCATACTGCCTTTGCCAAAGGAGGAGAAAGGGAAAGTTTTCTCTTATTCCAAAATATTACTGTGATATTAAAAAAAAAGACAAGTATTTCCAAATAGTTCAGTTGTTGAGTCTCACCAACTGTAATAAATATGATCTTTGTTACAAATTGGTAGTCAACGCTTTCAACACAGCAAAGTTTGACTTGTTTGTAGGATTGCTGGAGGAGTGATAGGAAGCTGTAATTTAGAAAGCATATTGAAGCTGCATGCTGTGCAATGTAGACCACTGGGTAGCAATTAATTTTTGTTAATGAATTTAAAACTAGATGTATGGAAATGGTTATATGAAATGTATACACTGCTAAACAGCTAACTAGTCCTTGGGGTTTGCATTTTCATTATCTGTATGTAAATCATTTCAGCGAACGTGATCTAATGAGTCAAAAACTGCTCTGAAATTTGAATTGAGATTTTTTTCAAGACACTTTTTGAAAATCCTTATGCCCTGCTTCATCGTATGGCTCTTACAATGAAGCTGTGTCTATCCTCTGATTAATCACCTCTTATGTGGCAATAGTTTGTAGGTTTTATTGTGTTTCAGAAGGGTTATTTCTAAACTCTAGCAATATCCTACATTAGTGGGGATGGAGAATTAAGGAACATTCAAAACCATTCAAGAGAAACAAGGAGCAGAGCTGAATGGTCCCCAGTGAACCTTCCTAAATCTGATGTTTCTTATGTGATAGGAAATAAATAAAAATATAAAGTAGTTAACTGTAAAAGGCTATCTGACCAAACCATGCAAACTGCTTTTTCCTGAGCATCAGAAAGTTCTATTACTGAATTAGAAGCTGTCTCTTTCCTTCATATGCCAGTTAAATCATTGTGCTTCCTTAGCTCCCCTAAGGTATACGCTACGATTTCCTCTTAACCAGCAATGAAGATAAATAGCTCCTGTATCTTTGCTGTTTACAGTTATCTTAAGCAAAACCAAAATTAAAGCAGAATCTCTGCGACATCAGTGTCTTACAGAATCCTGAATATAGGACAAAAAGTTAGAATACCTCAGAAAGAATATATATGAAATATAAAATATGTGTATATACTTGCATGCATATTTATAACTTCAATTACTAATAGACTTCAAAAAACTGAGTAATTAAAATTATATCTAAGCTTGATGTGCTGTAACCAGATAAATGAAATGTACAGAGTGGACTGGAATATTTGGAATACCACGCTCCGTTTCCCACCCCTTTTTTCACAGCATGAGCATTATATCATGGTTGTGTACATTCCAGTTAGCTGCAAGTGAGAAATCACTGCCGAGGTCGCTGAAATGTCAGTGCCTCGTACTCTGAGAACAAAAATGGATGGAATTCCCTGTTATAACTCTAATTATCAAAACTCATATGATACAAGAAGAAAATGTGCCTGTCCTATATGCTGTGTACTGCAGCCTAACAGAGACACTGCCTGGCTGAAAAGCCCTACAAACCAACCTATTCTAGATTTTTAAACATTTCATGCACCAGGTGAATGAGGTTAGTCTCTGGCACACACGTATGGCTTTATGCTGTATATTAACTGAATACTCTTGAAACCAGCTACATGTTTTTTAAGCTCCTTAGCTGAACCCTGTATGGTCTGAAATACCCAGGTAGTTAGCATTCCTGCCAATTTGATATGATTGAGACCTTTACTTGAACTGACCTCAGAAGGAACAGAAGACTAATTGAGGCAGCCCTAGTTCTAGCTCTCTAGAGGTGTAAAACACTGCAAATGGTTTCTGTGTGCATAAAAAGGTTTACATAGTAGAAAAGGGATATGGGAAGGAAAAGAAAGATGTTTCTTTCTCCATCTCTCAGCAGCCTTCTCCCCAAAGCTTCAAGAAAAATGGATTTTATTCCTATCTTAATGTCATGGCATTGTAAAATAATAATAAGGAAAAAAAAAAAAGAAAATGCACCCAAACAATGCAGAAGGTAAAATTAGGACAGTACTTGGGTGCTTCAGGGCTGTAATTAAAGCTATCTAGATAAAAAGAGATATTCTCCCTCAGATTTATGTTCTGAGGAGGGGAAAAAAAAAAAAGGCTGAAAGTGAAACACAGCAAAAGAAATCCGTAATTCCAATGTATTCAACTCACCCATCAGAAGAAATGGCATTAATTCAGGTACCCAATTACTGTAATGTGGTTCAGAGCACCTCAATAGGTGTTTCAATCTCAAGCCAGGACTAACATTTGTAATCCTTTAAATGCACTTAAGAAATTGATGTTACAGCCCCACAATCTGTTAGGGGCCTTGCTTCCTGGCTGATTGCAAAGTATCCCACCATTAATTGGATCATCAGAATGTGATCCGCGTTCTGGTCCCCGGATTATGTAAGACTGACTTTGCTCTGACGCGCTGAACCAGAGGCTTCTTTTGCTGGATATTTTGACCCTTAATGTAGATAAGTGGTATTTTTCATCAATCTTAGCTTGCATTAAAAAAGGGAAATGTCAATTCAATGTGGGGCATTTAACTTAATTCAACATCTTTTAATTTAATACCTTGGAGAAGTTAGTCCGTCTCCGACCTGCCAGAGACTTCTGCTGATGGAATGGTTTGCGGAGCGGGGCTGGAGTCACGTCATTCCCGCTCCATAACACGGTCAGGTCCCAATAGTTTCTTCATGTTTTGTACCTATATGAAAGGAAAAGATAGGAGAAAAAAAAAAAAACCAAACAAACACAAAAACCAAAAAAACCCCAAACAAAAAACCCAAAACACAAACACAAAAACCCAACCAACCAAACCACAAGAAACCCCCCACAAACCCAAAAAACCAGTGACCCCTTGACCATGCTTTGCCGTACTAGTAATGAGTTTCCTCAGTTCCTTTGGACTGTTCCCTAATGACTGCTCTGTGTGCCTGAGAGAAAAGAGGCAAAAAAATTAATTCATTGTTTACTGCCCTGTTTTATTCTTGGGCTTCAGGTTTTCTTGATTTTTTTTTTAATATTTTTTTTGTGAATCAAGGTGCTTTGATTAATTTGCTCGATACTCTTAACGTGGTTTTGTGCTACAGTAACAGCTGGTTTGGAAATCCTCTACGTGGACTAGACCTAAAATCCTGTTGAAAATAGGGGACATTCTTTCTGCCAGGAGGAGGCTTTATCTCAAAAAAAAAAAAAAAAAATTATTACCAGAATAGGAGCAAGACATGTTGTAACACCTTTTTTTTTTTTTTCCTTTTTTTCTTGTACTGCCTCATAAAAGCCCTCTGATGTTTCTCTTCCTGATACTGAATGCACTTGTCCCAGTGGTAGAGACAGAAGTTCAAAGGAGACTGCAAGATTTTTTTTTTTTTTTTTATTTCAATGAAGATAGTAATCTTCCCAGTTTCCTGTGCATTGCAATGAGCATCAGATTCATTTGAGTCTTACCATGGTTTTGGCAAAAAAACATTATATGTTATGGTGTCTCTTAGCCTTATCATTGTTAGGAGTGAAGATGGTGAGGTGAAGAGAATAACCTTAGGTTTCATGACCAAGGCTTGATGTTTCTCCTAGAACTGGTGCTTAATAATCCTAGGTATGGCAATGTAAAGTTAGCACCCACTATCTATATCTCTATCTACACACATCAAAAATCACTGGCAGAATCTGACATTTTTGGTGTTTCAGAGAAAGAGAATGCTTTTTTCGCCTGTGTCACACAGAGGCAGAAGCTCATAGAAATAATTTTGCAGCCGAGGCTGGCTGACTTGGGTCTCCTTTCTTTTGTTGTCTGCCATGATCTCAGTCTTACTTCTTCAGTTCTCCCCTCTCCCCCCTCTTTTACAAGTCATTCAAAAATAGTGCCATACTGTGGGCAGGAAGAACTGCTGAGGCACAGCAATGGTGAGGGGGTGGTTGGACTTCATGTTTCACTGCCGTCTTCTAGGCTGTGGATACTTTTTTTGAGTGGTCTTCAGAACTTTACAGGTTGAGGAAAAACAAGCTTTGGAGTCAGCATTTTTGTTTTGTGAGAAATGGTCAATCCCAAGGAGAATCGGACTGAGGAGATGATTCTTGCATTTCTCCCACTCTCCTGTTGGCCAGGACCAATTCAAAGTCTGCTGTGTGGGGGTAAAAAGGTCAAAACGTTGAGGCAGGGAGTTTAAATAGGAGGTTTAGGACAGTCCCGTTAGACATCTCATCCATACGGTTTTCGCAGTCACTTTGGATGACACCCTGTGAGTTTTGTCAGCGTGTCGGAGAACATAGCTGTCCTTGTCTTTGGTCCACACTAATTAGGTTTAGTAGAATAACAGAATACCTATGTTAGCTTTCTCGCTGGATTTACAGAGACAATAAACACAGATGAATAAGAAGGCTTTTGGTGGGAGACATCTTTGCAATGTTGAACACAGATAGGAAGAGAACTGGGCTGGTGTTTGGAGTGAGCTGACTTATTAACAATTAATTGCACATGGAGCAGGAAGAGGCGGAGTTTCTGGTGTTGAGTTGGGGTTTTGGGTCCATGTGGGGTTGCTGTTACTCATATAAGGTATGTGGCTCATACACAAGTGCCTGACCTTGCTTCCCCTCCCCGCCCCCTTTTTTTTTCTTTCTCCTTTCTTCCTGATATGAATTGAATAGGCAGGTAGATATATACTGTTCTGGTCAGCCTAATTGGCAGTAGAGGTGATATGGTGCTACACTAGGACAGGATAACCTTTAAGTTTAGGCTCCTGGCTGGAGCACAAGAAACATGTGCATTCAATTCCCAGCAGTTCTCTAGCTGGTCTCTTTGAATTGCAGTATGTATTGGTCATGGTGGTCGTCTCTCTTTGCGCTTGTACAGCTCCTGGTGCAGGAGGATCTCACCTGAAACAATAGATACCGCTGAACTGTAAATAAGAACCCTGGCTAGAGATTCCTATAAGCAGGTGACTAGCCTTCAAAAATATCATTTTCTACCAAGCATGTTTCATGTTACATATTTGAATCTCTGTGTTCTCCTTGAAACTGCCCCCATGGATGAAGATTGTAAGTTCATGATGTAATGTTACATACTTGCTATACTAACATGAAAAGAGAAGTCCAAAGATGTATACATATATATTATCCATGAGGGAATTACACGTACTTAAACTTAGATATTTTAACAAGCAGTGTTGAAGGAAGCTTGTTTGACTGTGTTCAGACCTGGTATAAACAGAATCACTTTTTCTGAACTGAGTGAAACTGTATCTACTTTGGCCAGACCTAAGTTTAGCTTGGAGACTTCTAGATAAGTTCTGGAAGTTCTTACAACTCAGCTCATTCAACACCGATACAAAGCTCTTTTATGAAAAAAGAAATATAAAGAAATATAGGTAAGTCTAAAATTACTTTGGCCACAGAACAAACATATTTTTTCTTCCTGCTTGGAAGGGTCTGACCTTCTGCAGGGAGAGTAGGATCTGTGATATCTCCGGTATTGATAGAGTTCCTACAGCAACTTTATTTTCCAGCGAGCTTTGTACTAGCATAACATGCTTCTGAGTTCTTCCACTGTATGGAAGGGAAAGAAAACCTTTTATAGTTTGTGGTGATGCCTTCCTGGGCAATTGATTTTAAACACAGAGAGTGTATCTCAGGGTGTTTTGCTGTATGGAGTTGCATTGGAAGTGCGTCACTTCCAATCTGTTTAATTGGAGTCTTGGGTGACAGTTCTCTGCTGCCTTATCCCCGGATAGAAAGTTGATCTATGTTTTACCTTTAAGTACGCTACAAGGTTGGAAAGTAAAGTTGAGTTGCAATGAAGCAGATATATTGGCTTCCCATGCTTTGAAGACAAATGGAGCCTCATCCATCGCTGCTATACCAGTATGCTGGTGCTGTTTCAGGCTGCTTTGGGTTAGGATTTCAGTTTGCCCTTCCTTCCTAATGGGGTCCCTTGGTGGAGAATGCCATCCAAGCGCAGGATGGATGAGATGCCCTAAGGACCTGTATCAGGCTTGCCTTTTAAGCAGTGCCTGGCTGAACTGTGAACTGGGCTTTTCCTGGAGTGCTGCATGAGGGTATGAATTCAACTTGGAGACAAAAAAAGGGAACAAACACCACATACAGCAGCATATGTCAGCCTGAAAGCACACAGTATTCGGTGGCAGTATTAATGCGCATCTAAAATGATTTTCTTCTGGTGTCTTAAGTATTTCCCAGGGGCTCCTTTCTTTGTTCTAACTCCCTGTGGAAGGGGCAGAGAAAAATGGCTGGTGCATTTGCTTTGGCCACTGTCAGCGACAGGCTCACCGCAGAATTAATTCTGTCCTCTCTAATGACCATCAGTTACCTCATTGCCAGGGAAATGGCCCCCTCCGTCTGCAGGATCATAGCAACTAAGTTTTGTTACGCAGGACAAGACGCTTCTGTCCTCCAGGCTGCCTGCAAAGGCTGAAGTGTTTCTGCTTGCCTGTATGGCCAAGCAGCGCAGGTTTCTTCGTTCGGTTACGCTTACCTGTCCCAGGGTAGGCTGTGTATTGACAGCTTGCCTGACCACTGCTTGGCACGTTTCTGGTTTTTGGGGTTTCTCTGAAAAGTAAGCCCTATGTTTCCTTCACATTGGGAGGGACAAAAGATTTAAAAGTAGCAGGCAGGATGAAACAAACCCACGTACTGTATCCATTGTGATCATACCCTCACCTGGGATTCTCGGTTCCCTGGGAAATTGTGTTTGCAAGACCAGGTGGGTACATATAAATACTGAATTTTTTTTGCATTGGGATGCATACTTTTTGGGGTTGGACTCCTGCTTGAATTTATAAGTATACCTTTCACACAGACCCAACTGCACAAAATGTGAATACTTTTCAAGGCAACATTGATTAATTCAGCAAATTCAGACCATCCTACACAGTGGTGTGAAACAAATGCCCTGTTTCTATTTCCCAAACTTGCACTTGCTATGAACTTTACCTATGCAATTAGTTGAATGATGTTGCTAGAAATATAGGACAAAAGTGTCCTATAAGTGAGCACTAGTCAGCATATTTTGATCTGTTGTGAGTGATAGCACTCACACATAGTAGGGTGTGAAGCTGAGCAAGTGTCTTTTAAATGGTTGATTTGGGTTTCAGCGTTGAGCCCAGCTGTTCCTTGAAACACTCTGTACAGTACAGTAATTTAGAGCGTAATGGTCTTGTGTAAGGAGACAGATGTGAATCACAGGTGAACTACTTCTGGATGACGACAAGGGTGTGAGCACTCTCTGTGCCCTTGTCTTTTCCCTCCCAGTCTCTCATTCTCATATATATTTATTTTTCTTTCCTCCTACCACCTCTTTGCAACAGAGGTAGGCACATTCCAGTGTGACTCTGATGAGCCTGCTATGTACTGGTTAATCTGGTTCTTGTGTTTGATTTTAATGTCTTTTTTTACCCTGCCTACCCTAAGAAACCCATGCTGCCTCATTAAGTTTGAATGTATCAGTAAGCTTATGGTATAGAGTGAGAAGTGAATCAGAGAACGTGTCTTCACCCAAGATTTGGAAGTGGTACAAAATGACCTCTTACACTTCTTTTGCTTTTTAGATCTTTAAGCCCTAAGCCACCCTAAATCTACTGTCCCTATAAAAAGCTGCATTTTAAAAGGCTTTAGAAGGCTTGCTGACCTTGCAACCTACTTTGTAAGGAGTCTGCACCCACAGCTATTAAACAAAATTAATTTCAGCACTTTTAAATTGTTAATCTTGCAAAAGACAACTTGCTTGCTCTCCAGTGATCCTACAGGTCATCATTCTGTGAGCTGCAAGCCATCACCAGGGTTCATGTCTCTGAACATCATCAGCCTGCTTGCGGTCTCCCAAATGCCTTGCAAAATTAATTCCTCTGTCCTCCACTTTTCCTCCTCCAGCAGCTCTTTGAGAACTGGGCACTTGATGAGCTCTCTGTATGTAGCAGCTATTCACCAGTAGTCATGCCACAGATTATTCTCATTTTAAGGTTACTCTATCCTAAATCAGTGCTTCCAATCCTCAACTCATGGTAATGAACTTTGGGCAGCAGGACATGAATTCAGGTAAGAAATGACAGTTTTAGTCTTTGGAGTGTTAGGTTTTCTATTGAAAGGGCTACATCTCTGGTAAGTTAAGTTTCTCCATACCCATGGGGCAAATGTTTTACCAGGTACTAATTTATTTTGTATCTTCTTAAGTGTATTTTCTCTGCCTAGACATGAAACTTGGAAATGTTGCCTTTTTTCCTCCAGGTAGTGATATGTGTGAATGCACTGGGGGTGGGGGAGAAAGTGTGTACTGCATCTGGTATTATCATGCCTGGTTGTCCCTGCTCCTTCCACCTCTTTTGTCTCTGCCACTCAAGCCAATTTCAGCCATCCGCTGACTCTCATTTGGGATAATAGCCTCTCTTTTTACTGTTGTCTTGTCATGTTTGATTCGGCAGCACAAGGGTTTTAAATTAGCCAAAACGTTTGCATGCTGGGCTTACTCTGCTGCCACTACCAGTTGTAGAGCCACTAAACCACTTGATGCTGAAATTGATGATTGCTCGGAAGGAATAAGAAATTGTTGGTGGCTATCGGGAAGATTCATTCACGCCGAGCCCCTTTTAAGAAACCTAGGGGGGAGGGAGAGAGAGATTTCCTTCATTTTCCTGCTGCCTGGCTGGTGGTTGCATTGTGCTTGTGCCAGGTTCCTGCTGAGTGATTACAGCCTTGCTAGGCTGCGTAGTTCCTGTGATTTCAACATAAAAACAGAAGAAGAAAAATACAGAGGGAAAGGAAGGAGGGGATAAAGGTCCAAAGACTTGCAGTTCAATTCAGTAACATAGAATTGTGATTTTAACTCACTGCCCACTTCTTTGTTTTGTTTTGGTTTTTTTAAATCTAATTTATTCCCCCTGGCTAGAAGTTTACTTGTTAGAAATTTTCTCCAGTAGAAGACTCTCTGTATCAGCCTGCCTGAGTTGGTGATGCTAAACCATGGCTGGGCAGTAAGCAGTTTTTAATATTCTCTGGATTAAAAATTGACCCATCATTAATGGGATCTGGGATTACCAAGAAACTACAAAACTTATAATAATACCCCCCACATCCCCCCCAAATGCTTTTCACTTGTTTATATTAGTGTTTAAAGGTATGGAGGGCCAGAATTTATAAGGGGAAAGAAGATGACAGTGCTTGAGAAACTGTACAAAGAGAAAACAAACAAATCCACAGAATTAAATGTGAACGTCTAGGGTTGTATGAGGGATATAATTATATTTCAGAGCTATATACGATCACATATGCAAAGTGAGAGAGGCATCTTTTATTTCTGTCTTTTTGAGGAGAGGGTATGTTTTGGCTTTTTTTTTTTTTTAATATTCTAGCACTAGCTTCTGGGTTACAGTGATGATAGGTAGTCAAATGACCAGAAAAGGTCAGTAAGAGAGCCATGTGCAATACCTCAGGATTTCCAGGTCCACAGACAAACACTATCTATCAGAATATAGAAACTGTGAACTAAAAACAAAACAAACCAACCCAAACCCTCTGTTAGCCATATATGCAAGTTCCCAGACAGTTAGAAGCACGGCTTCAGATATATAATGCATTATACAGTGTCACAATTAAGACCCTAAATATAATACATGTGGGAATACAGTTGCAGAGCATCCAAGCCAAGAAAGATGTTCTCATTTGATCTAATACTGCTAACATTATTAGTAGTAGTATTCTAGCACTTTTTTCCTGATTACTAAGCCACATGGTCTCTTGCATAAGATGCCCTTTTTCTGGAAGAAAAAACCACAAATCTTGTAAATTTGAAGGTGTTGGCATCCAACTTTATTTCTCTCATATGTAATAAATCGTGAAAAAATCATGTGAATGACTAAAGATCTAAAAATACAAATCTAACTAAGAGACCAAATCTCTGGAGTCCAGCAGTGGTGTGCTGTTGTGCAAGTCTAGCTCTAAGGGCTTCCGTCTGTGCCAATTAACAGTAGATTGGAAAGCCAGGTGACCATGATGGGTTTAGTCCTGTTATCTGTCTCTAACTGCTGCACTGTTCAGAATTGCTGATTTCTCTGCAAAATCATGACAGATGTATTACAGGAAAATGTATTGGTCGAGTAGCTAGTGAGAGAGTTAATGCAAGGGATAATAAGTAGCTAAGGCTATGTCCTCCAGCAGACTTTGATGTGGTTTGATAATATATGGGATGGGTCAATCTGCCCTATTAGCAAATGTAGCCAGTTTATGCTCTACATACAAACTAGAGATTTGATAAAGCACTAAATTAGTTTTCACAAGGTATTAGATGTTAGATACTTAATGGGATCATCATGCTTTTGCTACACTTGGTTAAGACGTGTTCTGTAACAGAAGCATGTGGCAGCATGACATTTCACCAGGAAAGGAAGCGTGTCTTGTGACTGAATCACGAGTCTGGGAATTACAACGTCCAGGCATCACTTGGCTTCTGAATTAATGTCTGTCTGATTTACCAGAGAGGTTTCTCTTTTCAAACCTGCGGAATGGGACTGCGTCCTTCCCTTTTCCTTTGCCTCCTTGTGAAGCTTAAGCCACCAATGCTTGTGAAGTGTATTTTTTTTTTTTTTTTTTTTATCCTTGGATGCAAAGGGTACAAGTAATCATAATTCTGTGAAGCTTCAGTTGCATGAGACTAATACTGTCCTGCTCAGTAGGTGCTGGGAAATTCCCTAAACTTGGCAGCAGAGAACTTACAGGTTCAAGCAAATTTGAATAAGAAACCTTAGTAGAGTGTGAAATGAGAAGTTCAGGGTTTTGATGTAGTGCTCCACAACCGTGCTCTGCATTCACTCTGTGCCAGTGTTCAACTAGTATTTAAAAGGTGAAGTAAAACCAATAGTTCAGTGAAGCTAGTAACATTTTTGTACAGCCAAAAATCCATTGGTAAGATATGTCACATGGCAACAACTTCCTTGCCTTCACACACTTGCACCCATTCTACCAGTGGGGAACGTGGGTGAAGAAGGCAACCTTCCTGGGGCCACATGGCAAGTCAGACTCTGAAACGGACGCTCAGTTTGAGCATTCCCCTTATCTGAGCTGATGTTTAATCCACTAAAGCAGGCTGCTGCTTTGGTTAGCTGGTAACACTTTTATAAGCTTGTTTCTTCACTATCAAAGAAAGCGCTGTAAAATTACACTTTTTTTTTTTTAAGTTCTGTGGTTTTTGTCTTGTTAAATAAAAACCTAAACTGCTGACAGCAGTGTATGCCCACAGCTACATTCAGAAAACTATCCTTTAAAACCCATTGTTTTGTATTTATCACATGAATCTACTTTTTGCTAATGTTATTTTTCCCTGTGTTCACAGATACTGTTCTCAATTACACCTGAAATGCATCATTTTACTTTCTTTAACATCTTACTACTTATCCAAGTAACCAGTCCTGAATGACCACTGCCAGGCTTTGCACTTCTCCTAGCGCTAGGGAGACATTCCTACCTTTTTGTGAAATGCAGCAAGAGCGTCATATATAAAATGATCCTGTTTGAAAGGGTAGAAGCTGCGTCCCAATATAGATCGCAGTGGAAAATGACTCAAAATTACATGACAGCTTCTCCCCTGTTTAGCCCCCCCTCCCCTTCCCTTTTTCAGTCTGTTTCCCAGTCAGGCTGTGGTAAGAAATGTGTTGTGTATTGTGATGTTTTAGTTTACTGTTACTAATAATCCCTTTGCATCTTTCATTAGCGTGTTATTTATAGGATCACAAAAGGGCATCGGTACCGCTCAGCCTCTGAGGTGGTGCTGCTGGCGACACAGGACTGAAATGTTTTTTAAAAGCACTGGGTCACACCTTGGCCTCAGCAGTGGGCTCGCCTAGCTCCGGCAGAAGCCTGTACCATGCTTTGGGCTGAAATCCCGTGTTATAAAACCTGATGAGGCCAGCATGGACTTCAGATGCTTGTATAAACAAGAAGACTTTGCCTCATAACTCCTCCGAAGCTTGCACCTGACGAGCCGCTCAGAGCTGGAGGGCTGCGTTTCCCCTAATAAATTCCTTTTTGTGAACCCACTTGTTAGTCAAGCGTTGTGCACACTAACTACAGCGAGGGCCCTGTGTCTTGGGCATAAATTACTCTCGCGTGGCACTGTCTCTGAGCAGCCCCCCAGTTATGGATTACTTTGTTCTCGACTTGACAGGAACATAATTAGAACTGTTGATGAAATCTACCAAATTGTTCCTCCGTGGCCTCAATGGTCAGGAAATTTGGCTGAGTCGTATTTGTCACGGACGTAAAGGCTCTAAACACTTCATATTAACTATGTTATTAATGTGCCCTCTAATCTGTCCGTGAATTGGTAACACTTGGAGTGAGCTTGTGCTCTAATAGCACCTTGTGATGAATACATTGTAATGCTGTTAAAAAGTTTCTGGAGGGTGGGGAAAAAAAGCAAAACACCTTAATAAAAAGTGAACATTTCTAGGTTGTTTCTTTTCTCTGTATGTGCATTTTTATGTTATTCAGTTTTGTTTTGTTTAATTGGAGATTCATTTAGGCTTTACATTGACAGACCGTTTTCTGTTCTATAGGATTTGCTGACATTTGGGCTGTTTCATTGCCAGAGGAGGCTTTGTGTGTCCCAAAGGAAGTGAGTGATCTGGCCATAACAAATCCTGCCAAAATATTTTAACACCGTTACGATTTTCTAATGCAATGCGTAGTGAATGTGACTAGAAAAGGATGGTGAGTCCACGAAGGGGGTTCGCTCCCTCTCCTCTGCGATTTCTCTGGTGGAATGAGCACGCAGGAGCTGCCGGGGGTGGTGGGAGACCACAGCCAGCAGTGGGGGGGTGGTTTACCTCTTGAAGTGTATCACTTCAGACACAGCAATGGCTCACACTTAATCTTTAAACCAACCTTTCAAATTTTGGTCCTGCTCTTGAACTTTCAAAGAGTACTGGGTGATCAGAGACAGCATTTTTAGTTATGTTAAATAAATGCATTTTGGCTGCTGTAAATGTTCGATATGTTAAAACAAGGAAACGTGTTAAACACTTATAGATGAGAGCGAGGTTAGTGGCTGAAGGTCCTACAAGTTGATGAGCTGTTGTCTTGGGTAAAACAAACTCTTACATTCAAAACAAAGGGTGATCCCATACTTCAGTATGGTTTTGAAAAACACTAAGGCGGCTTTTAACTGTATAAGCAACTGTGCTTAGGTAAAGTGTTAGAACACAAAAATAAGAGTTTTCACATGTAGTGTTCAGGGGATGAAGATGCTTCTGACAGCCTAATGTCTAGCACAGAGCTGGAGGTATGGGAAAACAATAATTTAGATCCCTGAGCTATGCTCTGAAGTAGCAGGTAAATTAGCTGCTGTTTTTCTAATACCTTGGTGATTTGCTTATATTGAATTTAACACCACTCACTCACCCCCACCCCCAAGAAAAAAACAAACCATGGCTAAAATTAGTATTTAGTAAACAATTTAAAACCTAAAACCAGTAAGCACTTCAAAATGTGCTGACTGTAGAATATCAGCCATCATCTCTTGTGCCCAACATTCTCCATGTTGGATTACTCTGGCAATTAACTTCTGTAGCGGGGTAAACTCATGTTTCTTTGGTCATTCTGTGATCATATACTTAAGAATAAACAAAGTAGCTGACCATGTGTACCAGCAAGTTTTGCTGAAGGGAGGAAATCTAATGAGAAACAGAAAAGTTGAGCATGACCACAGCTTTGGAAGTTGCTCCATATGAGCAGATCCTTCCACTTCTACTGAACTTTCCCAAGTTTCTGGCTGGGTTGAGCTATTTGCCCCTGACCTGTGTTGTCAGGTGCTCGGATGGACATAAATAAACTCAGGCCTTTCATTGTTGATGGTGTTTCCCACTTGGATGTTTCTCTATTAGTCTTTGAATACTGAACAGAATTGCAAGTTCTTATGCTCATCTCCTAAACCCTTGCTCAGTATTTGCTGGGCTCGCTCAAACTGCCTCTTCCCTGCGACCACTGTATGTGTTATTTCCCAGGTCCCAGGGGCAATGGTGCTGTTACCAACAGGAGGAAAGTGTTAGCCTGGGAGTTAGGACTTACTTTGAGACCATTTTATGATCTTAATATTCGTAAATTAAATGGGAATCTAACTCTGCACCTTTCTCATGCAAATCAATCTATTTCTAGTAATGAGCAATTTAAGTATTTTTTTTAATATGTAGTTGCCATCTCTGGAAATCAGGATCAGAATCCAGGATGCTCAAATTAGGTGTTAGTGCATACAGATATTCTGTTGATGACTCTATTATTAGAATAAAGTAGACCAGTACTTTCCCTGGATCTGTTTCTTTTCACTGCTTTTGTCTCTCTTTCTCTCGCAGTTCATCTTGTCGAAGTTTTTCTTCTATTCTCTAATTTCACCCTTTAATTAATTTCTACCAAAGCCATGGGATCTTGAAGGTCTTTCTAAATAATTAGATCTTGTTACTTATTTACAGTGTGTTCAAAACTGAATTACATTTTCTCTTGTCATAGTCTTGTTTTATCACTGTTCTAAAAAGGGATGTTATGTGGGGCATTCTTACCCAAAAGAATGCTTTATGCTGTTCTGGCTCTACTGCATCTGTCTTTCTAATATGCATTCACTACTAAAAAATTTTCTTTAAGTGAATGAGTATTGTATTATCCTTGAATGTTACTAGGTTTCTGGGCTTGGTGGTGGTTTTTCAGTTTCCAGTGGGAATGTCATGATATGCATCCTGTACATACAAATCTAACTTGTGGCATTCAGTAAATCAAAATGTATTATGAGCAGAGCTTAATCCTGACTTCACTTTTTGTTTAAGAGTAGGAAGTAAAATTACTTCTATAGACACCAAAGCACTTATTCAAGCAGGAGGCGGTGAATGGGGATTTAATATCAGAATCGGGCCCTCGAATATTAATCGGATGAAACTGGATCTTACAATGTCAGCTGTGGAGAGCATATGCTAGTAGACACTCGTGTTTGAAATCAGGATTCATAGTTAATCATTCTAAGAAATAGACTTATCACTTCATAAACTCTAGGAAAGACTGTTTTCTTTTCCAAACATTTAAATTACTCAGCCGTTTTATACATTAAAACCCAATTATAACTTGTAGGGTATTTTAAAGACTTTTCAAAGCTTTTTCTTTTAGGAACTGTGCACAGACTGAGGCTTTAGCACCAAGTAGTTCATTTTCTCAAATGCGTCTCTTTTTTTTTTTTTTTTTCTAGCAAAATAGGGTTTCAAGAATGTTCATTACCACACTAGCGAGTACAAATCCCAAACAGCCAGTACCACTTTCAGAACATGTGGCATGTCCCCTAAAACTAACAAACTGAAATCCCAATGTGGCTAACGAGCTCCAGAATATAGCTTAAAAATACTTTATTTCCTTTCTCTGAGATGATAATGACCAGGTTAAAGTAAAGGTTTATTCTGTCACCTCTCTCCTGCCACGTTATGCAGACTGCATGCAAAATACAGTCGGAGAGAAATAAAAATCAAAATGTGCTGCAGAATTTTAGGGAATGAGATGCACCTGCTACTGAATGGAAAAGTTTGGTTTAAGCACCACCTTCTTGGTTCTCAGGGACAGCTCAACACTTGAGTTGGACTGGCACACATCAGTGGCATTCTCCTGCTGAAAATTGCCTTTCTTCAAAATGCATAAATCCATACTGTTTCTCGGAGCATACAGCAAACCTGATTTGACAGAGCCCAGCTATAAAGTTGTATGTTACTTGACCCACATGAAATCATGAAGTTTCAAAAAAATATACTGTCCAAAGCTATAGAATAATATTTCAGAGTATTCATTTGGTTGCTGATTTATCAGCAAAAAGGTATATGTGAATCAGATCACACCAATCTAGGTCAGGAAATCACTGGTGTAATTGTACATAATGCAGTAGCTAGGGAGGGTATTATAAGTATGAAGACCCAAAAGATGCATGTGACACTAGTGCCGTTACCAGACTACTTACCAAAGGCACCCTTTTTCTGAGCGTAGCAAGCTATTCCCACAGCATTATTCACCTGCTGGGAATTAATAGGATGGTGTTTGGTAAATGTTATATTCCCAAATCAAGGCTTAGCTATCATAGGTATCAAGGAGTCAAAAAGGAGATTCATAAGATGGAAAATTCCTACTTTAAAGGCCAAATAAGAGAGACAATAAGCTTCCAGAATCAGAAACTGCTTTCTAAAGACTACTGTCGGCCCAGGATCCCTGTATAGGAAAAAATAAAGAGGTTTGCTTTAACAAAAAGAAATAAAAGGGAGCTAGGCAATTGCTGACCTCTCTCTGTATCTTGCAGCAGAACTGAGTTGAGATGAGAACCTTGTGCTTCTCTTCATGAAGAGACTGTATGAATGAAAGGTCACAAAGATATTAGGATTTACTAAGTGAAGTCATACTTGTCAATGGCTTCTCTTGCTAGATCTTTAAAGTTCAAGTGCTTGTTTGCTTTAGTTAAGTGCTCTGAAGTGCTTTAAAAAGCATTGGCCCATTTATATAAACAAACAGAGAAATTCACTGATAGTCTTCCCAGTCAGAGTGTGTTACCCCATATTTGGATATCCTTCCTTGGGTCTGAAAAAGATTTGCACTAGCAACTTCTAGTACATGTGAGTCTTTGTTAATGGAGTATTGTATTATATGATGTCATGTGATTGTAGACATTGCCTATGTTGAAACACGGTCTCTCTGTTGTACACAACCATAAGGAAATAGAGAGGAGTCAGTAGCTTAGAAACCTATTTATCCAGAACTTAAGCGTGACTTGAGAGGAAGAATAAGCTGGAGGCCTGATTTCCTTTTGGGATATTTTCACTAGAGAATTAATACTTATCTCTCCCATATTTTTCTTTCTCCTGCTCAGCTGTGCTAACTCAGGAATCTCTTTTAGTGCTGGGAGTCAGGCAACCAAATTTAAACACATTCTCAAACCACAGGAAAATCCTGTTCGCACACGTATGACCGCTCACAGAAAGAAGGGAAACTACCAACATTAATTGGTAGTGAAGGTGAAGATTGGGATGGTATTTACATGCTTTCCCACAGTGTTCCCTACTAGTCAGTGTTGTAGTGCTTCCCTACCAGTTGTCCTCATGGTGACAGCTGTACCATCACAATGTTGCTCTTCTGGAGTAATGTCCTTTAACCTAGTGACACTGTTGTGATACTGAAAGCCTGAGAATGTAGTAAAATTGTATATTGAAAGTTGTCCTCTTTAATATGTATGAAGAAATAAGCATTATTTGGAGTAATCACTGGATATACCCTATCCAGTAAGGTTAAAGGCAGTTAGCTCCAGAAGGAAAAGTAAACTGAATACCATCGGCAACTATCTCCCAAAATGCAACGTAATGAGAACCATAGGGATGTAGATGGGTACTATCTTAAAACTAAAATGGTGTTCTTCATTTGAAAAAAAGTTTGTCCTAATAATTTTGATCTGGATGTGTTTTCTTTTTACCTACCTCATGTACCGTCTGTGAGATTCAGGCAGTGTCATAAGGAGGTGGATTTAGAGCTGTTGCTAATTTAAACTGCATTTAATAAAACACAAGTTTGAGATATCTTACAAATCAGTGAATGTGGCATAGTTTGAAGATTGCTTTTGTCAAGTTTGATTAGCTCAAAGAGAAACCTTTTCTAAATATTGGTTGTGAGATTAATCAGGCAATGTAAGACCTTGAATTATTCCTCATCACAGGAAAACAACATAATGTATTATCTCACTTGATGACCGGGAAAATGTAACTTTCGAGGATTTAAAATCTGTGTTTTAAAGATTGGGCCCAAGTAAGAACTTTCAGACTGTTCTTTTTTTTTTTAAACTTACTTGTAATTTTCCATATTATACTTCACTTTCTATAATGTATTCCCATATTACAAGCTGATAGTACCAACATCATTACATTGAAGGATGTTCTTGTTATTGACTCCATTCTCAATTAATTATAAGTTTGTCATGTTTTAATGAGTAGGATTAAACTTTCATATTCCAAATATATGCTGTGTTGCTTGCTTAGAAACTTTCTAAAGAAGGTGGTTGAACTATTTCTCTGAATAAGTACAAGAAACAAAATATTCCTTGTGCGCATTAAAAAGCATTTACCATATTTACAAACACTTGTAGAAAAGCTTTAATAGCTCTGTGCTTTGGAAAAAAGTTTTGAAATTTGGGCAGATTTCCTGTTCTTTTCTAGCCTTCTCTGTCACAAACAGTTGTTGTCGTCACTAAAATAAAGACTCGTATAGGCATGTGTTACCTCCCGTAAAATAAAGGATAGCAGAAGGAAGAGTAGCATTAATGTATTTCAGGTATACCCTAATTTTCACTGGGTGGTCTTTATTCCTCTTTAATAAATCCCTGCTTCCTTCTATAGCATTTTTTTTTCTTTTTCCCAAAAAATTAAATGGTACTTTGTACTTTTGCTTAATTGCCCTGTCTTTTAAAACCGTGGTATGTTTGCAGTGAAGCTGCTGCCACCTGTGCCTTTGAGATTCAGATTTGGTCCAATGCAGTTCTGCAGGGCATCTATCAGACTTTCTCTCCAAAGTTTAGTATGCATTAATAGACCTTGTTTATTCATCATATTTTCTATCAGAAGTTTGATGTTAATTTGTCTTTTATTTCCTTACACAACGTAACACCTTTCTCACTAGTACAGATCAAATCCTTTCTAAGAATGCTTATTCTTTTGCAAAATACGCAAACAGGATGGGTGTATTCTAGCCCTGTTGTTGCTGGACTGTTGCAGCTGATTTCAGTATGGTTATGATTCCCCCCCATCCATCAATAATAATTAGATACCTGTAAGCAATAAACACCAATAAGTTTGGACTCTGTGTCAATAGATGGGCATCACAATATGGGCAGGTACTGGTGTCACAACCACATAAATCATAGCAGGTTATTACCAAAGAAAAGCAGGTTCCTTGCCAAAAAGAATATCTTTCATGAAATATGTTTTATATTGCATGTTTAGTCTGTATTGAATCAAAGCAGTAACCTTGCTATTTGAATAGCGATGTCAACTGGTATCGCAGTTTGGCTAAAAACACATGAGCATGATTTGAAGGGGGTTGGCTCAGCATGTCCCTCACCAGGTAGAAACCCAAAGTCCTGGTAAATGCTCAGCAGCAGTCTACACCCTGGGCCATTTCTCATGAGACCTGTTACTACAAATAGCATGTAGCTACATTTGGGCATTCAGGTTTTGACAGGATGTGGCTGCTCTTTCTCACTTACCAGATGGCTTTCCCTGTGCCATCACCTGTCTTAGTGCTCCTTTGCCTCACTATAACAGAGTTGTGACAAGAACTGTCGTGATGGTTGCGAAAGCTGCTTTCTGCATGTGGCCATCATAATTATCACGTATAGGCACCTTTATTTAGCAAGTCCACGTGTATTAATATTACTGTTGCAAATGTCTTATGTTTGGGTACATTTATTTTATATCAACTGTCTGTGGTGTTGATATTCTGCAGCCTAATCAAAGAGTTAAACCTGTGTAAAACCTGCTTGATCTCAACTTCAGGCTTTGTATGACTGTATGATAGGGTATGAATTTCTTCATACTCCTGTTTGGAGGAACATCTATAACTCAGCTGTGGCTTTGCACTACTTGAAAGTAATTCAGTAATCTCATGCATGGCGATGGAAGTTTTATACTACACCTCCCCATCACCCATCCTCACGCACATTTTCTACATGTATCATTATTATCATCAGCATCTGTCTTTTGAGTGATGATTTATTTGTCTGTAGGTCTCTGTCCCTTTATACAATACTAGATCTAAAATTACATCTCCCTCGAGAGAAAGGCATGATCTCAAAGATTTAATACTGGTTTCAAAATTTTATTGCTAATATCTAAATGTGAAATTACTTTAACTAGTAATTATTTAGAATTAAGTAGGAAAGAGTTAAAAAAAAATTAAAGAAAAAAATTCCCTTTCCCAGGCAAACTGGACCCCCTCCTTCCAACAAAGCTGTTGCAGAAGGTTTCAGTGGTATGCATAAATGTATTTCTTTTAACACTTCTGTTGTTTAAAATGCTATTGTTTCATCTGAGGTGTGAGGGGATGTGCTAACCTTGTCAATGTGGGTGCAGTAGAGCAGAAATGATAACTGTATATACTTTTTTTTAACAAAAACAGAGTGAGTGTGTGTGTGTGTGAGAGAGAGAGAGACAACTTATTTAAATCCTGAATACAGTCAGACCTCATATGCATTGTTAAAAAAAAGCCCTAAAGAATTGCATATGGATTAGGGGGATGAATATTCTATTATTTCAGTCTGTTCTGCTGATCTTCTTATTGTGACTTTGCGCTTCAGAAATCTGCCAGGAATTTGGCTTTGCTGTACTAGGCAGTAATTTTAAATGTGTATCAAGCACTTGATAGTGTATGATTTGCGTGCTGTTGCATTCCCATTCCCTAAATTTTCCACCAATTTATTACTTTTTTCATACTGTTTTAATATTTCAGGATGATGAATATATACAGCATCATTAAAGGTAAATAAAAAATGCATGAAATTAAAAAATGGAATATTAGATGTTTCTTTGCTGTAATCCCTAGGTCCAATAGGAATGAAATGTCTCTGTTCTGTCAAGTAATCCCTAAACATGATTAGGGACCTTGTAGTTTCCACATAGCCCACATAATATTTGTATCATATAAGCCTATTTATGTAAGGTTTGAGTAAAAGTTGTTATTAGAAGACCTATAAACCTATTTTACAATTCAAAAAGATATGCTTGCCTCTTAATCTCTCTACTTTTATTATTTTGCTGGAGATGGCAATACGTCCTTAATTCATTTTTCAGAATTCTTTTACATCTTTTGGGTACTTATATCGTGCATTAACGATCCCAATGAAATGTATTTTTAAGACAGAGGACTGAGTTCAACAGTTCATCTACTTGTGTAGCTTCTCCTTAAATCCATATTGGAAGGGACATGCACCTATTTCTAGGTCTCTTCTTTGACATCCAGGTTTAATCTGAACTGGGGGTCAGGAGATGTAGAGATTGTTTTTCTGATTTTGGGGAAGGGGAGATGAAAAGAAAGAGGGCGGATTAATTTTCCCTGTTTAAATCATCTGTAAATATATTATCAGTGATATAGGCACTTCTGGCAGCATCACACAAAGTTTTAGAAATCAGCTTTTGATTTGACCAGCCAATAGCAGAGCTCTAGGGAGAAAAGGTAGAAAGAAGGAAATGGGGAAAATTTTTGCATGACAAAAGAATAAGACAGGACAGACCATAGCTGTTTTGAGCTGTTTCTTACGACACAGTTGCGTTGGGGATGCAACAACCCAATACTTCCCGTTCCCTGCCTCAGCTTCTTGCCCGGGCAGCAGAGATGCCCATAGTCCCATCTTGTATGTTGTTAGGCTGAATTCATTAATGTTCAGAGGTATTCAAGTTCCATGGTAACACAAGGAAGATCAATCAATAAATAAGGACAGTAACTTATATATTTCTATGGTTTGAGTAGACATTTACTAAGAAAATATTTTCAAATGATAGCTGGGGTCAGCTGTGGCAATTCTGTATTTCCCATAAGGAAATTTGATATTATATTAACCTTGGGCTATCTACTCAAAAAACCCTGTGGAAATACACCTGTATTACTTCCACACTGCACTGAAATTTTAGTTTTATTTCATTTTCAGCAGTTAGGGTGGCATTTGAGCAATAGCTCTATTCTTGTATTTATGAACTGAGAGAAGCAAAACTGCTCATTGCTGAGCCCAGGGATCCTCTTCCAGGAAAACTGAGATCAATAGCTGTTATCAAGTCTTCATTTATAGAGAGTGTTAAATGACCACAAAGTCCTGATGTTCATCAATTAATAGGGTGTGCTCAAAATCAGGCTGTCTGCCTCCCCCCTAGCCTACGATAGTCAGAACTCTTGATCTTTGCTATCATTTTAAACAGTCACTTTCACGTATTATAATTTCTTTTTAACTGGAGATACTGTATTACAGTGGTGCCAGTAAGTTAAAGGTAACTGATGTTTTCCCTTGCCAACCTCCTCCTTCCTGCTAGCAATGGAAGGCAGGAATGAGATGATACCTGAGGCTTGTTTTATGATCCAGGACAAGGAATTGCAATTATTATTGCAACTATTTTTGTGTTTTGGTATTCAGCAAGAAGGCAAGTGCACACCCCGACCAGCGCAGAACAAAGCTTGAAAACTAAGAATAAAAGCCTCATGCACAGATGCATTTCAGATGCCTTTATTCCCTCCCTTTATATTTAAGTGGAAATGAGGGATTTGGAAAAGAGAGAGCTTAATTTAACAAAATAATATTATGCTTTCGATCCTTAAAGTGAATGAATTATTTGGATACTTAGCAGTATAATGTCTTTGAATAATGCTGGTACTTAAGATAGAAAAAATGATATTGTGAGTGTGCTGCGTTTGCCTCTTATGATGTTTTTACCAATTTGGCATTTATGGGAAGCAATATCATTGTTGCAAAGTTTCTAAATTGCTTTTTACACAAATCTGAAGAAATTAAATCTCCTCCTTGTTATGAAAATGAAGCGATGTCTTGAGACGCTGGTATATTAGCACAAATCTGTGGAGACAGTAAGCCCAATCCTACTTGCAGTTATTGTGTGTCCACTTTTAATAGCTCCAAGAAGCTATGTTAGGTATAGGCTATTGCACGACAAAGTAAATAAGTGTATGTTTAAGTATAGCATGTGAGCAGTAGCAGAGATGTCTCATAGGACCTCTTTTGCTTAAAGTTAAGCCCGTGCCTGACTGCTTCCGTGGTGAAGAATTTAGCCCCCGATGTGGAGTAGTGTGTGATGCAGGAATAATGGCAAATTATGTAAATTGTGAGCCTTCAGAGAGAACATCACAAATCAATTTCAAGCTCAAAGAAAATAACGTGAATACAAATTGGTGTAGACCACATGAAGATTTCGGGACATGACATACCATGTGGTGCAATGCAGAGTGGGCCAGTTGTGGAGGTCTTCAGCAAAAGCCTGCTGGCATTATTCTGGTCTATTCAGAACAGCTTTGGGAAAGGCCACACATTTTGTCTGAGAGGTGGGTAAACATAGTGGTACAGATTGTACTACCACCAAAAACACCCCCACCGTTTAGTAGAAACGTATTTTGAATAGTAGTACTGTTGGGCTCTGAATGAAGGCGCTAGGTGAGTACTGCCTGCCTGGTGAGCATTTTGCTGGGTCTTCCCCAAAACCCTGCTCGATCACAGCTGCCAACAAAGGTGGCATCAGCAGCGCTGACTCAGGGGGCAACGTGTGCGTGTCTGAGGGACTTTTGCCTCGTTAGTAAGAGGCAGTCTAACACCCCAGCCCCTTTCCCCATCCCTTCAGACTGCACAGCCCAATACATATCAGAAGGGAACAGACACAACATGGGTTGTAAGAGAGACCAGTTCAGGTCACTGGCATCACTTCCAGGCGAGCCACCATTTAGCAGGGTGTGATGCACAATTATTTTAACTCAGAACCATAATGGGTCTTCATAGCTGAGTTTAAACTACATGAAAGTGCTGTATGTGATGTGTTTAAATTCATTGACAGAATTAAGGCAAGACTTAAGACAAGTGCATGATTGATTTTTTACAAATACAAATGAATCTAATAGATGGAGGAAAGCAAGATGGATCAAATTTTAAGACCCAGGAGCTGATTTACCTACATCAAATGTTTAATGGGATGCTTAATTTGATTGCTTCTCCAAAAGCTACTCACAATAGTCAAGCCACTGACTAAATGCCTGCGTAATCAAGGCCTCTGCGTGCATCTACATCTTGATTTCCATGTACAAATAACCAGCAATTAATGATGCTGATTGACTGCAGGGAACAGTTTGAGGTTCAGAATGGCAACTCCAGAGTTTTGGGGGTCTTTTAGCATTATTTTGCTATGTTTTTAGAAGTGAATACAGACAGACTTATGCAAGTCTATGTAAATGAAAGCTGCTCAACTCAAATTGCAGAAGGTTCTTTGTGGCTGTAGCTAGAAAACATCTCTCTTCAGCAAGGTTAGACGCTTTTAATTGTGAGAGTTAGGCTCTTTATATTAAAACCAACATATCAGCCCACTTCTGTGTAGCCTATTAGGGTCCCACTAAGTGGTTTTATATTTCCATATTAAAAAAAAAAAAATCAGGAAAAGTGTTTGAATGGAAGGATGAGAGAAGTTGTATATATTTTGTAGCAATCCCAAGGCACTGTATACTTTTCTGTTTCTCAGGATTGAACACATTTCTCAGTGGAAAGTCAGCAGTCATTGTTGATACCCTTTTTATTTGTTTTTTAAAATCAGTCTCATTGTAATGTATGTGAAGGATGTTAGAATATTGGACCAAGATTCTTGAGAATACTGGTGCTTCCTCATTATTTTTGCTGTAGTATTTTCTACAGTAGTGAATTATCAATTACATTAAGTCTTTTTATTTCCCATGACACAGCTACAACTAAAATTAAGGGTGTTATGCTCACAGTCCCTTGCACTACTCATTCTACTATGAGGAAACTTTTGCTGTTTTTTCATACTAACCTTTACAATGCAACCGATACACATTATTCCTGTTTTAATGACTCCCAAATAATGTCATATTTAAATGAAATGCGGTTTGCCTCAGCAGGGTTCTTTGAATTTATGAGCATTTTTGTCCCATATCCTACAATAATGTGACAAATATTATTTGCATTTTTACTGTTTTCTTGAATACTTTTAAACAGCCATTTTTAGGAGACTTCAGATTGCTTTTGAACATATTTGAATGCATTTTTAGCTATCACCAAGCTTAAAATAGGAACCCTTTTTTCAGCTTATCTTTATTAAACACCTGTAAAAATCAGTGGTATTTCTTTTTTCTTATAAAGCTTTCTTCCTTTAACGAATGCCAGAAATGCTGCACGGTTTATTCTAGTATGGGCTTCTCTTCTTGGTGGTAATGGGCAGTAAATGGTCTGTGCCATACACACACAGACATTTACCTACCTGAATGTCATAAATAGAAACTTGAAATTGTAATGTAATGCATCTGATCTTTAACTATAATCAACTAATATTAGAACTCTTAGGCAACTTTTAGAAAATACTATCCAGAATAAAGTCTTAGAAATTGATCATTCCATACAAATTATCATGCTTGCAATAAACATGTGATCTAACGAGTAGGTGGCCAGGCATCACAGTGACCAATTAATTATATTTTCTTATTAAATATTCACTTTGCATTTTTTAAAATCACAGATATTTTTTGTTGGGGGGTTTTATGGTGTTTGGTGGGGGGGTCTTGTTTGGGGGTTTTTTAGGTACTTATTTTAGAAGAAATTTTATTATTTGCACCTTTATAACCTAAAGGTGAACTAGCAGATTAATCTTGCTGTTCTTGAAGGCAGGTGCTCCAGTGCTTTCACAGAGTTCTTTATCTTGGCTGGGTTAGGTTTTCTGTTTTCCTTTGATTTTTAAAATTTTTTTTTAGGAATGAAAATTGTCTGATCATTTTTAAGGCAATGTTTTATGTGTTGAATCAAATTTTTAAAAAATCCATGAAAGTAATTCTTGTATCTCTATACAGTCATACTAAGACCTCTCTAACATTCGCAGACATCAGTGGAAAGGTTCTTTATTGTTGTTAATGTGCAAAAATAACTTCTGTGTATGGTTTTGTAGTCAAAAAGCCCAACTAAACACCCTGTACAGAATTTTGCAAGTGAAACCAAATTGTTTAAAGTAGGACTGCGGTCACTCACCGGTCTCCGTTTGAGCACTGTTCTAGACCCCGGTTAAAATTAGACCTACTTAATGGACTAATGAGGGAAGGTAAGAGTAGAAACAACAAAGAGATGACAAAAGCAAATATGCTTGTAAATAAGGAAACGATGTGTTTGCTTTCGTGGCCTTTGATCAAGCCCAGGAGTTTATTTTCAAAGGACATTGCGGGATGCTTGGGAAAGGAACAGCCACGCAGCGTAATTGGAAAGGGGGAAGGTCTGTAGCACGCCAGCTGCTGCTGCTCCTGCCTCTCTTATAAGATTGTAAGAGTTGCCAATATCAGTATTCAGTCTTGTAGCATGTCAGGACGCTTTCATGTGAACTGAACTGAACTGTCTCTGCAAGCTCCCTCTCACTCTCCTCCCGCTCTCCTTCCTGGCTCTCGTTGTCGCATTGAAGTCAGGGGAGAGGAAAAAAAGATTTGAGGATCGTCCAATTTGTTCTGACATAAAGAGATGTTTAGCTCTGTGAAAGGTGGTGGAGGCAGAGTGCCTGACTGACATTTCAACAGGCTGTCTGCTGGGATTGCTCACTTCATGTCCCTTCATATTCCCGCTGTGTCCTGTGCGAGTGCTCTTGTCTAATCTTCACAGTGAGAGCACCAGGAGTCCCCTGGGCTTCGGTGCTCAACACCTTGTTAGATGGGGCATACGGTGCTGTAGCTCCTGCTTTTGTATTTGCTTTTGCTCTAGTGTTTCAGGCTTGTTTCAAGTCCAAATAACTTTTTTTTTTTTTAACGGACTTGCTAAAATAACAGTGTGTATCTCCTGATTGCCTTGGTCTTCTCTTGGCAATGCTAGATTTGGGTGATACCAGGTAGAAACACATGGAGGGAAAGAAAATAAAAGACCCCAGTAAGTCAAAGCCTTAAGCAGCATTCTGTGCTTTTGTTTTTAAATGAAGATGCACTGACCTGCTTTGGCTGGTTTAGAAAACAGATGAGAGAAAATAGTCATAGAACAACCAACAGGAGGTATAACACGTTGATGATAAAGCGAAGAAGTGTCTGATCAAGAATGCCAGATTCCGTACCAGGGGCTGCAGGGAAGTTTAGTTGTTAAGGGTTTGTTTGCTTTTACGATTCTGAACACGTTGTGATGCATTCTGGTATGCCATATCCTGTTGTATCACGTTGGGTCAACCCATGATGCCAGATAACGCTAAGACCATGAATTGATGAGAGCTAATGCTCACCTCTTACTGCAGGAGCATTATCAGGTACCTTGTTAACCACAGTTCCTATCCAGATTCAGTCCTCCTAAAGCAGAGACGATATCAGAGATATATGTATTATGTTCTTAACAGATAGATATTTTTCATTAGCCTTCTCAAAATACATTAATTAATGGATGTGATTTAATCCTTGTTAAGCCATTAAAAATAATCCATGTACTGTACTCATGGTCCTCCTTTACATCTCTTTAAAGGCACTTCTTTTCCTCAAGTGTATTATTGCTAGTGACAAAAAGCAGAACAGTATCATCCTCTCTGCTTCCTGCAGATCTGGGGTCCTGTACTATTATCTCAGAAACACATTGCACAGATTCTGTAACATATGATTGCTTGTTGAAATTTCCCCTCAATTTCAAATTTTGAATAAATATCTCTTAATATATGTTCTGAGATGGAGTCATGTGTCTCACCAATAAGAGATTTCTAATATAAGCTCATATTCTCAGACAAACTTTGCAAACTTGGGTGCCTTAAACTGAACCCTTCTACCTCCCAAAATGCAAAGACAGCTGCATGAGAACGCTGATCATGAATAGCTGTGTGGTTTCCTTCCGCCACTGGGATATCTAGTCACATGTTCTGTTTGATAGGGATAGTGGATAGTAAAACAAAGTTTTCTTCATTTCTGCAGCATCTGTAGCACAGAAGAGCTAAACTTATGTTAGTGCATTGTCACAATTAGAGGATGTTGTAGAGATGCCGTAGAGGTCTCACCAGGGTCCAGGCTATTCAGAAGTCCAAATTCCAGTTTTCAGAAATTAAAATAACCATGGAATTAACTAGTAAGCTTTTTGCTGTAGGTAAGGGCCGGCTGATGTCAAAAAGTTTTAAAAAGTGGTTTGGTGAATCTTGGACACTCAAGAAAAGACTCACACGTACATAAGGATCAGATCTCTTTTACCTGTTATCCAGCATGACTAATAACTGGGCCCATGATGTAGCAGATATAATTGATGCCTGGTCATATTTATGTAAGAACTGCTGTCATGCTTCATTCCCATTTCAATGTGTCTGTCTTCATTTTGCCTATGAGTTGGAGTCAGCACAAGCAATGATTAGCATCCCTTAAAATACATACAAAGGAATCACGATGTCTGACATTTTCACTGGGAGAACGTTATGAGCGTACTCTGGCACATGTAGCCTGATTCTGTCAACTACTGAGATGATAGTTGGTGTATGTACTGTGCAAATTTGTAAGAGGGGGCATCTCATCATGGGGCATTTGGAAAAGAGTATACCAAGGAGATAGTGCCAGTCATGCCCATCTTTATTGCTCAGTATCCCAAACTCCTGCAGACATTTCACTACAAAGAAGCACATTGACAAAACATCTCCGTACTTCAGGCTGTGGTCTAGTAGTTTGTGATATATGTCTAATTTAAATCCAACAGAAGCTCGGGGACAAGTCATGTGTAGTGTTACACACGTTTAGTGATTGACTGGATTAAATGTTAAGCAAAAGCTGTTTGCTCCCCAGCAAGTACATAGCCAGCACATGTGAGAGGTTCAGAGATACACACTGGCAAATGTGTGTTTATGTGCATGCCTACAGGCTTTCTCTCTTCCTATTTGCTTTTGTGTGCACACACATATTATTATATAATATTTCATCTGTATCAAGAATTTAATTGTTTTATAAAACTTGTACTTGTCTGTACAAGTGTAGCAGTACAAGCCTGCACTATTAACTCAGGTTGATTGTTTCCAAACAGCTGGTTACAGAAGTTACCATCAGTTTAACAGAAGTGCATTTATTTTAGAATTGACTTAAAAGACAGTAAATTAATCATTAAGTCAATTTTTATATTGATTTTATTACAGTGACTCATTATATTAAGCTATAGAAAGACACCCAATAAAAAGAAGAAAAAAGAACCCAAAACCTGACAGTAAATTGTAGTTTAGTATCCTGATTTATTTTTGTTCAGATTAAAATGGTCTGACTACCAAGAGTGGATGCAAGGACATCTTACCTGCATATTACGAAATACTCAGGTAGCAAAAGCACCACCGTAAAGCAAGAAGCCAAGTGTCACTGAAATATGTCTCTGATTTTTGTATCAATAAATGTATATTACAATAAAGCTTTAACTGGGAGATGTTTAGTTGCGTATCTGGATACTATTAATTTACTAATATTGAGTAACTGTTCTATATGTCCCTAGATTTGTTGAACATAATATCTATATGTTAAACAGTTTTCTATGGTATTTAAAAATTGACATTTCAAAGAGTGTAATTGCATAATGAAATGTAAACTGAAAACAGGAATGAGTTAATTAGACTAATGATCCCTTGACTCCTTTATTAGCTAGCTCTTTAGAAATTGGGATTAGCTTTGTTTTCTCTGCTGAATAAAGACAGGAAGGATGATGTTGATTCTAGTAAATGACAGCACCAGAAGAAATGAGTGTTTTCCTGTTCGTTATAGGTTTCATAATTTAAGATAAAAATGCAGCCTTCCTGCACGCATACCTAATTTTATTACACTTCAAGTTCAGCTCAGATTGGAAGAGACAAATCAGGAAAATAATTTAGGAATGCCTACTGATTTCATATTATCATTTTAAAGGTGATCCACTCTATGTCATTTCTGGACTTGAAACTTTATAATTCTTCTTGTGAACCTGGAGTAGACCAGGTTTGAATTTAAACGAAGTCTTCAGGAAAGGCAAGCTTGACAACTTTTTGATAGGTTTTGAACACTTAATTTCTCCTCTCTATAAGAGAGTGATTTACGCATTTCTCTTGCTTTTAAGGGCTATCAAGAAGTATGAGAATTATCTCTATAGTGGTTCAAACCAAGTGTGTACAAAGAAACAAAATAATTTTTACAACAAATAGGAGGATTTGTAAGTCAGCAGCTGTTAACGAAACAACATCATTAAAACGTCCAGTGATTCTAGACCTTGCTCTCGGGAGTCACTCAGGCCAAGCAAAACCTTAGATAAAGTGCTGAATTATAGGCAGGAAAAAGAAAACCAGAATTTAAATTGGTAGGAATTAGCAATGATTCACTAAGCTAATTTCTGTCCTTCATTTCCCTCGCATGATGGCGTGGCGGCACGTGGAGCATTGCCGGGATGAGAGAGGGCAGAGCAGGAGCCGCTGACAGCCAGCTTTTAAGTTCAGATTCTTTCTGGTAGATCTTTATCCTGCAAAGTAATGAGCTCCTCAGCTTCCCCTGAAACCTATAGGTATAGAGGGCACCCAGCGCTGTGCAGGATCAGCTCTTTAACAAACGCCTGAGGAATACAAAATTTATCACACAAATGAGGCGATGGAGAGGAGGTGGCAGCAGCTGAGTTATGAAGCTTTTTACTTACAGGCAGGGTTCGTTTGCTATCCTGTATGCCCTTGTTAAGTGTTCTTTGAGCACCACGCTGAAGCAGAAGTAACAATGTCATTTGTTTGTAGTTTAGCTTTCTGGAGGGTGCTTTTGAAGAGGTGTGGTGGAGCAGTTTGGGGTTGGCAGGACAGCACCCGGCACGCTCAGGCTGTCACAGGTACTCTCCTCCTTTGTGGAAAGGAGCATCTAGTACCCAACATGTGCCTGTTAATTGTTTTGTAGGTGCTACTTGGTGGCTCTTTGGTGTGAGATTCACTTGATGCTTAATTTTACCACGCTCTAGGCAGAGGGTGCGGCCCACGTGTCACACATGGAAGAGTTGAACGTTGCTTGTAGTCCAACACCATGTCTGACCTTGCGGCTCTGTATTAATTCGAAGTAGTGGAATTAAAATTTTCCATTCTTTTGCATTGTCATGCCTCACGTTGATAAGCACAAAGAAATGTAAATAAAAAAGACCTATTTCACAACCCTAGCTACAACCTTTTTGTTTTATGACAAAAGACAGTTAATTAGCATACTAGCAGTAAGCAGCCTTCCCAAACTCGTGCTAATTATGTATTCTGTTGACCGTGACTCCAGTCATAAGGTAATTGGCTTGCAGCAACATGACATTTCAAATCATCTCTTGAAATTACATCAAAAAGCCAGCCTGTTTTGTTTTGATAGGGGAACAATCAATTTGATAAGTGGTAACACAGCTCATTGTTTCACATTAATTAGACTAATTGCAGCATGTTAGCCTCTGAAATAGACAGAACTTGGAGAAGACAAAGGCTGTGGCCTTTAGCATGCAGTGCATGTGGTGGTTCCACTTGCTTGCACATACTGTAGGCAGAAAACAGAGTTGTTAGGATTCAGCCTTGCGGGAGACTGGGTGTTAACAGTGGTTTGATGTGTTATGCTTAATCCACTGGCTTTCAATTATAAGATTCAGGTTCAAAAACTCCAAGAGAGGAAGGAGGAGGAAGAAAAACCCCGCCATTTCAATGTTAATGGTGCCAAAGTTTTCGGTGATCTTTGGTTTTCTGTCTCCTGAAAGACAAAGCAGAGATCTGGCCACAGGATCTCTTAGATGTTTGTGGACTGTAAGGCCTTTCTTTGAGAAGGCTTCCCTTCCACTCTTGTTTTTCCTGCCCATTCCCACTAATGTTTATTTCTTAGTATACCTTAGTTGGGCTATTTTTATTTTCACTTTTATGTTCACTTAAAAATAATGTATTAAAAAAAAATACTTAGCGGATGGATTATTAAAGACAGATAGTAGAGATGCAAAACCCACCCACATGTTTCTAATTTAAAGCATCTTTGCCTACTACTGAGATTACCAATTGTACTTAGCTCTGTGATGATTTTTATGATCAAGCTATGTCATCTGTGGATTGACATGGACAAATGGATTTTGCTTGTGACCTAATTGAAATGTAAAGTAAAGTTTTAAAGAGATGAAAAGTTTAAGGGGTTATCTCAGTCCACAGGCTAGGCTAACTTCATTGCTGTTTACAGCTTGGTACAGTGTTTCTTGCATGTCAAACCCAACATCAGGCCACTGGGTATATAAAGGGTGTGTTCTTTGACCAATACGTTGCTAGTATGTTTGATAAATGGGGTCATAATTAGCAACTTCTCCAAGACTGAAAAGCATCAGAGACTAGATTCCAAAACTGTGTGAATGTTGTTGAAATTGTATGCATGAGACCAACTCTGACTTCTCTTCTACAGCTCTCTAGTCCACCTGGATCCAAACTGAAGTACCACCAGAGCATTTTACCTCTTTTAATTACCACTATTCAACAAAAAGTATCCTCAGTTAAAAAAAAATAAAAAATAATTAAAAAAAAAGACTGGGGAGGCAATTGTTATTAATCATGGAATTGGTTACACGAAAGCTGTAATTCTTCAGTTGCTCTCCATGGAAAATGAGATTTTTTTTATTTATTTTTTTTTTCAAGTGCGGCAGGGAGATATAGGTATCCACATATTTCTGCTGGAAACAGACTTCACTTACACATTTTTGTTTCTGTTACTGCCCCCCAGTCATTGACTGGTTAGACAGTAAAACCTTTGGGGCAGAGATTTTGTTAAATTCATCTGTAGTCTGTTTGGAGAAGTGTAATTTCGCTTAAATCAAAGAATTTGTTCCAACAGCTTAACATTATCATTGCTCGTGGAAGCTATATTTTTATTAGTTTTGCTTATGCTTTATGTTGGCCCCTTAGCAAATGGTCATAAACTCTGTTTTAAATCCAGCTACCAGTGACTTCATACTGCTGATTTATTTCTATCATTTACTGGCAAGAATACATTTTTAAAAATGTATTCTAAGCAATTCATTCCTCTCCACCTCTTCTCTTCTGTGCTTTCCTTTGCTTTCCCCCTCCTCCAACATTTAAATCGCCTTTCATTGAGCTTAAAATTATGCCCGGATTAGCGATGTAACTACCCTAACGTGCCGCTCTTACTAAAAAGTCCTGGGTTTATACAGGAGGTGAATTGGAAAGAAGCAGAAGATTGAAGCCTTTTAGCATTCAGCTTAAGTGCTGGTTCCACTTGCCTGAGCACAAGCTGGAAACGGCATTGTTAGGATGCAAGCCTGCACCCTCGCTGTCACTGCTGGTCCTTGTGTAGTCGGGTTCCTGGTTGGAGCAGAGCAAATCTTTGCTCAGTTAAGCGAGCGTCAGTCACTGGCAAGCTTGGCTGCCAGCCCAGGGTTGTTAGACTTTTCCATGCTATACCTGAATGAGATATTGAGAAGACATGGCTGCCTAAACAGAATTGAGAAGCACTAGATAGTTAAAAAAAGAAAAAAAAAAAAAATTAAATTGTCAGGGGGATGACAAAATAATTTTGAGAATATAACTTACACTTCCAGTGCTCACTTGGGAGGCTTGCAATAAGGAATCTGCGTTGCCTGCTCAGTGATAGATCCTGTGTGATCTTGTTTAAATGTCTGTTTTCTTGAAATCCAAGACTAGAAAGTAATGCTAACTTCTGAGTGAGAAACAGGGGCATAGGCAAATCATAGCTTAGCAAGCAGGAACACACTGATACCATCCTGCAAGGTGCTGAGCTCTTTCAGAGGTGCTAAATTACTGCTTTCCTCTTACATCAATAGTGGGCACTCAGCTACTTGTAGGATTGTGCTTTTAAGTTGCTTGGTTATTATCCAGTCAAACAAAATCGACAGGACCACCTTCAAGTAGAAAAGGAATAGTGACAAGTAAAGTTGCAAAATTTTGGGTTGCATGAAGACGCTGGCAGTGGGTATTCTGCACAGAGTGGAGGAAAATCAGGGACAGGGCAAAAAGAGATAAAATAGGAATAGTTTTTAAATAAGAATTGCTGGCAGAGCTATTAATCACAGAAGTCTTTGAGCTCTAAGGCTTGCATGAGCAGAGCTAATACAGAAGAGGAGAGATACTTTGCCGATATCTTGAAATACACTAATAAAAGCAACAAGCAAAATTAAAGGGAGATAATGTCTGAACAGATTAATGACATGTAATAATAATTAAAAAAACCCCAAACCTACAGACAAAACCCAAGTATCTTCAAAAATCTGAATCCCCACATGTGACTGTTGTTTTCTATGGGATAGCTTTTTAATAATCACTTTTGCAAGTTGCTAGTCTTGTCATATAGTCTCATCTCTGAGCTTTGACTTTGATGTCATTTACACTAGTACAAATAAATCAAAATTTCTGCTATTTCTCAGGCTATATGTTGCAACTGTGACCAGAACATGGAGTCTGCTAGAGTCTGTGTTTTTTAGCAGGCGATTTCACAGTGTCTCTGAAGCGGGTTAGAAAAGGAAGAGAAAAATACATTTTTCATTGTTGTCTAAGGTAGGCCACTGCCTGTTCTTTGCAGACTGCCAGACTAAATGAGGACTTGATGCAGGTGTAGAGGCTTTTTGTTTGAAAAGAGGAATCAAGAATCTGTAAATATGAGAGAAAGATTTCAGACGTAACCTGTATTACTGTATTTCTTTTCAAAATCTACATCATCATCTTTGAAATGATGTCATCATTGTAGTCAGTTCAGGGCAAACAACACAGGTTTTGACTTTGCGCAGGGGAATAATCTTTTCCTCACGTGGGATGATAATTTTTTTTTAGAAGTCCTTTTCTTGCTATATCTATGACCTTTCACCCCTTAAGAACAATTATAGATATTTAATGAAAGAGAACAAACCAAAATTCTGCACTGACCTGGACTTGTGAAACAACCAAGGTTTTCACTGAAACCTTCATAAGCTCTAAATCAGTGTAAAATTTAGCTCATATTGCATTCTCATTGGAAATGGGTTATATGATAATTTATGATGAGCTGATCATAACTAAACACCTCATAGTAGTGTCCTTCAAAAAATTTTAATCAAGATTGTCTTTCTCTCCCCACCTCTCTTGGTGCAATTTCAAGAGGTTTATTTGCGTGTCAATCTGCACGTGTTACTGAAGTTATTCCACTGAAGCAAGCACATCTTGGCTGCATACGTGTTTTACAGCACCATTATGTCAGGTGACTCCTTGCATTTATTTCTGATTTGTGCTAGTGGAAGAGTCAGGCCCTTAATTCTCTTAAGCCCTGAAAACAGGGGCATTTCCAAGTGCCTGTCAGAGCTGTTTTCCAAGTCTTTTTGTGCTTTGCAGTGACTGTGCAATGAACAACATAAGAAACTGTGAAAATCACTGAGATGGTCCAACTTTTACTTTAAAATCTGTGTCAAAAAGTGTTTCTGAGTGTGTTTGACACTTACTTTTAGATGCATGTTTTCTCTTGAGGTTTTTCCCGTGGTTGTTGTATGGCGAACAACAAAGGGGTTCCAGGTGTCTTGGGCAGCACATACCAGGAGAGTCCTCTCCAGGGGGAATTTGCCAAAAACTCTTCACATGAAGGACTGCCTTATTTTACAGTACTTATGCAATCACTAATATGATGAGGCTCTGCAGTGAGGACAGAGTGGCTCCATAATTGGTGATAATAAACAGTTTCCCACCGAAGTATGTATAATCAAGACGAACAGGGTAGGGAGAGGTGTGCTGGTAACAGTGGGTGTGTTGATTTCTCATGCAGGCTTTTTTCTTTTTCATAATTAAAGGCTTATGTTATGAAGTTACACATGGGTGGACTCCTGGTAGAATCCTAGAAAGGATAAACAGATTTTGAATGGATATTGAAGACAAAGGTTATGAGCTATGACCAGAGAAGTTTGACTCCAGAAGCCCAGCAGAGCATATTTTTAGTTAGACTAAAGCTTTAAGCTCACTACGTGTCAAGTTTGACAGCCAAGATGTAAGTAGTTTTCATGCTGTGGTGGAGCTTTGGATTTGAAGGTGGAAGACTTGGGATTTTGTTGAAGAGTGACTGAAGTGGAGGAGTAGGAAAACCGAGGTACAGAAAACATACTCGGACAATGGTAGTTGTAGTTGCAGCAGATGCAGTGAGCTAGGGGAAGCTGAGACAACTGATGTGGGAGACTGTGAAGGTAGAGATGTTGGTTCTTTGGCAGATGGCTTGTAGCTTGCTCTGTATGGAAATGCCAGGAGATGCTCAGTACATTTGCCCCTAGATCCTGCTAAATCAGCAGTCACTACCAGGCTTCAGGTTTCATAAGTCTCATAAAATTAATGGAGATATTGCCACAAACCACTCTTTTCTCTCTCCCATCCTTTGCTACATGTTGTCTTTTTTTTTGTCCCCTTTTTTTTTTTCCCCCTACCAGTAAACATTAAAAGTTGAGGTTGATGTATTTCCAAATTATCTTTTCCTTCCCACCAGTCGTTTCTGGCTATGTTCCAAAGAGGGAGAGAAGACGACAGGTTTTCATTGGTCGCTTAATTGTGTATGTCCATTGTTTTTTATGACTTCCAAATTCATATTTTTGTGTGCTTAGGGGCTTTTGTGACAAGGTGCTAATGGGTTCCTGGCTGGGCAAGCACCTGTGTCAGAAAGTGTTTCATTGTGTCCCTTATTTTTCCAGCTCTGACTGCTTCTATTAGCTTGTATATACCTTTATTGCAACCCCTGATGTACTTTTGTTTGTGGGGGTTTTTGTGGACATATAATCTGCATGTACAAAGGAAGCTATTATTCGCATGTGCAGAAGAAGCTATTACTCTTAAGACAGAGAGAAAATGGGAGTTTCAAATGAGAACTCTGCTTGTACCTGTACCTGAGAGACAAGAAATCTAGGAGATGTAGAAGCGACTTAGATCACTGACCTGTCCAGGGATTTTCATCATATGATCTGAGAAGTTCTGCAAGGTGGGCTGTGGGTAGCTGGTAGGTATCATGCTGCTGGAAAATCTCATTTCCAACTGTTATGCTGCATAAAACAGTAGATAACAGTACCCTACATAGTTTCCTAATAAAGTGTTTCCAAATGAACTCCTGTAGCTGCTCCAGAGCCTTATGATTGTGAAAGTGAAGAGAAATGGTGTCTGCAGCTTTAAAAGAGAAGCAAAGCATCCACAAGGTGATCTCTGTATTAGACTGTAATCTACCTTAGGAAGATGACCTTAAGTCCCCTCAGGATATTGTGTCTAAACCTGTGTGATAGTTGCAGCAATGAGTATCTTCTGCTTCTGAAAAAGATGAAGACTAGCTTTTCTTGCTTATTTTGATGTTTTTTCCTCTAATACAAGTTATTTATTGATGACCTGGTGCATTTTGAGAGATAATATTGGTTTCTAATCTTATGTCTATGCAATAATGTAGCATTTTATCCCAGTCCAAATATGGACAAAATCTGTTGCAGATTTTGGCCACTTTAGCACTACCAGCAAGCAAATCCAGTCCACAACTGTTATACAGTATGCTGTCTCTTGTTCTAAGGAGCAGTTTCCATAACATGGCTGCCATGAGCTCTTTTAATGGAAAATTATTAGACTTTTTTATGCTTCCTAGTTTGCTCTTGTATATTGGTTTGCCCTCTGCACTTCTTCAAAGTTAAAGATCTAGCTGATGAACTTCTGGGTGGCAAAAAATAAAGTATGGCAGGTTTGGGGTTCACTAAAAATAGAAAAATAGAAGTAGAATAGATTTAGTTAATAGACTTTCTGAAACTGAAAATGTATATGAATACAACAAAGACCTTAACTTCCAAATCTATAGGACAAGATGTGAACAATAAAGGATCTCTTGAGACCCATAGACTCCATCCTGGCATAGGTCTTACAAATAGTTTTTGTATATTAGTTTATACCATCATGTTATAGAAGAGAGATGCGAATAGAGGAGCAGGATATATAAATGAGATTTTTATGACCCAAAAGTGCATATGAAATGTAGGACAGACTAGATTCAAAGTTAGTTCCCTCTTGTGGAACCTGCCTTTAACAGGGAGCTTGCAGCACTTTTCATTGTGCTCCAAAGACTATATTGTGCCACAAAAAAATTATTATGTCTAAGCCTATACAAATTGAAATATATTTATTAATTTTCATGCCTTTTTCCAGACAGATGTGTTTATGCTTTCCAACTGATAGACATCTTTAATGATTTAGTTTTAACTGATCTATAACCATTTTTCCTAAAAGGAAAATGTCCTTGATACCTTAAAATACAAATGTGTCTGTGACCACTGCTGGTCTGGTGGTGATGTACAGAAGCTTTTGTTTTCTCTGTACAAGGAAGGAGAGAGATGATTTTTCTTGGAATTCTGTCTCTGTGGGGTTTTTCTGCAAATGTTATTTCACTGGAGGTTGATCTTATAATTCAGCAGTGTATTATAAAGCTTGCCTGCTTAGAAGCCTTCTATCTAACCCTGGCTAATAACAATGACAGTGCATTGGGAACTCATTTAAGACATGGGCTGGACTGCAAGCTGTGCCCTGCTCGTGCCACTGGGAGAGCAGCTGTCAAGGAGTCTTTTGAGACTCTTTGGACTGACTTGTCCTCCATCCCAGCACTGTTGTACTTTGGAGCAACTTCAGGGCTACTCTGTATTTGTAGCTGGATATCTGTACACGATACCCACAAAATAATCAAATTACAGGAAAAATCTGTTTCAGTGGCCACTGCCCAAACCTCAGCACTGTGCTGAGGAAGCAAGACAGAAGCTCTAAGTCAGATGGACATTTGGGGCTTAAATCTTGCACCTTGAGTCCTCGTAATCCGTTGTCCCCACAACCAAATTCACCTTCCAGATATGCTGCTGTGAGAATTTGAGTAATTCAATGTCATCAATTAAGTTATTCTAGAATTACTCCAGTGTAGCTGAGAACAAAATTAAGCCTCTAGTCTGTTCTGGGAAATTAGACAGATATGTTTTTTTCTAAGTGGTTTCTAATACATTTCATTAGGAAATTATTTGATGAATGTCATTTAGGCATTGGGGATTGGTATAGTGTCTGGGGTTTGAACATCCTGACAATTTGTAGCTGGCCAAAAGGAATTAAAGGCTAATATCTTCACAGAACACTTCAATATTTTTAATCTTTTTTTTTTTTCCCTAAGCATTGACTGCTTCAAAGATGTCATAAAGACATGGAATAGGAGATTCATTCCTAAGGACCTGGGAGTGCTCCAACTTATTTTCCTAAATGAGCTTGGCTATCTTAAAACTTAGCCGTCTCATAGTATTAGTTTGTATCTGTGTCAGTTGTTGTAATCTTCACAAGTAAGCAGTCTGCAAGCAAGAGGCAAAGATTCAATTATACTTAAACTGCATTAAAAAAATCACCTAGATGTTGTTCTGCCATGACTTCACAGTTTCTAAGGTACCAGAAAAACTTTATGCTAAGGCTGATGCAATATTCTTGGCTACAGAACAATTTATTTGAGTTCACTGGAAACCTGAAGGGAGGTGAATCCACCAAGGTCGGTGGCATGATTATATAATTTTTGTGTTGCGAATAAACAGATGTTCTTTTTCATGAGTATTCACACCTATAGTATTGGACATTTAGGTGAAGTATCCCAGCCTATTGATGCATCTAAAATAGGTTTGTTGCTCCCAAATACATGGAAAACTTTTAAATCCTGTTGGATGCTGACATAAATGCTGAATATAATTCACTGTTGATGATTTTCAATCTCATTTAACTCATGTTTGGAACGGAGGACTAGACCTGGCTCTTGGGTAAAATTGCAGGCTTTTTTTTTTTTTTTTTTTTATTAGTGGGATACTTTGAATTTTTGCAAAGACAAGTGAAATCTGGCCCACTGGACCTCTGTTGATTCCTCAAATTAGGAATTTGTTAATGGGTGTCATTAAAAATTACCTGCTGTATGCAGGAAACAAAACAGCGACTCAACCAAGAAGTGGTCCTTGAATTGTGCTTTGGGCCATTTTTTCAGATGGTACTACTGTATATTAACTTAATCTATTTTTCCTGCATCAAATTGTGTCAGATTTTCTGGTTTCTGCAGTTATTCTACATCACTCTGATGATATAGAAAAAACCTATACCTATTTTGGCTGGTTGTGTTCCTGTGTACCTTTTTCTTACACTGTCAGAATGATGCTAAGATACTGAAGTGTGCCTGTAACTTTGGTGTAATGAATTCTTACTGCTTCTAACACATGAGTTCTTTCCTTGTCTTGACTATTTCTCTTATTGCTTTTAACTTCTCTTTTCTGCTATTCTGTTCTCAGGTCTGGACTAATTTCTCTTTTCTTAATGTGTGCCAGATAACTAGCTCTTTTTCCTTCATAAATATATACCTTACTTGAGGTGCGTTAACACTTACCCGCCAGAGAAATGAGAAGAGGGGTGGAGAGGATCAGGATAGGCAAGGAAGTTCGAGAAAGCACATCAGTCAGTTTGTCTGTCCAGTCTCTGTCTTCTAGCTTAAACTGTATTGACTGTGATCTTGATCATAACTTGTTAGCAGCATGAAGTGTTATTTCAGCTGCTCACAGAAATGCACCTGCCTGGCCTCTTTCGCTGCTGTGTTACAATGACAGGGGCAGAATCACAGTAAGAAAATAGCAAGAGATAAATAAGTGGAGAATCCTTTTCCATGGATGAGATATTTTTATTTCTCTCAAGATGCAGATGTTAGCCTGACAGTGGTCAAAGAGAAATGTCAAGAAAGGAAATGGAAAAGTTGAGAGTATTTATTGTGTTGGTACATCAATCTCTTACACACCCTGTGTGAAGCCGAGAGAGTTCAAGCCTATTAACTGAAGACTTTAAATTGTATTAATAAGTGTCAGTATAATCCAGTGCAGTTAGAGTCTAACCACACCTGTATGAATATCTTCAGCTATGTTTAATCCATTTCTAACAAGAAAAACCCCACCCTTTGCATTTTTATTGAAGCACTTTGCCTTACTCTGTGCCTTTAGTCTTCAGTCTCTGTGGTTTTACATAGTTACCAACAGCACCTGGACAGTTGTGTGCAAGACCCTCCACTTAATGTTCACAGTGAGGTTCACCAAACAAAGTGGACACACTTTAGTTAATAAAAAGCTTAATGAGGCTCAAGAACAAATATAAATTGGGGAATCACCTTTTCCTTTGCCTTCCTTTGAAAAATTAGGAAAAAGAAAAAGACGGTTTGTCCAGCTAGAACATTGTTAGAAGTATGTCAGGGAACTGGAGAAAGAAAAAATTAGTGAGAAGAAAAATATTAATATGTGATATTCATAATCCTTGTATCAAAGAATCTAGATAATTTTAGGAATGTGTAATTTGTGAAGTCCCTTTGCCTTTATGAAGAGACCGTTGGAGAGGCAGACAGATTAAGGGACTGGGAATGGGACCCTAGAGTCACTCACTTGTAAAATCAAGAACAAAGAGGAAAAATCCTCATATTCATCTTCTGTTCTGACCCACTTGCTGTGTTGTTGCAAACAGATAGAGTGAAATAACTCTGAATGTGATGTTTAAACCAATTTTGCTAAGGAGAAATGAACCCAACTTAAAGCCAGCCATAGCTAAGTGAATTATTTCTTTTTTTGACTATGACAGTTATCTTGAAATAGCTCTTTGATGAAATCCTCTCCTCTTTCAAGTCCTTGGAAAAACTCC
The DNA here is from genome assembly GCF_047716275.1 of Strix uralensis. Taxonomy (NCBI): domain Eukaryota; kingdom Metazoa; phylum Chordata; class Aves; order Strigiformes; family Strigidae; genus Strix; species Strix uralensis. The sequence goes on along the minus strand of NC_133974.1, from coordinate 105,555,206 downwards.
TACGATGAGATTTATTTCACCTAACTTTAGACATCTCTAGTGTAAACTTCTATATCTGAGCTCCCCATCCTTCCCTCTCTTTATAGCTGGTGAAGAGAAATGGGCTCTTCTAGGGTACGATTCATCTTCCTTGTTTCAGATGGCTACTTTAGGAGATAGAAATTCAACACTAAGTATGTGCCTCTCTCTGTCAGCTTTAAAGAGATATTAGATGAGCAACTTTGGTAGCATCACACTCACCTAGTCAGAAGAAACCCACCTGTTGTGACTTCAGAGGGGCTTTGAACACCCACATTTTTTTACTTGGGAAGCCATCACTGGCTGTTTGTGGGAAATGCTGAGGTTCTTGTAGATTGGCAGTACGTTTTGGTTATGCTCTCAGCTGCTTTCACACCTCTACCTGTAGTCTCAGAGCTCCCTAGCGTGAAAATACATTTAACTGTAGAAAATCTGCTGGAGTTATATACAGGGTGTTTAAGCTTACTTTCAAAGATACTGCTTCTCTGTACCGACAACGTATTCATTCCTCTTCCTTAAACTGCAGGTAAATGCTGTGAATCTGTGGACTCACTCACTCACCCCTAAACATTCTGGGAAAACTTTAAGAATCCTTTCAGAGGAATGCTGAAAGAAAATGTTACTCTGATATCTCTTCTCTTCTACGAGTATTTCCATTCCTAGCTTAAGGTGGAGATGAACCAAAGCAGAAATAGGCATGGGCCATAGTGCATAATGGAACATTTAGGAAATGATGTGCAATTGCTACACGGAAATCAAGAATAACCCTGAAAGCATGCTAAGCAGCAGTCAGTATGTAGCAGCGCTTCTGTTGAGCTTTATCCCAGTGTCTTGAGAAACTGGTTTGATCACTCAAAGGTGGGAAATAGCAGTTTGGCTTTTTTTAAAAAAAAAGTGGAAAAAAGAGATATACTTGGATAATACTGAAGGTGCTGTTTAGGTGCTTTCACTTTTTGTGTTGTGATTAACCCTTTTTTAGAATATGTTCCTTAGCAAAGGTTGTCTGTGCGGGGATCAAATAAAATCAAGGTAAAAAACTCCCATGGTTTAAAATGGTCTGGTATGTTGTGACTTGCCATTACATATTGGTGAGGCAGTTGGTGGCATAATCAATTCACTGGACTTTCTTCACTGGCAAGTGGGTACATTTCAGAGCCTGTTGTTTCCTTGCAGCCCCTGCTGGCCAGGTAACTGTGGAGGTTGATGTTGGTCTCCCTGCCACGGTGGTCACCTGGGCACTGAAGAGTTCTAGTGCTGAAAATGACTGCTTTGGTCAATAGGCCATCTCCTTGGTTTGGTATACATAAGTCAGTGTGGCTTGACTGATTGCAGTTCTTACATGATCATTGACAGCCTGGCCTGCTGTTTTTTGTGATAGTTTACTTTTCTGGACATTAAGAAGTGGATATGGTTGAGTTAAAGGAGCAGTTGCTGTAGCAGAAGTGCATTCACACAAGCACAGCAGAGGAACCTTTTATGTCTGTGGAAGGGTTTGATGTGTGGGTGGGAAAGAGGAAATCAGAGCCATGAGAGGGTCATAACAAGACTGGGACTGTAGGAGGAAAGCAGGAGAAAAGTTAGGCTGGCAAATGAAGAAGAGTATTTAAGTTGTCTATAACTCCTTGGAACCTCAGGGATAGAGGGTCATTCTGTCCATTTACATACATATAAAACCAGAATAACATAATTGCTGTCTTCATGTTATTCTGATAACATTGTGGCTGATGTTTTGTTCCTTAAAAAAAGAATACTTCAGATCACCTTTCATCTGTTTCATATAGTCACCCCCTTCATGTTGTTTTGGTGGGATCCAAAAGAAACTTCACCAAATCTTTCTTGTAATAGTGGTACAATAACATGTCTTATAAGGAAAGAAGAGTCTTCCATATAGAGGAGAAAAAAAGAAAAACCCAACATAAAAGACTCGCAGAAAATGACAGGTTCGTGTGTTCATATGTTTGCAAGGGCGTAAACTAATAAACTTGCTTTATTTTTTTTAACTTTACGTAACTGCCTTTTTAGGCAATTTTTTTAAAAAAAAAATTTGTACAATACTTCAGCTATATTAAAATCTAAAAATGTACTTGCATGTTCTGTATGAAGTGCTTTAGGATTTTCTCAAGATGACTCGTGTTACAGCAGTTTAAAACACTATGTTATCACTACCTTGTGTGATACCACTGTGTCCCTTCAGCTCTGACAGTCGTCTTCTTTCTTCCCCCATTCTTTCTCCCAGTAAAAATGTCTACTTGTATTTTTGCTTCAGTGAGGTTACTTAGCAATTTATTCCCTATAATTAACACATCTGTACGTACCTGATCTAAAGGCAAGTGAAGATGAGGGAATGTTTTCCCTTCAGCGGATTTCAGATGTGATGCTCAACAGATGATTATCAAATGCTGAAATTCACATCTGAATAAAGGGGGCTCTGTGTGTGTATGTATGTAGAAATGCTTTCTGTAGCCTAAGGGATAGCAGTCAATACGGAAAGTGAGATGAAAACTGAATTTTTGCAGAACAGAGATTTCATTTTAACTAAGCATTTTTTCCCCTTTATTCTTCTCTTCTCTGTTTGAAAAAATGTTAAACACGTTGAGTCAGGGATACATTCCTGTGCTGCATTAAGAATAGCCATCAACGTCAGCCGAGACCATTTGGATCATGTCACTTGTCCTACAGTGTGTAGCTGTTTTTAAAGAAAGAACATGTCATGTTCCGTACAGGGATCTTTAATGCATGAAACTTGTTTGAAGCAATAATAAATCAAGTCCTTGCTGCTAAAACCAGCATCTGATTTTCCCTCGTGACAATCTCTGTCTTTCCGTGTGTAAAAACTGAGACAATAGCAAGAACAATTCTGTGCTCAGAAGTATAGCAAATAATTTTGATCTCAACTAAATACATAAATCTAGCAAAATAAAGAACTGAGATATAAATGTCCTATGCATTTACCACAATGTTTAATAATGTACTCTTTTTCTACAACCATCATTATAGGTTGTTGCAAACTATGTAGAGATTTTCATTATTCATGCTCTATTGAATAGGCAGTTCTGCAGACATTTTTCTCACCTCTCCTAAAAAAGTGGAATAATTAAGACCAAGTAGAGTGCTTGAGACTTACTTGCCTGTCATTTTCCACTCTTTTACGCAAGTATTAGTTCTGTTAGATTCAAACCAGTTACTAATGATGTAAAGAAAAATCAGGCTTTTGCATTTTTGCTCTTTATTAATTACTCCTTTTGACTGTGCGTAGCCATAACTAATACAAGTAAAGGAAATGTAAATGCAAATCCATTTAAATTAATCTGGAGTAGTTTAGAATTGCAGGCTATTTTAGCAGCATGACTTAGTTTCAAAAGCCCTGTGAGAAGATGACAGAAATCTCAGTCCTGGCAAATGTTATTACTGTCTACAATGTATGGTAGTGTAATCATAATTACAAATGGGTGATGCTGATATCCCCGTTTGGGCTTCAGCTGGGGTTGAAGTTTAATCAGGCAAAGGATTGAAGGGTCTGATTCTTTATCACCTTACAAAGTGCCTTGCTGTTTCCTCCACTACAGATTCACTGGCTTTGGATTTGGGCAATAAATTCAAAGTACGAAAATGTGTATTTTTTCCTTTGTATAAAAAAACCCAAACCCCAAAACTTAAATAAAATTAGTGAAGAGTATCAAAGTGGCAGCACTAAGGGCTGTGGCCCCTGTAATAGGAGTGGACTGTGTCCAGAATCAAAGCCCGGCCAGGGCACCTCCCGAACCAGGTGAGCTGTCCCAGGGGTGCTCGGGGAGTGCCGTGTTGGTGCCCACTCACTCCTCCACTGAGAATATCAACTAAGGTGCCAAGCGGTGCTAAGTGAAATTATGTTTGCTTTTTAAATATCTGTGGGCTCCAGTCCACTAGGGACTGCAGACAGACCAGAAGTGCATTTTGCATAGGCTAGGATTTGAACAGCAATTTGTAATGACTTTGAGTTACATCAAGAGCAAACTTGACTTTAGCCAGTGACCTTGAGCTGAAAAACGTTAGCCCATTATCAGCACCCTGAACCACGAAGTTGCTTTGTATGGTTTTGGGTGTTTTTGCTTATGTAGATTGGTTTATTTATTTTTTTAATCTGGTGCAGCATAGTAGAGGTAACCATCAGTTTGTTATAAAACCAAGTGCTTGATTGACCTTTCTCCTTCCAGTCCCAGTGCAGCAGAAACCCGAGGTAGCCATCACTTGTTTGTTGTTCCACTTACTGGGCTGCTCAAGAACTTCCAATTTCCAACAGCTCAGCTCCAAGGAACAAACTTGAGCATGGAGGCACAACATGTGAAGTGTTGTGATTTGTTGCCATGATGACAGTGTCAACTTAACTACAGCTGACAAACAGTTTTTAAATAGAACATTTCAATTCATTATAGTATTCTCCATCTGTTTTTTTTCACTGTCTGCATACATGCAAAACATCTGAGAAATGCTACCACAATGGTTTAGTTTACTTATCTAGCCACTAACATTAATTAGTTGTTGAGAGTGGTAGTTTAGGGAGCAAGTAAAATGATGAAATTCCCCCCTCAGTAAAGGAAACTATTTTATTTATTTGACAAAATATGCCCAGTAGACCTGCTTCCACGTTTAGAGAGAGTTTTTCTAATTGATTTTTTTTGAGCGTAGGTTCTATATTGTTGGGTTTGGGGTTTTTTTACTACTTTGTTACCTCTTGCTTTGTCACATTCTGCTTTCTTCCCAAAAGCATCTGCCACAGCTATTTCCAGTGTGGACCTGGTAACAGAAGGGGAACATCATTTCGTAATTAAATCAGGCTGCTGGGGTCAAATTTAGAGGGTTTTATTCATGGCTTTGCCACTGGCCCACTCTATGACCTTGAGCAAGTTGCACATTGCTGTATCTCAGTTTACCTATAGGTAAACTAATATTGACTTCCCTTGAGGGAATATCATGAGACACGTAATTAAGCGTCTGCAAGATCTGTGAGACAGAGGACTGAAAGCTGCCATAGACATACAAATGACGATGATGATGATGATGATTTGTGCCCAACTGCACCACTTCCCACAGAACTGCCACCGTAGCTGCAGTGTGGATTAGTTGTCAGGTGAACTATGAATCTATCAATTCATCCATCATTCTTCCCCTTGTAGATTGAGCCCAGCTGGCTAGCTTTGCTTATTAGTAGCTTTTAATAAATCAAATCATATTTGCTGTTTTAATTGTACCTTAAAGGGTAGCATAGCTCTTTGTCACACTGTTTTTAATTTAAAAGCAATGTAGACATTAGAAGCTCTTGCACTCCGCTGCTTTCAAATTACTGACATAAAACTGGGTTAAAAATATATGTTTAAGGAACCTCATAATTTTAAAACATGCAACTACTAAATTCTGGCAGAGGACTTTCTCTGGGTGCCTCTTCTGCAAAATTTGGGCATTCTTGTTCGTAAATTGTCTCAGAGCACTGTCCCAGTAACTGCATTTTGAAAATTACAATCTACTCATCCACAGGAATCTATGGTGCAAGTAGTTTAGGATTGCTGTTTTTTGACAGAAACAGTCATGTCCATATGGGAGGGAAGCCTAAATGATGTAAAATCAGATTAATGAATTATTCAAGATATACTTTGTTGTGATTTTTATTTTTAAATAACACTGTCCAAGAAAAGGAATAGGAATAACAAACTGACATATTTTATTTTTAATCTAGGGCCAAAACAGTATCATACAAATATAATTAAAATGGAGTATATCCACTAAAATATTGATAACATAATTTCCTTTAAATTTGGTTCTCAGTCATATGAAAAGCAAAGGGCCTACATGGAAATGGATATTCTTAGAGGAATCCAACTCATTGACATCAGTGGAAGTAGCCCAGGTGGCTGGACTTTTGCCCATTACTAATTTATAGTAAATCAAGCAATACTTCCTTTTCTAACATAACTTGAATGCAAAGTCATATAGGAATTCCTTACCAAGTGCAGGAAAGGGTTCGGGTTAAAAACAGCAGGAGTTCCCCATTGATTTCAGGTAAGCTTTTTCCCAATGTCTTATTGTATTTTAGATCATCAGCCTTGGAGTTTTGTCAAATTCACCTTTCCATTGTGTGCAAAATTTGATTCAAGGGTGCCTAGTAAGTAAAAGTGAAAAGGGGCCATTGGGCTCTTTAGCCATGCAGACAAACTTCACCCTCTAACTTTACTGTTTCTAGAGGAATTGTGTAATGATAATAATTCATTCAAATGGCAAGCAGGAAAATCAACACAGCATGTGCGGTCAATAATTTCTAACTCCTGAGAGGAGATCAAAGAGGAAGGCAGCAGGGAGGAGGAGTAGCCTTCTATAAATGTAAAGGAAAAACTCTCAGTAACTGAGATAGCACTATGAGGAGATAACAGAATTCAAAAAGAATTATTAAAAAAAGCAAACAAAGTAGTTAAGTGGAGAATTCAACTACTGGAACATAAACTGAGTGTGCTAAGTGGAGCGGTAAGCTGAAGCAATATATTTTTGGACATGCTGGTCCTGTATTTGACCCAAAGGCCCCCGTTCATACTGTAAAAGGGTGTGAAAAGCACAGAAGGATTTGAAACCTTTACCACCATACATTGGTGGTAGGAGGAAGGATCTCTGATCCTTCAGTAGGGGTACGGGCTTGGAATACGTGCTGAAGCTGGGCTTCCCAGTAGGAAATAGCACAGAGCTCTGGGGATCCTTCTATCCAGGCCCTGCCTTCCCACCTCCCAACTGCCCCGTGCTCCTCAGGGCCGAGACAGGACACCAGCAAGGTAAAATCCAAGTACACACGAGGATCCTCACTGGCAGCTGATAGGTGTAGGTCCTGATGAATGTTGTGGAGAAAAGGCAGTATGTAACTATTAGAGCCTCCACTAGTCCTGTGGTGGTGTGCACAGCTGAGCAAGGCAGGTTTCCTTAGAAGTAGCTTAGGCTAGTATTTTTCTCACCTAGGTATTTTAAAAAGAAAAAAAAAAGGGGGGGACAGCAGCAATGAAAAAGGGACGTTGCAAACAAGAATAGCATTTCATGCAAAACAGCAATGTGTACAGAGCATACAGCCACATTCAGTTTCTTTGAAATCAGTCAGGATTGGGTTCGAACACCTGTCAGAGGGTTTAAGAAACTGGAAAGGTGAAATTCAGTGAAAAAGGCTCCACAGGAGTTTAGGATAAATATCGACATAGATTGGCAAATGAGACATTGGTTTGGCCAAAGACACTTCTGTACGGAGCAGATGAGGCAGACTGGGGGCTGTGTGAGCCAATGATGTACAGAAGCACAAGAAAGCACAAGAATAGTTATGGCAAGGGTCAGACATTCTAATAATTTAGGTAGAATTTCTTTACAGTGGAATATACTACAAAGGTCAGGAACCAGAGCAAGAAAACTTTATAAGGAAAATATTTTTGTCTATGTATTAATGTTCTTACACTTTTCCCCCAAAGACTACTAATCCATTATAAATATATATATATATATATTAATAGTGTGTCTAGGGATGTGCTGTTTTTCTATCATCAGCCTGTAAATTAGAGGGGAGTATTTTGTGTTGAAGGAGCTCCTCTTTTCCACTTACAGAAAATTTTCCTCTTGCTCCCTCCCTGACCTCTTTATTAATTTTTTTTTCTAAACCTGAACAGTTGTCTGAAGTGACTTCACTTCAGGATCCCACAGTCGGATAAAAAGAACAAAATGCGGAAAGATAAGTTCTTAAAATCACTCTGGGCTTTCTTTAATGGTAATCATTAGCCCTGTTCTGAACTCTATTGACAAAATGCTGGAGTAGTCTTGAAAGCCGAGTGAGTGCTCTTTTAAAGGAAGAACTGGTTAATTAGAAGATCTAATGCAAGTGACCTAATTCTGCAGCTCAGCACTAACTTTTCTAACACACAATAACGTAAAGATTGGAAATGATATGTATTGATTCATGTAAGTCAACAAGATGAAATCTTGTTTGGAAAGTTAATTTCTCCATAGCTATTTGAAATCATCATCTTCTTTCCAGACCAGTACTTGGTATTTTTTGCCTGCGGTTTGCTAACCAGCACGGAGCTCATGTATTAATATGTACAGGGAGCCACAGACACACAGAGAAGATACTTAACGGTCAAAGAATGAGGCAACCATGTCATTACTCATAAGTGGCACAGCTCTGAGTTACTAAGTCATTTTATACCAAGTGCAAATATTCTTGTTTTCTAAAAAAATAAACAGGAATTTACTTTTAATCACTTACACAGCTATTGTTGAGGATTGAAAGCTATTGCTAAGGGTATGCAAATGTTTTCAGTGTAAATCAGCAGGCGAAATGTCACTGCATTTTGGTATCCAAATAGGCCTCTTTTAAAAGCAGTGCTATTTTCTGTCCCATTCCTCAGATTTAAGTAGCAAAGATGTGTAAAATAATTTTTCTGGCTGCAGATGGATATTTTAGACATAACTGGAGGATAGTATAAATTATTCCTCACTAGGCCTGGTAAGATTAATACATAATCTACCAGCATTGTTCTGGTTTCCTTTTTATGTAGATGGGATGCTGATAAATTATGAATCCTTACAACGCCTTGCTGAAGTATCTCACCTGAACTTCAGAAACAGTTGTGCTTTTGTATGCTTATAAAGAGGCATGCTGCAAAGGAGGATCTTTGCATCCAACTTTAGACGTCCTATTAGGGTGTGTGAACAACCATCTGGAGGACCTCCCCTTCATGTGTTTGAATGTCTGGCTCCTGTCTGTAGGGGCTCTGAATGACACCTAACTTAGACATCTATGATATTGGGTCCAGAGGGCCTTCCTATCCATAACGTAACTGCTGCACATTTATATATCATTCCTTCTTTAATTTCTGTGGGAGTTTTTTATGAGTAAGAGGTACAGGATTTGTCCCAAAAGAGGAAGTATTTCAGCTATCATAGGCTATGATGGTAGTGTATTTAGATATGGAAGTGCTAAGGTGGCAAAGGCTCCAAAGCACTGATACATCAATGCCAAGAAGTCTGCAGCTCTGGTAGCAGTAAGAATAATTCCAATTATTTTTATAGCCAAAATGCCCTGTTTCAGAATAATGTATCCAAAGTTCTAGGCCTAGTGAAGGTCCTAAAAAGTATTTATAGATAAAGATATGAGGTTTTCTCTCAATCTGGTAGCCCCTTGGTATTTTATATTCAAATTCAGTTGTGCTGTGGAGTATGTACACACTCTCCTCTGGTGTCTGGAGAATTTGTGTCCTTAACTTCATTTGATTTCCTGGAAGAGGCTTTTGGAGCACCAGGTCAAAGCAACTTGTTAGTCTCTTCTGACAATTAAGAATGAAGATTTTGGGGTGTTTTCATGAAAAAATGTTGGCAATTTGGCTGCAGACTATACTAGTTCTTCTTTAAGGCTGACTTAACGGTTCCATAGTGCAAAGGCCAAGCTATGGAGATAGTGACTGAGTAATGCAGAGAAACTGGTCATCCTAAGAAGTAGGAAACTTTTTTTTTTTTGAATCAGAGTCTTTGATGCTGTTAAATAAATTAAGTGAGCCTGCTTCAAAGAGGTAATTTGTGGGGATCATATATATCAAATAGAAGAGCTAGCTGAGAAAAGAAGCACTGAAAAAAATTCAAAATAAATGGCAAAAATTATTTGATTCAGGTTTTTAGTCATAAGGAATCGATGTTACAAGAATACAATGTAAATAATATTCAGTATTCCTATTTAATGACTACCTACTTGATCTCTGGATTGCTGGCTATAGTTTATTCTTATTCTGTAACCTATCATTTAAGAGAATAGCTTTTTGACTGAAACGGGAATAGGCAGGGTAACAAGTGATGCTCTGGTTTGTGATGAGAGATGGGACCAAATTCCTATATGTGGATGTTCCTCCACTAGGGGAGAATCAGACTACTTTTATTTTTAGGAATTCCAGTTTATTGAGTTATGATAACAAAAGCCATTGCAGTAAAAATCCAGCACACTGATTTCAGTAGAGTGTAGTCTCTTGCACAATATGGCAGCATTTACCTCTAATCAGTTTTAATTCAGCTCCAGTCTGTAGTAACTGAATATGATTTCTAGCTGATGGAGGCTTAGGTAGATGCTTATGTGAAGGGTCAGTTGTATATAGATAATTCTTTCCTATGTAATAAATTTTTCCCACCTAGTTGGTAGTTTTGCAAGAGAAACTGGCATGAGCACTCCTGTACCTTCTCACCTCTGAAAGGCTTTCTTTCTAGACAACGGTTAAGCTATGCTGATAACATAAGGAAGCTGTTGCATGTCTGTTTTTTTGCTTTGTTTTTTATCTGTAAGAATAAGCTCTGGGAAAATTGTCAGATGTAAAATTATTTAGCCAAATCTAGGTGAGAGACTGTAAGGAACTTCTAAAGGACTTAACTGGCTGCATAATGATACATGAAATTAATTGATAATAAGTGCAAAGAAATAACCACTGAGATGGAAACATTTTACCAATTGTCTGCCTAAAAATTCTACTGTTTGCCTAACTGGACTATAAAATACCTATATCAACTCAGGAAAGAAACCCAGCCATCAATTCTCGTGGTTACTTGAAGACATCTGCTGAGTGCACAGCTTCAGTCAAAAGACAAGTTTAGGTACACGAGGAAAGAATAAAGAATAATATGGAAAATACAGTATTGCCATTATGCAAATGGTGCTGGTTCATCAAGAAGGTGACACCATCTCAAATAGGGCATTACGGATTTACCAGGAGTTCAGAATGAGGCAAGAAGAATGATCAGGTGCATGGGAAAACTCTCATATGAGGAGAGATTGAAAAGACTGGGATTGCTACCTTCGAGAGGAGATGAATAAAAAAAGAACATGATAAGACTCTAACATTCATTATTTTGCATAGAGAAGGCAGTTTGGGAAGAGCTTTTCTCTCTATCTCATGATACAAGAACAAGGGAATGTTGTAGAAAAGGGGCTGATAAATAACAATTTTTCACCTGGTGTGCAATTAGGTAACGGACTTCTTTGCTCTGAGAAGTTGCTAAGGAATTTAATGTGTTTTAGGAAAAGGTCTGGCGATTTGTATGAATGAGAATATTCTGTGTTGATATTACCTATTAAAAAAAGACTACTAAAAGAGATCTGAAATTATATGCTTTAGGTTTGCACTCTAATTGGTAGGAGACATTGCAAGGACGCTTTCTTGGGGGATGGGTTATCCCAGATCTGCCTAGTGCAGGGTTTTTTTGCATTTTCCGCTGATGCATCAGGTTCTGCTTATAGTTCTAGATGAAACTAGATTTGAGCCCACGTGGCAATTTCTGTGTTCCTGGTTGTTTCATTGTCAGGCTATTTCAACGGCTGTTGATGCCAGCTCAAATTTACAGTCATATTACATTGTGCAAGATACTTGTGGCATGAACTGTCCTTTTGTTGGGAACTTCTTCAGCGTTTACAAGACAGTGGGTCATGGTCTATGAGCACAGTTATAGGCACAGTGGTAATACAAACAACAAATAGTAATTGTCCATGTGAACATTTAGAAAACATCCTCAACTACAAAAATAAATTACTACAGGTAGTAGCAGTTATGCATCATATATGAGAATTGTTTATTATTGCAATTGTTACGCTTTCTTCTCTCTATGCAGCAAAGAGCTTATGGCAGGAGAGAAGATATGAGTGAGGAAAACATTTCCCCTTGGAAACCAGTGTCCAACTCCACCTTGAGGTCCTCACTAAAATAATGTTTGTTATTTTTGCCTAATCCCCAACCGGTAGGACTTCACATTGCAGAAGCATCACAAGACCCACTTTACAATCTCAGTGAGTTAGTCGAGGAAAACCTTTGGCCTTCAGAGACTCTCAGGCCTATATCCTTCCCATGATACATGTATAGCAGTTAACCATAGTACTACAGTGTGCCCTAGAGAGGAGAATATAGTCCTTACAATATTTGCTCCTTCACCATCCTCCTAGTGATTGCTCGATTATAGAAAAGCAGCCTGTAGACTACATGCATACGCACACTACCATATGTATGTATGAGTTGTGTGTATACACACACATATATACCGTACCATAATATATAGACAACCGTCTATATAAATCTGAAAATTTTTTGAAGGAGATGATCACCTCCTGCTGTTGAAAATTCTTCGAGGGAACTTGGTGCACCAGTGTGCAGTCCCAAAATAAAGCACTGAAAATCTCAGCAATCCTATGAGGTTAATAAAGTTCACTGTTGCTTAAATTAGATCAGTGTAATTCACTGCATCTCTAGCGGAAATTAAATTTGTGTTTAAAACTAAAGAGCAAGCTAGCCAGGTTCAGGAGCACATTTGGGATGCAAAATACATTAGGCCTATTGTGACTTGGTTATTGCTTTCAGTGCCTTGAACTCCTCAGATGAAAGTACTCTATGATAGTAGAAGTTCCTTGTGGTATTATACATACCATTTATTATCTGAACACTTTTTTAAAATTATTTTTTGTATTCTTTCCTGTCAACTCTTCTAAGAAAAAAGGAGAAAAATCATAGAACATTTGTTTAGTCTATTCAATCCTTATGGCAAACTAATGAGATACTAACCGTCAAGCCCACTCCTTTGTGCAGATAGTTTTCTGCATTGACAAGCAAGTTTACTGCACCGTTTTGATTCTTAGGCATATACAAGACAGAATCAAATGGGGTTGTTAACACAGCCCACAAGAAGCCATCAAACTTTCCGTCTATCTGATGGATGTAAACCTGTGTTTTTGTTCTTTGCTGCAAACAGTGTAAGTGGTCTCTGCCACATTCTGGAAATGGATGCACAACATGGCCAAAGGATTATTTTTTTTTTTTCCCCTCCTTTGAAAATGAATATGTGGAGCTTTCCATAGATATTTAGCATGGAAGAGAAGCTGTGGTTTGTCATCAGACTTCCTTATTAAAAATATAATAGCATTATGGGTTCTAAGTACTGGCAGATTTTTGTTGTTACCATGCTACTCCCTAGTAGATTGCACTAGGAAGTTGGAGATGAAACTACTGTATGCAGACAAATCCATATTGTTGCTGTCTGCATGCTTGCTGTGAAACTGCTCTACAGCTATACAGTTTGAAAAGCAGAATCTCATGAAAGTAAAATCAGCATAAAAGTCAGGTTTAGACTTCCATATTCATATTTATGAATTTGAAAAACCTCCACCATGATCTTATCTGGAGCTGTGGTAGCAGTTGACAACAAATGTGCCCTTGAGAAAACTGTGCATGGTAATGCAATAGAATCGTGGATATTCCTTCCTAGTACTACTTGCTTGCATTGATGTTGTTATTAATAACAACAGTGATAATTGTTGTTAGAAGCTTGGGTGCCACAGAAGGTTTCTGCTGGCCTGCAACTATTGCTCAGCTTTGAGTTTGTAATAACTACTGTGCAACAGATTTACCTTTGTACTCTGTTCACAATGTGGGGGGACTCTGTTCTCCCAGAATGTTGTGTGTCTGGGCTGCTGACGATTCAAGGTAATTAAATTTGTTCTTCTGAAGTAGTCAGTTTATTGCACTACTGCTGTTCAAGCCACACTAGTTTGCATTCATTTCTGAGAGTCCTCACTTTCCCCCATCAGATTTTTCTGTAGATCTGTGACCATTCTAAATAAAACTCAATCTTTTTTAATAAACTACAAATTAAAGTTTCTCTTGCTCTTTTTCATTATTGGGATAAAAAAGTTGTGGTTTTCTGGAGTTACTAATACTCGATTGAGGCTTTTGAGGTGGTCAGGTAAAGATGCCTTGTAGCGTGCTGTGGTGTTTGGCAAAATCAGGCAAAAGAAGTTAGTTTTTCTTTTCTCAGTCACCAATCTGTATTGTTACCTGAAAAATGTATTAATATAAAACATGACACAGAAGGCTGAGGACTAATGGGCAGAATGTGCCACAAAAGAAGATGCTCCATAGCAAGTGTAAATATAGCAGTGTAAAAATAAGAAAAGATGATAAATCTCATTCTGATTCAACCTATTTTTTTTTTTTTTAATAGCCACTTAAAAGACACAGTATTGTGGTTTATGGTGTAAATCCTCCAGTCTTTGTACAGAAAGCCATTAAATTCAGGGCCTGAAGACCGGACAGTTTAAAACATACCAAGACTAAGTAAAGTTTTGTGGGGTTACAGTGACAAGGTAGTAGTCAGGAAGGAGGAACATTTCTTATAATACTTATAGCAATATTTCTTATAATAATAATTGGAACTCCTAGTGAACAGATTATGAAACCTTCTTTTCTATAGGAATTTCATTCATTGAAGGTGTTCAACTGATTAAGTAAACTGCCCAGAGTGCCAATTAAAAGGGTAGACTTTACTTAAATTTTCCATATTTACAGTACTCGGAAATCAAAGCCAGCCTGATCTGTATGGCAACCTCTGTTACAAAGTCCAAGTGTCTACGTTGTTATAAGGGTTTGTATCTCATTGTTTAAATAGCCTTTTGATAAGAAACAATATAATAGTGTTGGTGATTGCCTTCAGATTAGCCTATCAGGATGGCCTTTTAGGCTGTAGTCCTGAGTGTTTCTTTTTGCTTTGTACCCATATTATTAATAAACAAAGCACACAGGTCTTTGAACTTCCAACCAGCACAAATGCCTGTGTGTTTGCATGCATGGGATCACGTGTTCATGTCTCTGTGTGGCATTTTGGTTTGGGGTTGTGTTTATTTTTAAATGGAAGTGGTTGCTGAATAGAGTATTTGGTCAAGGTTTTTTAATTTAGGCTTCTGTATTCAGATTTAATTAAAATTATTGGTCAGGCAAAGAGGAAGCCATAAAGGTACAGAGAAAAAAGGACAGAGAGGAATGAATAGAGCAAAGTAGGGGAAATTAATATGCGAATAAGTTAGTAAGAAAATAAACCAAGAGGAGGGAGAGCAAGAACTGAGAAAAAGAAGATGAGAGAAACTGGGAGGTGATTATTTGCAGAGATTATTTTATTTGCAGAGTCAGTAATCCCAGTGCTCTGAGTTGTTACTTGTTTGGCAGCGTAGTGAAATTTTTGTTGAGAAGGAAGAGCATGACATAAGTTTTCTAGGATGCATGCAAGGATTTATTTTATTATCTGAATACAAATAAATCTGAAGCTCATGGTGATCAAGGAATTTTTTGTGTTGCTTCTGCTGGGCATTGTCCTTTGGTTCCTTGTAGTTCCCACCTGAAAAAGGTCTTCATGGATGTCTTTACGTTGCTGAGAGAGGGGAATAATGGCATCACCCAGCTGTTGTCTGCTCAAGTTTTGCTACCTGCTTCAGGAGCAGGCCTGCTGCCCTCCATTTATGCCTGCTGGGAAAGATGAATCAGAGTCTCTGATGGGAAAGGCAGGTGACAGGTGTGTGGGGTTAGCCTGTATGATAGCCTAAGATGGGAATAGACCTTGTTTCTGATAGGACTCTAAATAAGATCTGAATTTGGGAAGATTTGTAAGATCTACAGAGAGTTGTTGGTTGAGTTTATTCTTGCCAGAATATATTTCATCTGACCTGGATTGGCCATTGAAAGTGGAAAGTCTTGATAATCACGGCTTTATTTTTACTGGCTCTTTCAATACTTGAGCTTTAAAACTGGGTACAAGTTCTCAATCGTGAGGTAGAAAATATTAACCTAATACATTGGTGCATTAGGAGAGGCACCTTCAAACAGTGACCTATATTTTTTTTAATCTATAAAGTATGAGGCATGCCTGCAGCATGGTAAACATGAAATACCGCTACAACAGTACTCACTCCACTTGTCTTGTTCACTTATGTGACTGTATAGGACGGGTACCGCAATACATTTCTGTGAAAATATGGTTTGCAATATTATATGACTCATATAATCAGGAAATATTGAACATTATGTAGCATTTAGTATTTGTGTTTGAATTGCTATAGACTTGAATACCACTGATGCTCGGAAATAAATCTAATGAAGAAAAGAAGAAAAATGCTAGAATCAGCTGGTACTAAGAGTAAATATAAGTACAAATATTAATTTAACTGTTTCTTATAATCCAAAGCTATTCTATCAGCCACTTAGTTATGAACATACTTCCTTCTCTTTGATTAAACTACTCTTTCTTAAAGGATCAGTTAATTGTTCAGTGAACTATATTAGAGATTAGGTTTTGTAACTATACAGTTATAAGCCTCTTTGCCCAAAATTTTGGTGCAGAGAGCTCTTAGCAGTTATTTTTTCTTCTTAGCAGTGCTTTGACAATTGATCTTCAGAAGAATTTTACTCAAGAATCGAGATTATTTTTAACACGAGGGGATGTATACCTGCCAACATTTCTTCTCTCTGAAAAAAGATGTGTAGGAGATGCATAAAGATACCACTTCTGCCTTGCACTGGAGAGCTTTCTGGAGGGGTGACAGGCTGGAAACATGGCAGTTAATTTTCCTCCAAAAAAAGGAGGTTTTGAAACTGACTATCTTGCATGTGGTGTTGCTTTTTTTTTTTTCCCTTTTTTTTCTTCCCTCCCCCCAACATGAGATGGTTCTGTGGAATAATAAGCCTGGCCAGTTTAGGATCTGAACACAATCTCACTTGCTCTCATGTTGTTTGGCACTTGAACAGGAGTGACAGGCTTTGGTTTCTTTATCAAATAACTCAGTGTATCTATTTTTGTAAGCCGTGTCATTGGCTGAAAAATGCAGGTCCCTCTACAATTATGGGGCATGACCGGGAGGAACAGAAGCAGCCGGGCTTCTCTTGGACTCCTACCAGTTAATTGAAATTCTACTCCAGCCAGTTGAGATGGGAAGTGATATGAAGATGTGGAAAAACCTGAGTTGAATTGATTTTTCCCTCTCTTTTTTTTCCTTTTTTTTTTTTTTTTTTTTAAGAGAAAAGAAAAAGGCAATTGTTTGTGTTTGTTAGGGGAGTTTAATACAAGTACTGAGGGATAGACCACAAAAGAATGGGGGCCTACATGTATTATTGGTTTTGTTTTCTTTCGCATTTTCTAAATGAAAAGAGAGAAAAAAATTTACATACTTTCACTATATTGACATGTATCTATAGCTCAGCTTGCTAAATTTAAACAGGGAATATATACATAAACTATATAAGCATTAGTATTGTGGTATTTTAGAAGATGGTTTTGGTATACCTGCCCACCAGCGTTTGCCTGCCACAACTTTTGCTTACCTCTAAGAATTTGCAAAGAGGTGAACTCCAATTCTGCTTGACTTCATGGTTTTTTAGTCTTTCTTGGTGAACAAATGCTCAGGATTCTTCCGCTGTCAAGGTTTTCCTTCTCGGGGCCTAGGGGATGATATGGTGGTTACAGTAAGGCCAAAAAAATGCTTCAGGCTTTCTTAGAGCAGCAAAACTTTTTTTCTGCCTCCTACCTTCACCATGACCAGTTGCTATCAGAGGTGTATGTCCTGTTACTCAGACCCAGATATTTGGATTACCACCAGTTCAAAAGAAACTTTTTTTTTCTTCTGACTCTGCAAGAACATACGTATGCGTTTGTTCCAAATTCAGGACTTTGAAATTCGTGCTAGACTCGAGCAGGTTTAAAAAAAGTGAGAAGGGAGTTAAAATCTATTGTATTACATGTACATCATAGATGTTATCTCTGTATTTTCACAAATACCCTTGTAAACACGTGTTGTAATTTTCCTAAATATGTAAGCTGCCAAAATATGCCTACCCTTGTGTACCAGCTAAGGGTGTGGTAGCACTGAAAAAGCATCGGGGATAAACTTGTTCTCATTTTTCTCAAGGAGGAATATGGTATGAGGCACTTGGGAAAAGCTATTGTAAAATTCCCTTCAGCACTTGGTTTAGTGGTTGGTGGGTTTTTGTGGGGTTTTTTTCTTTTTTAATGACTGTTGCTGCTATAAATTTGATCCCATGAAGTGATGAGCAACATTTGCTTCCATAAACATTAATGAAAGTTTAAAGTGATTAATACCCCTTTAGATTGGGCCTTTGTATAAAAATCCTCAATTGTTATAAACACATGTGTTGTTATAAGCTTAATCCAGAATGAATGATTGTCCAGCACAATTAGGTAAATCTCCAAGTTATCAGGTCACCCGTCTGATTAAGCTCATTGAAATACCCTTGTGCACTAACTTGGAAATAGTTTGACTTTGCTAATATTGAAAAATAAGCATGAAATGTTATAAGCAATAAATAAATATGCCTTAGGCTTTGGCCACAATTTAAGGAGGAAAAATCTTTGGGAAAAGGCTGGAAGCATGATATTAACTGGGTTTGGTTTGATATTTGGACAAAGAAATCGCTGCTCTGAGCTGAGCAGAGAGATAAGCGCCTTGACTTGCAATAGATTAAGAGCCCTGCATTGGTTAGAACAAACCATGTTTGAGACTCTCCCCAAGTGCCGCCACGTTTAGATTTAAGATTAACTGCAGCAGAATGGCGGAGCGGCTGTTTGTTTTATGAAACAATCACTAATGACATTAAACAGACGGTGCCCCTTCCAACACGATTGTTCATTTGCGATAAACTGAGAGAAGCCCACAAGAGATTGGAAAAGAAAACTCATAAGTGCTTCATTTTCAGGCTCTTACAATGTCCTATTGGAGGTGACAATTAGTGAAAGAGAAGAATCTAACTCCTAATGCATTTAGAATTTTTTTTTCCAAATAATTTGTAAATATTAGCTTTACTCTATCTTTATACCAAGGAGCTGCATGGCAATAATATAATGACAAGGTTTTCTGTGTGGATTTTTTCTCTCTCCCTCCCCTCACTGCTGTCTGTGTGAAGCCCACACTAAGCATTAACAGTATTAAAAAGAGTGTTATCTATTAGTTCAATTAGACATCAGACATTTACTTTTCAATGTATTTGAAGACTGATTTGATTTGGGTCCAATCATTTAAAAATAAGAGAGCAGAGCTGTGTACAGAGCTGTGTACAGATATCTGTAGCTCTGAAGTCTTAATTGCAAATTCAGATAAGGATTAGAAGGGGCTGTATCTCTGTAGACCAAAGGTATTTGCTAATACCTGAGATATAAAAGTGGTTAAATTCAATATTTACTAATTTAGGATTTCCACTTTGGATTTTGATTAAGCTTTTTGGTTGAAAACCCCACGTTATTAAGCTGTGATGAGGGAAAAACCAACCCTTTCAGAAGCCTCACTTTAGCGCTTTATTTCAAATAATTTATTTTGGACCTTCTAAAAGCTGCTTCAGTACCTAATTTAGAGAAAGAAAAACCCAACAAAACAAACAAAACCATTGTCAAAGGCCTGTTGTAGCATTAAGCTTTTGTTTTGTACACAAAGAAATATATTAATAAAAAGTGTTTTTAAGTGCTTATTACCGAGATGGTTTGTTTTGAAACACAGGCTTTTTCACAGCAGTTTTTACACTTCATTGTGTACTATGAAAGACACACTAAGTAGAGGTTGTCAGGTTCCCATCTGAAGTAGACTACTGCTGGGGAATGGAGCCATTTATGATGCCACTCAAGCAGGACTAATCTAGAGTAGATCTCTTATAAATAACCAGCCAACAAAAATACTAAATCATTCCCCGTTTCTGATTGAAGTGGGCAGAATTGCTGTTTTAAAGAGCAGGAGATGCTCCTTATGAAGACATACTGAAAGAATTAGTGAATCCCCTGAATAGTTTCATATCAAACCTCAGCCTTTCTTGGAGGAATCAAAGCGTTGGTTTCATGTAGACTAGATTTTTGAGAGTTATGCTTCGTTTTTCAGGCTATCACTTGACAGATAGGTGCTCTGTGGTTTTGTTTTTGTGTTATCGACTCCAGCTGTTGTAAATCTCCTGTTGTAAAACTTCACCATGTTTGTTCTAACTTGCTGTAAGTGGTCTCCCCACACCGTGTAGTGCTGATTTACGAACCCTTCCTTCTCCGGCCAGGGTTCCTGAGATTGCGCCCTCCTAGCAAGGGCTAAGCTAAAATTGGGGTTTTTTGCACTTTTAAGATGTGTTTTGGCAACGTGGTGCTCAGTCTTTCAGACCTTATTTACATGACTAGTCCCTCTTATGAATAATTGAACTTCTGTATATTGCTTATGGAAAAGAAAAAAGAAAAGCCACTTCAAAGTCATGTCCTCCCATTAGGAAATAGGTTCCTGCTTAAAAGGAAGGATATTCATAATTTTTTGACGCTGGAGCAGCCTTTCTGTGTTTATGCTTAGGCATCAGGAGTATGCAATTATTTTTAAAATAATAATTCTGCATTATTGACATGAAGGACTGGGTGGGTGAGTAGGAGAATACTTTTGGCTCTAAGGATATGCTCTGCAATTTGCTGATTAATTTGCCTCTTGTTTTGAAAACTAACTATTGCTTTAGGGATTCACGAAATGTGAAATGCACTTACCAGTTCAGTGCTGTAAATCTCTAGTACAGAGAGCAGCCAGCACTGATGCCAGGCATTGATAATGGCGCACCTTCGCGATTCAAACATCTCCATGCTTTGCTCCTCCTTTTCTCTTTTGGAGGAAGAATCATTGGCAAGAATTAATCTTAGGATGAATAACTACCCCTCATGCCGTAAGAAGTAAGAGAGGTCCAATGTCTACCTAGTTTTAAGGCTAGAGAAGTTTTGCTGAGTTTACTTCTATCATCTTGGATTTTTTTTTTTTCCAAATCTCCAATTGGTTATTAACATAGTCCCTTTTATTAAAGACCTGGGGCAGAGATCATATAATTAGTTTCAGAAAAACTTGAAGACTGAATGTGAAGAAAATACAAGAAACAGCATCTATAGTATTTCCTGCAATAATGCTTAGTAGCTCTATTTTTGTATCTGGCTGTACTAGATTAAGTATCTGAATTTGTTCCACAAAGATGGTCTAAAAGTTCTGTAAAAATCTTTATGTGAATGATATATATACCTTTTCTAGGACTTTGGATGTTTTCTGGAAGTTGCTAGTGTCTAAGTAGTTGTGCATAACTGTAGTTTTGATATTTCCTAATGCATTTCCAAGCCATGTTGGTTATTGTTCCAGGCAGGTCAATAATAAAAGGAAAAGAATAAAAATGACCTTGCTGGAATCATTGTTTGATAAAGGTCCTTTCTTATTTCATTAGTCTCTAGATTAGTTTTGTGCTGGTATGAGTCCATTCTAACTCTATTGAAGTAAATCCTTTTGAGTCCAGATTTAGTGATGTAACTAGTAATAAAATTTGGCCCAGTGTAGTTATAAGTATCCATCAAATAAAAACTGTGGATTAGGAACCAGTAAATTCTAATACATGTATTGAGATGGCATCTGGATCACTTTATATCCAGTATGGTCTGACATGGAGAATGACAGGAAAATAATGTTGAGACAGTCACTGAGATGACAGAGCAATCAGTATTTTGAAATGGTGGACAACACCTTGGGGAAATGTAGAGATGGGGTCAAGTAGCAGAGACAAGTCGTACCATGTATCCTTCAGAATATTTGGAATCTACAGTTTTACCTATCCAGCAGTTTTGTGATAAACTTACTTTTTAAGAATAATTATGACTTAGATGGAAAGAGCAATTCTAAAGCCAGCATGACTTCTGACCTAGGTAAGGGCTCCAAGCAATGACTGCAAGGCACCTAACTGTGAAATACAGGGTGACAGTAGGGGTAGTGGTCGTTGCTGAGCAGCTGAAGGCTAGGCAAGGAAAATCTATGATGCATGGACAAGTGATAAAAACTTGAATTTTTATGTAATATTTTTTTTTTCTTTTTGTGTCTACGGGTTGAACTTTCATATAGTAGTTCTATGATAAAACAGCAATAAGTTGCTCAAAAGAATTTTTTAAAATACAACCCATTAAAGGTTCCTGTCTTTATCCTATTTATAAACATGTCTTCTTTTTCAGGTACTCTCCATATGTATTATCTGCCTGTGTGTTTCTATGCCTGTTGGCCCACTGCAGCTTTATTGTATACAAAATGTCTTGGCATCCATGGCTCTGTCTTCTGTTTACACTTTTAGCATAGGAGTAAGCAAGAATTTGTCTGTCACCATGGCCAGAATATGCGTTGGGTAGCATCACAGATACTGTTTGTGTCTGGCTGCTACTTGTCTCTCAAGATGGTCAATAAGACACAATTGAGTGTCATCTGTATAATAGCACTTAATATGCTGAATTGGAATGATAATCCCTCATAGCATGGTTTGTATTTTACCTCTTAGTTTGCAACATGTCTTATGACTGCTTGAAAGAAATGGGGAAGTATGCAAAGGCCAGGGTCTTGAATGGCTCAAAGAATAAAGATACAAAAGGCAGAATGCTTGCATTAAGGTCATATTTAAAAAGAAAAACAAAGAAAAAACCCCAAACTAAACAACACAAACCCCTTTGAAGTTAGGGGTCATCTTTTGATGTCAGAAAATGCCAGTGATGGTTGGATGAATAATATGTAGGCTTTTCACCTTTTCAGTATAGTCAAATAAAGAATGTCTAGTACTTGCGTTGACTGTCTTGGATACACAGCCAAAACTATCTTTAAAAGTTCCAGATCAGAAGGTGGAAACTCATTATGTTTCATACTGATTCAGGACAGAAATTTGAGTTATTTTCTCTAATTGTGTGTCTCTTGCCTTGGTAGTGGAAGTAACTTGAGTCCAGCTTTCAGATTTGAGCCTAGCTATTAACATGGCCTTAACGCTGTATCGTTTGACTCTGACAAGATGCTAATATCGTAAGACATGCCAGAGTTTGGTATCTTTGAAAATGCATCGCTTCTGAAATTGAGGAGTCAGAAATTAAGCTGTACAATTCACGAAGACTTTGCTGTCTGCAGTGCATACAGGAACATGTTTGATTTTTCATTTAAAATATGTGCTGAAATTACCGCACCAGAATATTAGTCTTTGTTATGTTGCTCCAAATAACAGTTATTCTGAATTAATCAAAGTGCATTTACCAATTTTTCACAATGTTAGCAGCAATCCGTTAGTTGGTGTTTGGTATTTAAGTCTCTCTTGCTGAAGTTTCAATCTCCAAGGCTGAGAAATAAATCTGTTTCTTTGAATAGCAACGAGAGACAGGTAAGCATTTAAAAAAGGTAGATGGTGTTCTGATAACAGCAGTTCTAACAAAGTTTTTATCTTCTTGAGATTTATTCTGGGAAAACGGCTGAATTGTCTTTTAAATGGTTTTTTTTTAATGCTTATAGAGAAAAGGTAGTTTCAGGTGCAGAACCTTTCTAAAATACTTGCTCTGCATGTACCACTTTGAGTAGCTGCATCTTTTTGGAGCTAGGTGAAACTGCTTAAAATGCTTTAGTGGTATAAGATCTCCTGAGAAGCCCTTCTAACTAAGAGCTTTCAGGTAGTAGCCCAATATCTCTCAATTGCTGATGTTTGCAGCCAATATTTCTATATTAGCTTGCTAGAAACACAGGTAACACACATGTTAAGCATCCTCTGGCTTCTGCCTTTATCAGTGGGATTGCTTTACCTTGAACTACTGTACAGAGGTATAGGTAAACACACAGGAATGTGGTGAGAAAGTACACAGAAGAGGGATTTGGATGAGGAAAAGTTGTGTCTGCTTTGTTCAATGAACAAAAGAAAATAACACTTTGAAAAGCTGCAAGTATTAGCGTGTTGTTATCACATCCTACTTTCTGCAGGCGAAAAAAAAAAAAAAAAAAGGAAGTTTAAAGGACAAAGAGAACTTTTCTGAGAGACAGAAATCCTCTCTCTACTATCTACGTATTTAGCATAGTTGATGTGGTTTGTGTGCTACCAGTACCACCGCTATTTTGTCTGTCTGGTGCGTGATGCGTTTGCCAGATTAGAAGCATTAGTGCCCTCTATTGTTCAACAGAGAACTGCAAATATTTTTACAGATTATGGTCCTTATTATCACTCTTGGTATCAAATAGATTTTAACAAAACCCACACACACTATAAAAGCATATTTCTAGAAGCTAAACCGCTTAATCAAGAAAAGTACATATGTTTTTTTTCCCCTATATCAACATTCTGCTGCAACTTTTTTTGCTTTATGAAACGCAATAAAATAAATTTTAACCCCCACTAGGGGAAAATGTCTTGCAATACTTATAGAAATAGGTATTCTTTTTGCTCATGTATTTGCTGACAAGTTCACTTCTTTCTAGGTGTAATTTTTAGCAGCAAAGTTATTTTTAATCAAACCATTCTTCAGTGTTCCGAAGGAAAGTGTTTTGAAAGAAATATTTGATCCTTTGCCATTTCTTTTCCTTTCTCAAATTCAGGTTTATTTGCTAGAAATCAGACTTTTATTATTTTGATAGGCTAGCGGAAATATAAGAGAGCACAACTTTTCATTAGAACAATAGAAAAATAACATGACCAAGCTGTGGGGTTTTTTTTACTACATTAAAGTGAACTGCAAGAATGACAACTTCATTCAAGCAGATCATTTGGAATTACATTAAACAGCTGCTATTAAACAGCTGACAACAAAGGAGACCATTTTGATCTCGACAGCAGAGAGATTCGAGCAGCATGCTCCCTCAGTGATGTTATGAAGAACACATTGTGCTCTTGTATACCAACACACAGTGTACTCCCCACTGTGCTTGTTGCCAAACACCGTTTTTTCAAATCACTTTGTATTCAGTCAGGGATCTGGGAAGTCCAAATCCAGCCAGACAAATGCAGAACAGCTTAGTTGAAGCAGCTTTAACAGGTGCCATCAGCACAGACTTGTCGAACCAGAGAGACAACGCAAACAGCTATGGAGTGGTGGTCAACAGGGTGTGGATTTGCCCCACTGCACATGATGGCACGGGGGACTACATAGCTTTTTTGCCACAGAGGCTGGTTAATGGCACTTTGGTGAAGGGGAGGGGATGCGACAAGGGAAATATGTGGTAGCTCCTTACAGACGGAGTCTGCTAGACTTTTATCTCGCATTAATTTGTTCTTCTCAGTCGTGCCAGACGCTGAGTGGACCAGAATAAAATGAGCGTACCTGTAAAGGGATAAATGGAATGAACGTAGGATTGATTTAAGAGGGTGCTTCCCGTGCTTGAGATAGTTGACTGAAGGATGAGGAATAAAATAAGAGTAGAGATAATTGGATGGGCCATTGTCTTGTGATGTCCTTGTCTTTCAGGGTACGAGAGGCATCCCTTCATTATATCATTGTAATCTGTCGTTGCTCATAATATGCCACGTGTGTTGCCCGCTAAGTTGTGTCACCCATTCCCAACGTGTAGTTATCCTGCACTTTTTCTGCCTTTTCAGCCGTAACCTTGACCCATTCCATGCTGTTGACCTCCTCCTGTAGGCATGGATTTTTTTTCAGGTGGTATAACAGGGACGGAAAATAGGTTGCAGTATTTAAAGCAATTGCATATTCTACTGTTTTTTTTAAGTGTGGACTTTGTGTAGTGGTCTCTGAATAACACGAAAGGATATAGTTGATCGGAGGACTAGAATATATTTTATTGCTTTCTAGCAAAAGAGGGAAATTCCAGCAAATGGCTCGTCTAAATGTTCAGATTTTAATTTAAAATTGCAACATAATGTTTACTGTGTTGGAGAAACATGAAACTTTACTTCCTTGAGAAATTTTGCAAGATGATAAACTGAATTTTTACGTTAAGCTCATAGTTTTAGTTTTATATTTGTATTTACATGAATAGGCCTTCTCACTTCCACAGAAATGATGTGAAAGATGTGAAAGATGTGAAAAATTGTCAGATGGGGCTCTGCCAGTCACAGAGCTATTTTGCAGGCTTGTTTTAAAGAATGCACAGTATTGGTAAGGAAAGAAGTTTTAACTGTGTATTAGATTATGCTTATCTGTGCCAGAAACTGGAGACTTTGCCTGTTTTACTGTAAGAAGCATTCTACCTTTATTATTGTTGTCACACTAATAATGAGTAAAAACAGTAAGGTGGCCTGGACAGAAGTGTTAATAATAATAATTACTGATTATAAGGGGCGTCTGTCCTCTGTTCTTCGCCACATAGAATAAACAGTAGTAAATTGCATTCATGTTGGATGCGTGCACTTCCAGTGTAGAAGCAGCTTGTCAAGTTTGAGCTTAAATTGGACGGCAGTGATTATCAAGCTTAACTGTATATCATGAGTAAAAAAATCTTCGGATGGCAGATTTTGTACTTGGCTTTATGCAGAATAATTCAAGCTATATCATGTATTTAAAATAGCACTAGTGCAACAAAAAACGTTAAGTGATCCAGAAACTACTACAACCTGTAGTTACCTCAATGGTCAATTTTTCCACTTGTTTCATCATAACTCTAAACTCCATTTGTCTAAAGAACTGGCTAGCCTGAAAACCTTTGTGAATATCTGCATTTTGTGAATTCTCATCAAGTCAACTCTCTGTCTTTGCTAAGCTAGATTCTTATGATAGTGAAGTTATTCCTAGTACTCTGCTGTTTATGGTGAAGTGACATTTCATTGTACTTGAAATAACAGAACAAACAGTATTTTCAAAGAAAACAAAACAAAACACAGCCCAAACCCCCTCTATCTCCAATTCTAAAGCAATAGATGCAATTGGACTCGGGCATTTAATGCTGCAGTTGCTTTTAATTGTGACTGTATTGTGTTGAAGGAGTGCACGTATGAGAAAGTTTCTCAACAACGAATTAAACCAGTTTTCCAGGATATGAATGTGTCTTGCTGTTCATTGTATGTTTGTGGAATTGAGTGTTGTCCTTAAAAACAATGGGTCTTGACTGGTAGGGGCACGCAGGTGTCTTGTTCTCAGCCGGAGGGGAGGCTGTGCCTCCTCCCTGCTCAAGACAGTGGAGGGGATGGGTGGAGTTTTGCTCTCAGCCTTTGCAGAAAGACAGCTGGCTATTTCTGATTTAGTTTTGACTTCCGTCCTGCTGAGTCCAAGACATTTCTTTTTCTGAGCTGAATTATGTTTAGTGAAACACAAGTCCATATTGATGTGAAAAGGAAGCACTTACTGAAGTCAAGCATTAGGCATTCACGTTTACAGAAGTCTGCGTGCATGTTATGTCCAGCATCGTGCAATGGCTTGTATGCTTATTTTTACACAGTAAGGAAAAATGCTGTAGAGATGACATAAAAACTCAGGCAATGAACAAATAAAAGAAAAAATAATCTAGAAAGAGATCAGAGTGAGGCTGAAAAAGTCTAACTTTAGAGCAGCCTTGTTTCTTTATGTGCCCTTGTATTGGCTTAAAGTAATTTGTCTTTAACTGATACACATTCTTCTCAACATATAGCTTAGTGTTAAGGAGCTGACACTCAATGGCAAGCCACAAGAAGGCTGAAAAGGCAATATCATGAATAGTGAACTCTCTCTTGGTTTCCTTGACACCTGCATAGTGCATACTGCCAACTATGATAAATGGAGCAGAAACATAGACACTTACTAAAAAGATGGAGCAGAAGTTAAAGGCTGGAGCGAGAGACATAGAAAGATGTATGCTTGATCTCACTTGGAAAGAGAAACAAATGGGTAGGGGAGCAAGTGAAGTTGAATGACATCTTGAAGACAGGAAAGGACTGAGGCTGAAGTGGCAGGAGGCCAGCAAGAAGAGCAGATGGGAGGTGGGACAAGTTTATTACCAAAGAGGCCATTGGATAGTAACAGTGCACATATTGCTAGAGAAACAGATGAGGTGAGCTGATCATTTTTCTGATTTCTATCTGAACGTCTCCTATTCAGATTCCTCATTTCTTGAAGTTGGTATACTTTTTGGGAAACTTCCCTAGCAGATGGAAGAAAACCGTGCCATGTGACACTCAGAAAGGCGATCATCAGAAGGACAGCAGAGCGGGATGGGGGAACGGAGCTGTGTTCCAGAATATTTGAAGCTGTGTTCCAGAATATTTTCTTGAATTAAGAACACAATATTTCCCATTTTAAACTGTTGTCCATGGAAGAGCAAAATAACATTAGAGAAGCATATTTTGATAAATCTGAATTGGTCTGAACAGTTCTTCCCTTACTGTGGGAATTAGACAAAATATACCATGTTGTTTGGCTTGATAGTGGGGACAACTGAATTTTACCTGGCCACTGTTGTCTTCCAAATCCTGTGTATGTTGACAGATGAGTCTGACCTGATGCTGGGAAAAAACCCAGCAAACAGCTGACCTTGTAAATGCCCCAAAGAGCAGAAGAAATGATGTTTAGCCTGCAGGGCTCATTAATTAGTTGAATTTCTCATCTATTCCTTCTGGGTCAGCTGTGTTGCTTACTCTACTCCAGAAGGGACAGGCTTGTAGAAACCACCATGATAGGTATCTTCCAAGATGCAGTACATGGGCATAAACTATGTATGCAGTCAGCAAGGTGTATTCTACACTTTCTGTCCTCACATGTTTATGAGGGGGCAGAGGTAAGGGGTTATTTTCATTTGGATGGCTACGTAAGCCCATTAGAAGACCTGATTTGAGATTAAAGCAGACCTTGGACCAATCTGTGGAAAATGTTTTCCTTGGCTACTTTTCTTCTTAACTATCCAGCTACTGTATCTCTTTTCCATCTGTACTAGTTGGTTTTTTTAAATAAATCAACAGACACAAGTAGTTCCAACAGTGTAGTAGTATGTGATTTCTCATAATACCTCTAAGGCTACAGTCTAGAAAAAAAATTTTAAAATATTGACATGTTAGTAGCAATTATTTAATTTTGTTCTATGTTTTATTTTTATCATAGCAAGTTTAAGGACCAAATTTTGCTCTGCACTGCACCATATCTACAAGCCTTGTATGAAGTTCACTTGTATACCTGCACAGTTGACGGTAGAAGTGATCTGTCACCTTGACAGCATTCAAGGGATCTGCAGTGCTTTAGGAGGTATGATACCAGGACAATCGGTAGTTTCATACCTCCCTGGCAATAAAGCCATTTGCACTGCTAAGGATGATAAAAGTTGGCTGTTCTCTTACTAGCACTTGAAGAGGCAGAATGTGCTCCAGCTCACACAAAGGCAACAACAACAGACAGCAGTTTTTGAAGCATCAGTATTAGTAAAATTAAAAACAATGGGCTGTTTTAAGGAGCTTTGTGTTTCCTTTGAATCCAAGTAAGTGTTCTGCATTTCTCACTGTCTCTGTGCTTAACTGTCTTGTTTTTTGGCAATAATAATATCATTTTATGTTAACGTGATGATATTCATGCCTGTAAATCTTCAAAAGTGTGTGAGTGAGAAAAAGATAGAGAATCACTACTCATTGCAGCCACCTCTGGGGAGAAATTCAGCATTTGTTCAACAGCAAAGAATAACCTTACCTAGAAGTTCAGGACAATTAAAGTATAAGCTAGCAATGTAAAATTCAATATGCTACGTAAAACGTATGTTGTGCTTTAGGATATACTAAGTAGGACAAAAGGCACTCTCCCACCCCTCTCTCCATGCTTGCTAGCCCAGATTACTTCTGTATATACAAATAAACCTGTGGATAAGCCCCTCCACAAGGAAGTTTCTTGAACTCGAGATTGTGGGCACAAAGCCTATTTTACCTTGAGCATTTGAGAGTAAGGGAGAGGGACAAGAAGACAGATACAACGTGTACATATATACGTATCATGGAAAGCCAGACTAAAGCCAAAGTGTATATAGAACTGTGTCACAATTTTTTTTTCTTGCTGTTTAAAGCCCTAGCCTGTGTTATAACTGGCTTAAGTGCTGTCATAACACAAGTTTGATCTGGAGGTTTCTGCTTGTGAGGGTTTTTTTTGTGTCATTTCTAACTTTTAAATGAGACAATATTAATTTTGAAGGAATTAGCTGGAAATTTCTTCATACTGCAATGAAATGGCATGAGTTAGCCAGCCTAGCTGCTAAAGGTTTTCTAATGAAAACTAGGGCGATATGAAATTTCCCTGATAAAAGGATCTCTAGATTTCATCTGCTGTATTAAATACCAGCCTAAAAGAGACAGCGGGAGTCAAATGGTTGACTAGATATTATCTACTTTCACATTCCAGGGACACTCCTTTACTTCTCTGTTACGTCCAAACAAAGCCTGAAAATCTTGAGGGTCGGGACTATTTTCTTCCTCGAGGCTGGCAAGCTCCTTAAAAGTCTCGATAGCTTTTTATTTTCTTTCATTTTTATGATTTCAACCGTTTCCTTTTCGGACACCGGGTGAGGGTTTCAGGTTTTGGTGTGGACAGGTGTTGGTGCGACTGCATTCCCCACAGGGCTGGGGTGGGGGGGAGGAGGTGTTGAGTGCTGAATGTTAAGCTCGTTCCTTTGTATGGCTTAGAAATCTCTGTTGTCCAGAATTGTACAGATAAGGCAGACCCATTTGCTTCATTGTCAGGCAATGTAGCTGAATAGAAATGCAAATGTGACATAAGGGGACTGCGCTGGGGAGGCGGTTGCTGTTACCTACTATAACAGTGCTCCTGGCTGTTGGAAAATTCCTGCAGAATCCAAGGGTGGGGGGTGTGTGTGTATGTATTTTTATTTATTTATTTATTTATTATAATTAGCTACAGGTTAGAGGGAAGATTTTCCAAAAGAAAATGTATCTCTCTTGCAGATGCTTTTATTTTTATGCAGTGGAACGGCTTGGTTTTAACTCCCTTATCAAGAGCTGCATGCACTGCCCAGACTAAATTGGGAGCATCTCCACACTGTTTGACAAATAGATTTTTTGTAAACTGATTTAGCCTTTTCATTGTTTGCATTTCATTATATAGCAGACTTCATGTCACAAAATCGGTATTCATTCAAAATAGAGAATTTAGAGATAGGACTGTAGCCAGATAAAAAAATATTGCACAGGTCAGGTCTATTAACCATAGAATAATAGCAAGTCAGTGATCCAAGGGGTAGTTCTTCTGCAGGGAAGGGCTAACATAACTGAGGTCAGGAGTCAGACCTCAGGACTTCAAATGTGGCTGTCACCAGATTTACAAGTAAATCTACTGGGAAAACAGGGAAAATGAAGGGACCTTGCAGGATAAGGAAAGAGAAAGGCAGCCCAGCTCTTTCATCTTAAATCTCAGGCTTCTCAGTGGATGAAGAATAAAAGTCTGCTTTGCTTAAGTGCTTCACTTTATTCAGAAACTCCAAGTTGAATCTTCCAAAGCATGATTCAAGGATCTAACTCAATCAGGTTTAGAGAATTTATTTAGAAAAATAACAATAAAAGAGAACAGATTCTTGTTTTTCTGCCAAATTCATTATTGAATAAAGACCGATAGCATTCTGAAAATATGTGTACCAAATGCAAACAGTGCTAAAGAATACAGATATGGCCTTTAATAAGACTGGAGCAGTTTATGTTAATGCCTCAGGAGCAGACAGTTTGAAGTTGGACTAAACAGGTCAGTAGGAAGACTGAGTTGCAACTTTTCCTTTCAGTATTTAATTTCTAAAAGCCTTTCCAATTTTTCTGAGCCTATTGTTTCCCTGACAATATTAGAGAAATTTTTGCCTGTCTCTTAACAGTCACACTGTAATGGTTGTATGTAGAAATTGCTGTATATTTTTGTATATACAGCTCCCTGCCATCATTCTTATGCTTATAAACTGAAGCTGTTTAGAACATAGTCCTGGACGGGTTCAAGGCAGGTAACAACAAGGGTGTTCCCTCAGAAATCAGTATTTCATTGGTAGTATTATTTGAACTCGTGCTCAGATAAGTTGTAAGTGTGTTCTTCTGGGTTATCTGCTCTGTAAAGATACTGTATTATAGCACTAGTATTAGATCTGTTTTCTAGATGCACAAAAATGGATGTGCTTTCAGGAAGTAGGTAATCAGGAATTTGTTCTACAATGCTTTATTGTGGGGGGAGCAAGTTAACATGCATTTGTCTGAGAAAGGAATGTAAAATCTGGCTCTCTGCGAGAAATAAGGCATGTAACACGCTAACTTGGTGTGCTTTCAAAATAGCTCACCTGGAAGCTCCTTAGGGAGAGAAGCGGGGTCTTCGGAGGAACAAAATTAATGAAGTCACTTCTAACTAGGATGAAAGGAGCCATTTACTTCTGTCTACATACGTTGGTTCAGCTTACTTTTTTACTACTTATTTTTTGTGTGTAAATGTAGATAACCAAGAGCGTATAATACAATACATTTATGTGTGTGTTTGTGTAGGTATAGGCACACATATCCATGCATCTACAGTAATTGAACCAGATTGTTTGTGATACAAGTGTCAGAAGTGAAGTAAGTCTAAAGGCTGTACTTTCTGGATCAATTCACACCTTGAGTGAGTGCTTTAGCAGGAAAATATTGACTGGATCTGCTTAAAAGTCATACAGCTATTTTATTGCTTTATTCAGCATACTTGAATCAAATAATTACAACTCTCGCTTTTCCTTTTTTATCTGTGAAAGACAGAAATTTCTGTCATAGGCAAGTTAAGCTCAATTTCTGGAAACGTAACACCTGAAATGGCAGCAGACCTGGTGGGAGGTAAAAAAACCTAATATAAAAACTTAGATTTGCATGTTTCTTAAAAGGGAAATTAGAATATAAATCCCAATTCGCAAGTACAAGAATTAAGCTGAAAGAGCGTGTACATAATGTTTACATCTTAACCATTATACACAGAGCTAAATCTATTGATTTGAGATTGAATAATTGAATAGGGCTAACTGTCTGGTCAATAGGACTGAAGCTGCCATAGGACAGAAACACAGGTGATAATAGAAGGCTTCATCTGCAGAAGGATGTTGTTACAATTATATTGTCTCATTTAATCATATTTACTAATACAGATGGAAAAAAATGTTTTCATTACAATAATGTAACAGGTATTTTTGTTAATGTGCAATTCGTATGTATTGTATTGAAGATGTTAATATGATCCTGTTAAATGTTAGTGTACAAGTCTGCTGAAGATAGCAGGATTTTTGCACTTATATTGGTGTATACTGATGTATTTTTGATTGGTGTTCTAGACCTTCCACCTCCCACTAAGTGGGAAATTAATATAGGAGTGGTGAAGAGCATTTCGGTGCACCTTGTTATGTTCTGTACAGGCTTCCTCAAAGACCATCAGATCTTTGACTTTCAGGTGGATGGAGCTGTAGGACCTGGGAAAAGAGCAATTGATGGTGAATTCCATCACTGAAACCATACAGTTGCCCATGTGGGAGCTGTATATCCATTAAAACCTTTATTTTAAGTCTCTTCATACTAATGCTTGGGGAAAATGTGCTTAACGTCTTCCTGTGGTTGGTTTATATCCATACCTGTGCATCCAAGAAATCATTGGACCTAGAGTCTAAATATGCCTCTATACAAAGTTTACAATATTAAGGGCTGTCAGTCAGTTGATATATGCATTTTAAAGAAGGCATGTATACAGAAAGAAAAATTAGAATTCTGTTACCACAGGGACAGATTTCAGTGGCCTTCATTATGGAGGTCTCTAACGTGCTTTAGATCTGGGGTGTCTAGAGATGAGTTAAGCGTAGCTAGTACCTTATGGGAAGGGAGGATTTGTTTACTGTGAACTCAACCTTTGTCACCCGTTTCTTCTGACTGTTCTGGAGCTGTTAATCTCCCATGGTGAAAGCTCTGATTCACCAGCACAGTCAGGTAACTCTAAGCTGAAGACTTTTCACTAGTCTTATTTGTCTCCAGTATTAATTCTGCACCAAATTCTTGCTTCCCAGATCAGTGAAATGTTTAGATAATCTCACCTTGATCTTGGAGAGAATAGTTACATACTTCTGTATTACATTGAATTCTTCCTTAATAGTTATGGATAACAAAAGTAGGATACCCATGCAGAAAGTCCCTGCTTGAGAAGCAGCTTGGTTTTTTGGCTTTCAGTACTTAAAATAGATGTTTTCCTGCTTGTCAGTATTTATTGTACTGAACTGTGAGTGTTTAATTTAGTGTCCCTTGCACCTTTAAAAAGTTCAACCCCTTTAATCTATTGTTTTAAAAACCATGCATTAGATGTCAGACAACATAAAGACAGCATGTAGAGATAACCCTGATGTAAGTGATGGTTCCAGTCATCTAGAGTATGGATAAAAGATTTCTGAGGCTATGTTACTTGGCAGTTTAACATGATCTGGCTGTTTGCTAATCAGAGAACATGAGAAGAACAAAGGAGGGAGAACAAAAATGTTGAAAAAGTGTTGTATAGCTAGAAGATGTACAGTGGGACAAGTAATGCTGTGGTAGGATTGGATAAAGCAGAGTCATGGAAACGATGAGCCATAGGAGGGTAAAATTTGTTTCACTTTGTTTCATGTGACTTCAGTTTGTTGGTAAAGGGGATAACGTTTTGTATTCAGTCAGAGAGCATGTTCTGTAAATCTCTTCAGTTACCCATTCCCTGGGTGTCGCAATAGATTAAGTCGCTGTGTGATGATATGACACCGCCATCACTCGTCTTCCTGGGATATTGCTGGAGGCAACAACAAACCTGTGTCTTTGGCACATGTGAAGAAATTTAGTGCTTGAGGGGTTAAATTACACAGGCTCCCCTGTGGATCAGCTTATGCTTGGACAGTAATAATAGCAATAACATTAATAATAAAAATGCCAGCGCGAAGGGAGTGGAGGGGGAGCAGGGGGAGAAAAAGAAGAGTGATGGAAGATGGGCTGGGACAGTCGTGGCGGTGGGCGGCGGGGGAAGGCAGGCTAGAGAGAATGGGTTTTGTTCAGCAGGTGTGCCGGCTCCACGTCAGATGTCGGAGGAGCTTCTGCGACACGCACATCCACAAATACACGTTACAAAAGCTTTGAGGATGGTTGGTGGCTCTGTGCCTGTGCGCGCGCGCTCTCGCTTCAAGCCATGATATCCTAGGGCAGCGTAACAAGCAATTCATGTCAGCTCACAGTAAAGATTATTGGTGTTTTCACTGGGGAAATATTTACGCTCCATCTTCTTCTTCTTCTATTTTTAGAACTTAGAGTTTGCAGTCAGGTAGAAAGGCTGGTGAGGGAGTGGGAAGAGACCCATTGAGGGACACATCTCATCCCTCAATTAGATGGAGCTAAACCCCTAATCTTGCTAGGAATAGCTGCTGATGCTAAGTTTTCTTCTTTCCCTTCTGGTTTAGTGGGATATCACATTTCACTGCAATATAGGTGATAGAATGGGATGTCAACTGGAGTGTTTTGGTTGTTCTAACAGAGAGCACAAGAGCTTTTTAAGGAAGGTATTTTTACATAGGTGAGGCCTCCAAATAAGCCAAAAGGTAATGTAAGCGCAGAATAATGTGGATTTTTTTTTTAAAATTCCTGGATAGAAAAGTCATCATAGTAACGGGCAGCAATTTATTGCAAGGGGGGGGGGGGTGGGGGGGGGAGAGAGAAATCTGGATTTGTTCTCTTTTGGATTTGTTGTTTATCATAATAATCCTTCTAGTGAAAAGGACTAATTTACTCTTTCTATAGGAATATTTTAAGTGTGATTATCATAATATCACAGCTGCTGAAAAGGTCTAAAATAGGACATTGACCTTGAACGTGTTCCTGCGTTTAGTATGTGGTGCTTAACATTCAAGAAACAATATAACTGCAACTCATTTATTAATGTATAATCTCAAAATGTTAACTCTTGCTCTGTAAATACATGCCACAAGGATTGTAGAAAGCTTGCAGTATCCCATGAAGTACATGTGGTATTTTATCAGTGTAAATATGTATAAGATTTTCAAGATTTCTGCTGGGAATACTTCATAACTAAAGTAAGTTTTCCCTTTGGTACTGCACTAGTTTATGATTTAATTTTTACTGACATTCCACCAGTCATATTATTAGCTTCACAAAATGAAAGTGAAATAATCCTGTATTAATTAAACAGAGCAACTGAATTCCCTCAGTCATCTTATCCTTGGCTGTCTGAGACAGTAATGCACTTCAGCTTCTCTGAAGAAACTTACACTAAAAAAAGAGCTTGGGGTAATAGTGAGATATCCATATTGAAGTGTGTGCCTGAATTATCTTTAGGGAGTAGACCTTTTTTGGTGGGTGACAGGCAATGTGCGTGCGGCTCCCTTTTTCTATTTTTTTTTTCCTCTTTCTTTTTGTCAAAGGCTTTGGAAAAGGTGTTTTGTCAAGAGAATAATTTTCATTTATAGCAATGTGAATAGTTTCTATTCTGTACCAGTGAAGGCAGTCATTTAAATACCCATGCCCTTGAAAATAAAACGACGAGAAAATACAGAGTATTTATTTGAGACCAGATGAAGTGAATGTAGTTCGGTAACATGGTAAGGCAATTGCTGTTATTTCAAGGAGACATTTTTTATATGCTGGAACTGAGTGTAGCAGCAAAAGCTAAAAGCCTTGCTCTGTGTATTTGTGAATGCCCTGTTGAAAAGTTCTAAGGAGCATTTGGAGATTGTGTTATGCGAGCCTTTTTCTCTAAGATCAAAACAAGGAGTAATTAATGCTAAATACAGATTGAAGTAGCAGATGGCTTTAAAGTAATAACCTGCTACAGTTTGTCCAACTATGTGCAAACAGGTGAGCAGAATTTGGAAGTTTCATAGTGTTGGGGTTTTTTTAACTCAGCGGTATATCCAGGGATGCACCAAGTGCCTTCCAGTGAGAAGCACAAAAGGCAAAAGACCAGTAGACAGTGACAGCATATTGTTCTAATGTTGATTTTGCTGTAGCAGAGCACATCTGAGTTGTGTTTTTTTTTAATTAGTGACTGTGCATAAAGAGAAAATAGTTGATGATACTTTGATATTTATTTCGAATTCTTAACATGATATTTTCCAGCTGGACTTCGAATAAGGCGCAATGGTACATGGCAAATTTCTATCTAAAGTTACAGCATACTTGTTTTCAAATAAAATCTCAGCGGCTAATGGACTCTTTTATATTCTTGCTCCTTCCTAGATGGCTTGAACTTGTTGCTCCTTTTGGTAAATACACATTTGACACAATGCATGGTGCGGCTTCTGTGAAGTGCCACCGAATCCTACTTCTTCAGTTGCTTTGAGGTAGTTGTGTTTTAATTGGATGCCTTGAAATGTCTATAGTATTTAAACATGAAGATGCTTAAAGACGTACTGTTTGGCACACAGGAAAAATTATATGCACAGAGAGACATGGAAATGTAGGTGCTGCTCAGTAATGCCCCTTGACTGCTACAGGCACTCATGATGATTTTTTCCCTTCCCTCTCTGATTCCATTACCGCTGTTTTGTATAGACTCCTTGTGGTAAGATTTTGCATTGTACATTTTGATAAGTTAGTGCAGATGTGTGTTTGCATGCATGTTCTTATTCTATATCCCCTGATAAAATTGAGTAAATTGATACCTGTTTTGCTTTTTTTCTTTCCCCTACTACTATTTTTATTTATTTCTACAGAAAAGCTTGAGAAAATGAAGCTATGCTTTGCCCCAGTGTATTTGCTGCTGTGATTTCTTTCTTATTTTTCCCTTCCCCAAACTGATGGGTAACTGTGAAACCCAAGTTCAGGAATGTAGTTGGAATTCCAGGCCCCAGTCTGGTAGAGGTGACACTTTCAGTCCCAGGGGAAGAAGCCAACTGCTTTGTTTATCAACATGCAAAGTACAGCACTGTATTTCTGGTTCTCCAAGAAGCAGCACTGGCAGGGAAGAGAGCCGCTTGCTTGGATAAAAGATGGTTGATAGAAAGGTAGTGATGGTTAATAGGGGGAGAGGAAAAATGTGTAATTTGGGGGTGTAGAAGGAGGGTGGGGGATGACAAGCCAACAAAGTAGCAGGAAACCACATGAACATGAAAAGGAGGAAGACAGACTATGACAGGAGACCATCATGTTTCAGCGCTTGAATATAAATATACAATCTTAGGAGATAATGAAGGGAAAGTAGAAATCAAGCTAACCTGTGCTTTGGGAAGTTTCAAAATGGATTAGCTGTCATATTTTAAGGAGGGTGTATTCCAGGGAACTTAATACAGAAAAGTGACCTTATCAAATTACTCATGTATAGGGATTCAGCATGGGTGGTTTTTAAATAAAGAAAACACATACACATGAAAAGATTTGAAGGCATTTTAACATAAAAATATTGAAAAATAGCAATTTTGGGTATAAGTCTATGAACAGACTCTCAGAGAGACACTCAGTACAGTGTATTTGTATTTTCCTGTTTTACCAATGTAAACATGTAAATCGGTTTGTAGGAACTGTATTTTAGATTTATGTAGTAATACATATACCTATACATAAAGACATCATATTCAAGTTCTGGTTTGATTCCAAAATCCACATTTATCAAATGGTTACTTAAAGAGGATGTCTCAATACAGTAACATGATTAAATGCCTCTCACTTTAAGATTTGATAAAAAATGATTTTTTTTGTCTCTGATGTTTCTACGGAGTACTTGGATTTTACTCTACGTTTCAGAGCTTTTTAATTCACTGCTCACAAGCAAATTTACATCTTAATTATAGAGTTCACATTTAACAATATAGACAGCATAATGCTACTGGTAATTAAGCTTTTAGTACCTGCTTTTATACAGTAGTCTGAGCTGTAGTTTTGCTGTGAGAGTTCCAATTCCTAAACTTCCATGTATTTACACCAGGTTTGTAGGAAGCAGGCCCAGTCTTTCACATAAGGTTAAATATATAACACTGGAGTCTCTCTGCTGTAAACATGTACAACCACGTCTATTGAACTTACATATTTTGGAATTGCGTTCTGTTGTTGTATTTATTTGGTAAAATGCTGTGAAACAGACTTGGAGAGGGCATTTGCGTTCCCATCTGTTAATGTTATTAATGCATTCTGGGGGCGTGCACTGATCTGTTTGGATCTAAAAGATTGTCATTTACATCATGTTAGGGCTCCAGCCACAAAAGATTTTGTAAGACTTGAGCTG
Source organism: Strix uralensis (assembly GCF_047716275.1). Taxonomy (NCBI): domain Eukaryota; kingdom Metazoa; phylum Chordata; class Aves; order Strigiformes; family Strigidae; genus Strix; species Strix uralensis. Next base: position 105,516,464 of record NC_133974.1, on the reverse strand, counting down.
AATTATAAAAAATTACGGTCTTTTCAGTGGTGTGGTGTGTTTTTTTTTTTTTTTCCTAGAAATAGCCTGCGTCTGTTTTCACTGGTAGGGGCTGAAACACTTTGAACCTGGAAAATAAGTATGGTGTCTTATTTGTAATGTTAAGTAAAAATAGTAGCTTTTGAGAGAAAAAAACGCACCCCCAATTCATTACTGATCCTTTCAAAATGGGGTGTGTGCGTGTGTTTCAGTGCAAACAGTGTCTCTAAATTTGAGTACGGTCATTTTCTTGGAACAAGTTTAATCAGGGATGTTTCATACAACAGAGATGAGCAACTCTGAGCTGGCTCTAAGCAGTGGTTTGTTGGAATGGGGCTTGGTGATGTTTATGCCAGCATAAACATCAGGCAGGGCTATGTGTTTATTTCCCTTTCAGTTCGGTAAAATTTACTTTACAAAAACCCAAACTCCGAAACAGAGTAGAGGTCTATGGACGCTCCCAGATTTACTAATGCAGACCTACTACAGTACAGTCCTTATCTTGTTAAAATGAGGTAGGTTGAGCTAGTCCACTATAATCCCTCCCCAGTTAGAAAAGAAATTGATTAGTTCAGGAGCTTTTCTTTATTATATCTAAACATACACATCTGAACATCTAAATATTTGCACAGGGGCATACACCTTAAATATACCCGTGTTACAGATGTAGCTGAGCTGTGTATGAACACATATACCTGTATATGCTCCCCGTGGCACCCACGCTGTTAGGGAATGGATTTGAGTGCTCGTCTTGGTAGCAATGTCCTTTTTTAGGAAATACGAACTGAGGCTTTTAATTTTAAAATATATAATTATATATGCATATAAATTTTTATGTATTTATATTTATTTACATCTATTACACATAATAAAATCCAGCCCACCCGCCCGCCTCCCTCCCCCCCCCAGCAACTCGGACGACAATGAAAAGTTGAGTTACCCAGAAGCTTCGGCAGGCTGCCCTTGGTGTTACTATTTTTTTTTTTTTTCCCCGGCGCCGAGCAGTTCCAAAGGTTAGGGCGGCGGCAGCAGCGGTCCGGAGAGGCCGCCGAGAGCCGAGCCCGGCCCCGGCCGCCACAGCCCAACGCCCCGGCCGGCAGAGGCAGCGCCAACTGCGTCCTTCGCCACCTTCACCGGCAGTCTGCCGCGGTACCTGCCGAACTGCGCGGGAACTTCGAGCCGGCCTCCCCGGGGCGGGGCGGGGAGGGGAGGGGAGGGGAGGGGAAGGGAGGTCGGGCAGCTCCCGGCGGCCGGCGGCGCGGACATCTCTGCGAGCTCTGCCCCCGCCGCCGCCGCCGCCTGAGGCCGCTCCCCCGTCCCCACCCCTCTACCTGCCGCCCCGGCGCCCCCGGCGCCTGATTGGCCGCGGCCCCACCAATCGGCCGCCCCCCCGGGCCGGGGGGACTGCATATGTAAAGCCCTACTTCATATTCATGAGCTCCGAGCGGGGCTTTAAGTCCTTGATTAGGCGCGCGGGCGAGCTTTTGGTCCCCACTGGCCGTGCCTGCCGCCGCCGCCGCGCCCGGGGAGCACTCCTGCCAAGTGCGCCGCGCTCGGCCACGGAAACTTTGCTTTACCGCGGGGGCGCACGAAGAATGGTCGCCGGGCGCACATGGATTCGGTAGAACTTTGCCTGCCGGAGCCGCTCTCCCTGCACTACGAGGAAGAGTAGGTACCGCTCCCCGCCCCCACCCCACCACCGCCGCCGCCTGCCCCAAAACATGACAGGCGCCTAGACGCCGCTGCAGGTAACGCTGGGCCGGGGCCGCGGGCGTCAGCCGTCGCGGGCGCGTCGGGCCCGGCCCGGCCCGGCCCGGGGCACTGCGCGGCGGCTGCGCGCCGGGAGGCGGTGGGGGGGGCGCGGACGGGAGGCGCCCGGCAGCGGAGCCCTCCGCGCCGGCGAGGAGCGGGGCTGTCGGCGGGCCAGCGCCCGGCCCCGCCGCCGCTTGCCCCGGCGCTCGCCGTCTGACAGGTGCGCCGGCTCCCCTGTCAGCGCCGGGGCGGCGGGAGGGAGGAAGGGAGCCCGCCCGCCGCTGGGGCGACGCTTGGGAGCGGGCGGCCGCCGCGCTGCCCTGAGGTAACGGCCGCCGGGCGCCGCTCCGGCCGGGCAGCGGGAGCCACCGGGCGGGTGTTTTGTACTTTTGGAGGCGTCCGCGCCGCACGGCGTGGCCCGCTGCCCTTGCTTTTCCCTACAAAAGGCAGCGAAATACTTTTTAACGAGCCGCAGTTCTGGGCTGGCACTTAGTCGCTACCTGGCGGAGCGTCTCCGGCGAAAAGCGTGGCGCCCAAACAAAACCAGGCGGGCTGGGGCTGGCGAGTGGCTCCTGAACTTGCTTTCAGCCCGCAGCCGGGATTAAATATTCGTATATCACGGGAGCTGTCACCGATTCATTTTTCTTTATGTCGAGCCACTTACGTAGCCGTGCCTCCGTACTGGGCTGAGGGTGACAGTAACACCGAAGAAAACCCCCACGCTAAGAGCCAGCATCGCCCCAGACGCAGGCAGTGGAGAGGCTGTATTGAGAGGTGACAGTGTATTATAGGTAGATGCCCACTAGCTGTCCTTACTGTCTGCATATTGCATTGCTATTTGTAATTAAGCCAGAGATGAAAAGTGAATTGCGGTGGTCGCGTGTGGGTGAAATAATGCGGGAAGTAACAGATAGCCTGGCTCGCAGGAATACCATTGGGGAAGGGGAGGCAGGGAGAAACCCACTCTAATATTCCGGGATAAATAAAAGAAAATAAATAGACGTAGGATGCTTTCTCAGATGTGGTTTATAGGTCAGTGCACTGTGAGCTGCTGTATAGTGTGAGATAGCTTCGTAAATGTAAGAATGCAGTTTCCACAGCTTTTACTAAGTGACACGTTTTTTATAAAATATGTAAAAAGACGGTAAGTTTTTTGGGTTTGTTTTTTTTGGGGGTGGATGCTCCCCCCCCCCAAGAGCTTTCTTGAATTTACCTTCTCGCAGCTAATTTGAATGATTAGTTTAGATAAGCCTCTTAGAGTAGATGCATTTAAATGAAATCGGGGCACATGTCTTTTTGGCTCTGGTGCAAGATTCAAACTAATTTTTTTCTTTCTCTTTGGCTCAATTAAAAGTCATCTTAAAACACTCCCCATGTATTGTCCTAGTGTAGGGTTTGAGGCATGTGTGGTTGAGTGGACACAGAGAAATAACTAACATTCAGAAACATATCTGCTTCTGTGTCTCAATTAAGAAACCTCAGAGTTTTACACGTTATTAATATAGTAATTATGGTTTGACTATATATTGTAATGTGAGTATGCACGTACAAGCATAAAAACATGCAAAATAAATATAGTAGTTTTTGCAGTTCTTAATGTTATGGATGAGGGCAGAAAAGATTTGATCTAAAAATTGTCCGAACATTTTAGGAGTGCACAGACATCTGTCTGACCGTCACTAGGTATGCTTTGATTTTAAGGCAGAGCGTGTTAAAGAATGCAATAACTTAAAGCCAGCTGCAACCTTGGCTTTTTGCTTTTTCAGCAATAACAATAACACTAATAATTACTAATAGTTAATAAGCTAACAGATGCAATAAATATATCTGCTCATTTTGACATATGTGTCAGTTTAATCATTCTAAATGAATCGGTGCGTTCATAACGTGAAATCTCCTTCAACCTCTGATTAAAATGTAACGTTGACTAAAGGATTATAGAACGGGCTTAATTTTACTGACTGTTTTAACAGTTGTCACAGCTGTTGGAAGAAGGAAAGGCAATTGAAACACTCCAAAAAAGCGAGGCGGGGAGGGAGAGTGGGACTAGTTTAGGAAATTTAAACATGATCTCTGAATGCCAAACATAGAAAACTGAGGAGATTTGTAACTCCAGAAAGCTTCTGTGCCCTATGTACGTTTGCCCTTTGTGGCTCACTTGTGTTTCATTAATTTGAACCCTCAGCAGTTTCCCTACTTTCCCCATTTAAAAATGTGCAACAGCGTTTAAACATGAAACAAGTTCAGCTGTTGCAGCGTGCGTAGATTTTCATCTTAGAGCGCAACAGATAAAATACAGATGACAAGAAATAAAGGCTGTGTAGAATGGCTATAACATTTAAAAAGCGGACGTAGGTGTCACATCACGTGAATACTTCAGTGCAATGATGGTCGGTATACATATTTTATATTTTTCTAATCGTTCTCATGTTGCAATGTGGGAATAGTCTGTGGAGTTACCCTGCGAGTCTGTCTGGGTTATGTTTGTGTACGGGTGAATGTGTGTGTGTGTATTCACATGCATCAGCACGTAAATATATATGTATTTATGTGTATATGTGCCCTCCTGCAAGGGGATTATATGCTAAACATAAAAGAGTTTATGTCAGTTTCACCGTTCTTTAAAATATTTTGGCATAGCTTCTAATTCCTGAAGAATTTTTTAGAAGTGTCTTTCATTTGTAAAGGGAGGAAAGGGGTGGACTGCAGAACGCTCCTTTGTGAAGTGGGAAGCAGCACTTGATTCCACTCCACGGTTTCTCCAGGCTGTGGAGATCTTTAACCTCATGCATTTGTCTTATTAGATAGCTATTTACAGTTGTTATGAAGAAACAAAGCCCAAAGGTAATATTAAAGTCGGAAGTCTCCCGGCCTCCGTACACGCACCCAGTGGGTAAGGTGGCGCGCAGCTCCGTGTTGTGAAGCCAGCCCCCAGGTGTGGGTGAGTGAACAGCCCCTGCCTGTGTTCTCCCCTTGGGCAGCAGGCAGGCCTTGCTCCCTTCTTCCTTCTCTGTTTCCGGTCGTAGGTCTTTGCTTTTTTGGTTTTGATGGACTGCTGGCAAGTTTTTAAATCCTGCAGAAACTATAAAGGGTTTGTGCTGAAATGCCCATCTGACAGCCTTTCATTTACTGGGGTTTGTCCCTCTTTCAGTAATGGTTGCTCATTTTCATGTGTTTATGGTTGTGCTCTTTTATTTACTGAGCCTGGTGCGTTGCAGCGGTAATTAACCCGTGTTATTAGCAAAGCCCTTGTGGATATCCATTAATTCTCTTGAATGGCTGATCATTTTTTCTGTACTTTTTTCCCCCCGTTTTTTCCTAAAGCATGCTGTCCTTTTTCTAACAGTCCTTAAGCTTTAATATTTTCCACAAATTTCTTTCTAAACCGAGGCAGGTAGAAGGGCACCATCCCCATAGTTCCATAATAAAGAATAACTATTGTCTTAACAAACTGTTTTCAGAGATGCTAATGGGAAGGAAAACAACTGGGAGAATCTGTAGGGAACAATTTATTTAATTATTATTTTTCAAAACACATGCTTAATGATAAGAAAAGAGATAAGAATTTCCTTAGTCTTTTTTTTTTTTTTTTTTTTTTGTGTAGCTGCATTAGCTGTTTTGAATATTTTAGCGTTCATATTTTAATCAGATTTCAACTTAGTTAATAGCACTTTGGGCATTTAAAAAATATTGAGCCAGCAGAAAAATACTTGTGCTTGCACTGCTGAGAAAAGATAAGGGCCGCCTCATTAGCCAACCCTACTTTTGCAATTAATTTCAAATACATGGTGCTATTCATCAAATACAGAAGGTAACTTGTCTATGATAATATTTAACAATACTTGAAACCTACTTTGCTTAGAGTAGCTAAAAAGTATGATAAGTCTATTCTCACAGATTATGTCAGTCCATATGCTATGCTGCTATTTCTGTATGTTACAGAGCGAAATTATGATAGAAAAATTACAGTATAAAAATATGAATTATGTATAAGTGACATGATTATTCATTTTACGGAATGTTTTTAGAGGACTGACCCTTCACCTACAGGGAGGTTGCCTGCACCCCTGTGGAAGTGTAAGTAGGAATGAAAAAGACACTTATTTGAACCTTTCAAGGAAGTACCTCAAATAATTATTTTTTGCTTAAGTGAAATGGATAGGATAAGTAGGAAAAAAAAAAAAGGGAGGAACTCTTGCTTCTATTAAAGCTTAAAGTAGCCCCTGTCTATAAGATAAGCTTTGCTATGAATTCTTCTTCATAGCACATTCATGGAGGGAAGAAACAATAAAATGTTGATCCGTTACAAGTGCATATGAGCCTCACGCTACCAAGCTCTCTAGAGGAAATCTGTGATTATGCCGGGCCAGTTTGTTCAGTTTTTATCTCTTTTACATCCACTGGCCTTGTATTAAATTGTCATTGTCCTAAAGCACATGAGAGAGAAATGAATTGCATTTCTCGACATGATCTGACAGTGAAATATTTAGCCTCTCTGTCTCCAATCATACTCATATGTATGTTTGATAGTGCAGGGATGACACCAACAGTCGCTGCAGCTTGACATTCCACTTATTACATGTTCTTTTACATTTTGTGTATCCTCTTTTATACTTGAGTTAGGTAATCATATGTGCATACGGTCATATCTGTAGAAGCACACGTGTGGTTTTGTTTTATATATTTGCATTTTATGTGGAAATCCTCTGTCTATGCATAGCAAGTTTTGAGTTCAAATACATACATATATATCTCTACGCACGTGCGTGTGTTCCAGGTATATAGTGTATACCTTATGTGATTTGTGCAATGTACATCTATTGTGTGTTTGCACACAGACATGTATACAGTAAGTATGTGCAGAGCTACATAACTTCCCTCTGTGCAGCTGCTTGTCAAAAACCTGCTGCTTTTATATGTTTGTTTATTCCTTATCCATGAGGAGAGAGCTGGCCAGCAACGTAGATAAAGTATTTGCACCTGATTTTATATTAGATTCTCCATAGAACCTGGCATTTTCTGTATTTGTACTTTTTTGTACAGTTTTGCTTTTAAAAGAAAATGCTGTATTTTTTTAAATAAAAATTTCCTCTTCCAAATAATTTACATGACTAATATTTATTCATATTCCTGTAAGTTTTGGCTCTCAATCAGAGAACTGGTTTTTCAGCTACATGTGTCCTTGGATACACAGTTACGTTTACACCTAAAGAATATAATTATTTTTAGGGGGGGGAAGCCTCCCACATATGGTTGTTAATATAAATCATGATGTCCTCAGACATAAGTATAAAATACACATTCCATTTTAAAGGTCCTTAGTCCTCACCAAAAATCCTATAGTTTTTTTGTTATGGTTTGCTTGTCCAGAAGTAAAATTACTGTGAAACATTAAAGAAAAATATTAAACTGAGTTATGTACTGCTATTTCAGATAGTATTACTTAATTATTTTTAAAGGATTTTGGTTTGTCTTTTCAGTAGCACTTTGGAGAGTAACTTCGATAGATATGATAGACTATTGCTTTTTGACATGTATATCTTGTGAAACAATTTATGTATTTGCTATGTTACAGAAGCTTTAAATCTCTTGGGTTTGTTTACATAATGCTTGTAATGTTTTTCAATTAATTTGTATTTCCTTCAAACAAAGAAGGGCTTTTCTCTTTGCTATTCCTTAATATAGCAGGTTTGCATTAAAGGGGATCTTGCCTAATTTCCTCTTTAAGGAGCAGAGCTTTTTAATGAGAGCATCATTTCCCACTACTTTTAAAATTGAAATTTTTTTTTTTTTTTTGCTTCAGCTTTCTAGACTTTCTAGGAAAAATCTCTGTTAACATCCTAATGAAAGTTAGAGCGATATAGGTATTTTTACGGAGTGTAAGACAAGCGTATGTTACTCTTCTTTACTGCTGAATATCTAATTCTTACCATGGGTCACCTCTCTGAACCTGTATGAAATCTAGATGGAATTTTCTGATTTAGATCAAAATAATTTACAAGGCAAACTAAAAAATACTATTAGAAATATAAATTCATATTTTTCATGACACTAGCACAGAACATTAAGCATGAAATTGGAGAAGGGTCTCCATATACTGCAGAAAGTTAGTATATCGGGGTGTATGATATAGAGGTTCCTTGTCCTCGGTCTAATCAAGCCATTTATATTATCTTTGTACAGAATTGTGCACATTTATTTATATGATAACCTACTGAAATATGATGAGTTACCTCTATGCGTGTGAGAATAGTATAAATATATCCTTTTATCATAAATTGAAAATTATATTCCCTTTCCCTGACTAAAACCGCTTTGCAGATTTGAGCTGCAGTCTTTATGTGGGAGGAGGGCAGATTTTGTTAAAGGGTTGTGTTCTGAAACCAAACTTCTAAGATAAAGTGATTTGAGGTTTTTTAGGTTATTATTCCATAGGTTAGTGTGGATGTCTCTTACTCCTCTGTATCCTTCCATGTTGCTATAAGTGAAAGAAACCGCACATCTCCTTTTCATCATTTTGATTGGAACTACATACCATATGTAATGTGTTTTGGCAGCACTTACCTAGCCAAAGAAAACAAATTAATATTAGCCATGCTGAGGGGTGTCAGAAGTATCACAGATGTGTCGATTTAGCTTTGCTCCATCACACACTCTTTCCTTAAACAACTGGTCAAGCTGTCGCAAAATGTAGTGTTGTCTACAGTGAGATTCTAATAGGTGTGATCAGAGATTGATGGCTTCGGCGAGTTAGAATGAGAAGATGATGTGGAGTTCCTGTTGCTTGTTTTGAATGGCCTCAGAAAAAACGCAAACAAAAACAAAAAAAAAGGAAAAAATGAAAAAAAAAAAAAATTACAAGCCAGCCCACTCCCTGTGTCTCCCCCCCCCCCCCCCCCCCATCTCCAGCTAGATATTAAACAATTTAAAGTCCTGCAGATACAGAGGTACTGACAAGTGTAATGAAAAGGTCTATCTAAGATGTAGTGCTAACTTTTTCCTGATCATTTCTGAAATTCCTTCCAATATAAAGGTGCCAGGACCAGTGGGGAGATGACGAGGTGGCTTGTTTTATTCAGTCCATCCTTATCCGTGATATTGCTGCTCTTTCTCCCCTTTCCCCATGTTTCTGGGTTTGCTTCTAGAGGTATTTTTGGAAGAAACACTTTTTTCATCTCACACATGAATGTTTTTAAGGAAATACAAGATGGAAAAATCTAATAAAGAAAAATAGTTAACAAAATGGTGAAATCATACTCCTTTATGTACTCTTTAGGTATGCTCTTGGTATAGCCAGTTACTGGCAGTTTGTATAATTCTCCATGTATTGAAAATGCAACAGAGAGAAAGGATCAAGCAATTTTCTGTGTATTCTTCATTTACTTTTTAATTTTTTTTTCTGTCTTCAAATTGGCTGTGGGATTTGGTTTCTGTCTTTTTGGAGGATGAATGCCAGTGTCCTTTTATGTTTAAGTTGGTATTTTCTTGCTTAGATGGACTGTGATATGCTCAGTTGACAAGTATTAATGCTAAAATAGTTTTCAGAGGAATTAATTTCAGAAAGTCTGTGAGGTTTTCTTTAGCATAATTATTTTTTTTTAAAAAGGGAGAAAAAACGTCTTGTAAAAATAAAAGCTAAACCTGTTGTGCCATCTTAAAAACAAACAGATTTAGAGTGTGTTTCTGAAAGTGAATGCACATGGATTGCTAGCAAAATTATCTTCAGAGAATGGCAAAATTCTTATAGGAAAAAGTGGATGATTTCCCCCCCCCCCCCCCCCCCACATCGTGGTAGTTTAATGTTCCATGAATGCAAGATTTCGTCTGCTAAATTATATTCACTTTTCCAGCAGTGAAAGAATTCCCTGGCAGTGTTCTCATAGCAGCCGTTAACGTAGTGGGACAGATCAGATGTTTTGAAGTGGCATGAAATGCCGTGTCTTTAACCAACTGTTCCCGTGAGCGTTGAAGGGGTGAGAATCGGATTCCCAATAACTGAGTAAAGCTCACGAGCACCCCATCGCTCTTCTCACAGGAGCTGCTCGGGCCCAGTTGGTGCTGGGTGATATTTAAAGAGCTGAGCAGCCACTGTCGGTGGCTGACATCAGTATGAATGACACCTGTCCCATCAATCACCAGGCCGTGGTGTCACAGATGGAGAAACAACAATCGGCTGAATTACCCGGCACTGCACACTTGGCTTAATTCAGCTCATTGTTCTCCCACAAATCTAGAGGATGGCTCGGTCTGTGCCGGGAGTCCAGACAGAAGCACAAGATGGGCTCAGGTGGTGGCACGTGCCTGCCCTTTGCTGCTCCATCAGAGGTATTCAGCAAAAGGCTGTCAGTGGGTGGGGGTGGTGGGAAGGAGGGGATCCATGCAGGGACTGAAGCTTCAGCTTCTGAAGAAGGCTGTAATTAATCAAGAGCTGAAACTCAGGATTTCTCCCGGCCTTCCAGAACTTTTCATTTAGCTAGCCGAAAGCGCCCAGTGCACAGCCCGGTTAACGTTTAACTCTTCAAATACTACGTTGTGGCTGTCGTTCCGAGAGGAATGAAGGGAGCTTTCGAACACATTTCCTATGGCTATGCAGTGAGCAAAATCTTCAGAGCTGTGGCCCTTCTTGAAGTGGTAGATCTTTTATTATTATTCAGTAGTTAGTACTGAAAAGTCAGTATCTGACACACTGAATGAAAAGGAGAGTTGGCGAGAGGCTTATTAGGGGGGGAGTGTTGTTTTTTGTTTTTGTGGTGGGTCTTTTAATCTCAGTGCCAGACAAAAGTTGGATCATGAGAAATCATGGTCTTGTTCCAGACAAAAACAGTAAAGGCACTTAAATGCTTTCAGACACTGTAACCATTTTCCCTTCCTTTCTTTCTTTTTTTCTCATCCCTTGCAAATCAGACAGTTCCTAGAGGACAGGAGAATAAAATAAACAGAAAAGCAAATAGAAATTATTTCTCTGCTCTTCAGTCCTCTGTCAGGTATACTTTGACTACATGTGAATCCTAGTGCTTCCATGCGCTTTTCCAAGTAGCACCATGTAAATGTAAGTGATCATTCTTACTTCAGAAAATTTTTCTCTTTTTTTTTCGCACCCCTCCTTTTCTTTTTTCTCCTCACATCGCTTTTGTGTTATGTGCTATAGAGTGGCTGTATTTTTGTTGTCAGCTAATTCACTGCTGCTTGTTTTTGTTACAGCTGATGTCACGCAGAAAACCTGTAGCATGCCAGAAACAGGCTACAATGTATTGAAGACGCAGCTTATGTTTGATTGTGTGTAAATACAGTTAGTTAGTTGGGTTTATCTGATAGCCTGGCAGAAAGAGAGAGGAGCAGTACAAACTGTTTTCAGTAACTGTGCTGTTCATACACCTGATAAGATTGAGAGTGCTTTCGAACTACTGATATGCTTTGAATAAGAAAAGAATAATCACATCCATTGGCACCGGCTTATCAGGAATGAAGTAAAATGCCAGCACTTTTACATTAGCAAAAGTAAATGTTTTAGACACTTTGGGCCTTTTTTCCATTTAAATTAAATAGCAGGGTGCTTTTGAGTGTTCTGTAATGAATGGAAGGATTTATTACCTTGACAAAATTACAGGTGAATATGTTGAGAGAGGAGTCCTCGGCAACAATAACAGCTCTTTTGATAAGTGGCTACATCTATTCATGCTTTTGGTCCAGAAATTCAGTAATTTTATCCTCTCTCACTCTATGAAGTGCAGTGGCTAACTTACAGTGTGCAGTTCTTCATAGTGTAACATACTCGAACATTTTGTAATATACTGACAACACATTTGAAATTCAGCACGTAACACGGCTGTTCATGAAATAATGCTTGATCATTTACTAGTATGTCCTCTGCCTTCAGTTGCTGTGTATTTTTGTGTTTGAAAAAGAATATATCTCAGAGCCTTTGCTGGGAAAGCAAGGTATGATTCATCATTAGCTTACCCCAGCAGGCACGAAGCATGCTCGGATGCACTATTATCTTCTCAAAGTTCATGGATTTTTGTTTCTGTACCTTTTAATTTTTTTTTTTTTTTATTTTGAGGTTCTTTTTCTTTCACGTGCCTACAATTAATTTTGGGATATTCAGATTTGATGAATGATAGTGCAAGAGCAGATTTGATTGATTTTGGATTATTATTGATTACTGTCAATGAGATCACTGTGACACTCTGAAATCAATGGTATGTGATTAAACCACTGTTCTATACATTAGGCAGCAGTGGGAATTTAGGAACTGAATGTTCACAAGCTATAAATTGAGAAAATGTTCAGATTTAAATAGTCCTTTGTTTGGCATTTACTCACCAAAATATGTTTCTTGGGAAAGTTAGTTTTCCCAAGTGCAGGCTTTCAGTAAAAGAAAGGTCATTGATTTAAGGTTTATTAAATTTTAGCTAAAAACAACTGGCTCCATTTGGGTGTAAAATAATTTAAGTACTTACTGCAGGCAACCTTCATGCTTTAGAGCTGTTGCTCAAAGGTTTCATTCTTCTATGAAGATGTCAACTGTAAATATAAAAATGCATCACTGAAAATGTAATGGTTTAAAGATTCAAACTGAAATAAAAATTCCTGCCTGGGGAAAGCACTATAATCAAAATAAAGTGGTCTTAACTTTTTTTTCTGTGGAGGCCATACTTGAAAAGAGTGCTTGAAGGCAGCAGGTAGTGAGGTTGGTAGGGAATGCCAATTTTCATTTATTTATTTATTTATTCTCCCCCTCAGATGATGATAGTGTACCTTTGGAATCGGCAATACACTTCAGCCCCTAATACTAGACAATATGTAAGCTGCTGCCGCTTCTGAAATATGGTATCCTGGCATTTAAGTCAACTTTATAATCTGGCAAAAACCCCACCTGGCAATATTAAAATCCACCTTCTGAAGCACTTCTATTTCTGAAAGCTTTTTATATCCTTTTATATCTTTTTAGCATATATTAAATGTCTTAGGAGCAGTGGCCTGGATGTACACTTGATGGATGACTGGGGCGGGGCTTCTCCCCCCCCCCCCCTTTTTTTTTTTTTCTAATTTTTTAAAAATGTGTGATACTTGCATATTAGGTCATGCTGGAACAGGAACACTGCAGATGCACCTGTTTGACAGAATTACTGGGGGGGGTTTGTACCATTGTTAGATAAGTTACAAGAGATTTTTCAAGGTATGAAGGACAGCCTGCTGCCAGGCTCTTGCATCTGTCTTAAGGAATCTTTTGCTTTTGCTGGTAGTGCCCTGATTCAACACTAAATGGAAAGAATGCCATTCATTTTAGTAGATTTTGGATCAGTCTCTATAATTAATTTAAAAAAAATGAATGATTTGGTAGTATTTTAAAAGAAATCAATGAAGAAATGGAGCCTGTGTCCGAGGATTCACTGCCAGGAAGTGACATTTGCACCAGTATAGAGTTGCCTAAGGGAGTGTGACCAGGAAATACTAAGATTACCCCATAATATTTTCTGTGTGAGCTTAAAAGCAGTGTTGGCATTATGCCAATATCTTCAGTCCTGTGTTGACTAAAGAGGAAGTAGAAATGCTTCAGGTGGAGATGGTAAGACAAAGTGAGACTGACCCCTTTTTTCCTTGGTTTTACATTTGTATTGAAAGAGAGGTTGAAATGCTGAATTTACGTGAGGATTGAGTGATCTTGGTTTGTTTCTGCTGATGAATTTTGGATGAGAAGTTGTAACATGGAATACATATATCTGCTTGGTGTGTATTATCTTCCTATATAGGCAGAAACACCTTGGTGTTCCTATGCAGAATTAAAAAGTCACAAAGGATGGTCATGGTCATTCAGCACGTCTTTCACCATGAGATGCAAAATAAATTTTAATAGATGGAGAATTGCCTTGACTGGCCTCCCACCAACATTTTATTTATGAAGAGGTTCATATAGTGTTTAAGAGATATAGGAACTGGCTCTTGGACAGAGAGCATTTTTCTGCTTTCTCTTTTGTAGAAAGAAATAGGCCAAGATGGCATAACAGGATAAAGGAGCCATAGAGAGTTCATTCTCCAAATATTCTGATGCTTCTTTATGTTATTCTAGTCATATAAAGAGTGCCTTAAAGTAGGTGTGAAAGTAGTATGTCCTGCCTTCCATTTTAGGGACTTTTCTAGCACAACACTTTGTTGTAGATAATGGTGCCTATATCTGAGTCTCTGAGTTAGTAAAGTTGCATGTGATTTCTATCCCTGATCTCGATGCACAAATTGCACACCAAACAAAGGGTTTCTGTTGTAATTAGTTTTCCTTTCCTTGATTTTCTTACTCTTTCTGGATATGAGCACTATTGTAATTCCAAACTTATTCCTTTAATCACAGATCACCTTTTTGTCTCTGATAAACCATTCAGTATTCTGTACAAATGAAGCCATATGTGTGTTTTACTGTTGGGATCAATGGGAGGAAAATCTGACTTCCTGGCTTTTTTTTTTTTTTTTTTTTTTTTAATGCTTAAATGTGTCGATCAGCGTTGTGATTGAAAAAAGAAGCTGTTTTCTAGAACAGTACCATTTGAATTTCATCTGAAAATATGTTAAAGGAAGTTTCTTGGAAAATCTGCAAAAGCCTGTTTCTGTAGAGGTTCACAAAAGGATGCTTTATCAACATTCAGTACTTCTGTTAGAGCAAAGCCCATTATTTTCTTGGGCACAAAGGAAAAGGTTTGTTACGCAGCATATATTTATAAAGGTTGTGTCTATGAGATTTTCTCTAAGATTTGCTACCTGGAGAAGAATTAGAAAAGCTAGGCATGAGGACTAAATATAAGCATGTGCACTTAAAAGCCAATTTTACATTTTGAACAGTTGGGAGTAGCATAGTAAGGAAAATGGGGCATACATGTCAGTTCTAACCTTTTACAGTTTTTGCATAGCAGTTGGGGTTTTGTTTCCACTTTAGTGATTAGTTTTTTTGTTGAAGCTGGTGAGGATTGTCTCAGAGCAGCACAAACCACAACCCATCAGCGGGCTGCTAGTCGGCAGCAGGTGTGAACAACATAAAACAGGATTAACGCTGAACCAGAGTGTGCACTAAAAACAGAACCCCTGCCTTGGTTTTACAAGGGCAGTAAGGTAGAAGCACTCTTGTAGTGTTTACTAAACAGTGTTCAGTGGACTATGTAAATGGCTCTCTCAGCTGCAGAGAAGTGCAAGAATTGTTACGTATTTGAGATTTTTAAAGGCACTTTTTCCTCCTTTAAGAGTAGACCTCTGTTAGTGTCAAACCAGAGGCAGAGTGGCAAATGTCATGGTGTTCAAAGTTAGTGCTTCAGTTTCTGCAGCAGAGGGAAGGGAGGATGGAATGTCAGCATTCAGCGTTTAATTTTTTTGGTCACTGACACAGGGGAGCAGGTAGATTATATTGTCTTTTTGAAATTATACCTTTATGATTTAGGGTTTAATGTCTGCTTATTTCTTCTGTACACACTTCCTTTTAAAAGGCAGCTTTTCCATTCCTTTGCATTTGCATATTTGGGAGCTTTTAAAGCCATGTGTTTATTATATCTGTTACATTCAACATCAAAAATCTGCTCTGTATTAAAAGTAAGGGGGATACATTTGCAGTGGAAGCAGAATTTACTTGTTGTTATATATTAGGATTGTTTATATGCTACTCCCATTTCTCTGCTTCTATCAGTATATTATCTGACCAGAGAAATTTTCATGTTTTAAGTAAAGATATGTTTAAGGTGACGTAATTTTTTGTAAATACTGTGTGCAATTCTACTAACATGAGGGTTTGTTTTATTATTGTTGTTGTTGGTTTTTTTCTCTTTCCCATTGTTCCTGGACCAGACTTTGAAAAGAGGTTAGTATCTCTCAGGGTGCATTTGCACAATATGTATAGTTTGATTTGAAAAAAAACCCCCAAAACAACAGAAAAACCCCCAAACAAATAAAAAGCACAAAACCAAAACCCCAACCCACAAAAAACACAACTCATTTTTCCTGAAGTGGTTAGCATTTTCAGAAGTTCTACAACTTTGGCCCTAGGAAAGCTCATCAGATCTTCTGTTTGCAGAACTCTAATGAAAATTTGATCCTTTTTAAAATCGACTTGATGGCATTTATATCAAGTTCAGTTTAAGTATAATTATGTCTTTTCTATGATGCTGTCATGGGACTAGGATTGACAGTTACTTTCCTCATAGAACAGAATAAAGTTTTTTATCATTCAGTGTTCTTTCTTCAGCAGTAACTTCTTGCAAATTATCGGATTATAGATACATATTTAGGCATGAAAATTTTTTTACTGGAATGCCTTTATGAACAGCAGCTGCTTTTGTAGGGTCCACATCCTGTCTTCACAGATACCCGTGCAACTGAATTCCTTTTGCTGTCAAGATGTCCCTATAAACCTTTTTAGAGGTACAGGTCTGATTTTTGAGGGGATACCTCAAGCTTCAGGTGATGAGGGCTTTGCTTATGCATGGTGTCCACAAAGCAATGGCAAGCATTCCACAATCAGGAAGACTGCATTCAAAGTTTAAATTTGAAGTTAAAGAGAATTGAATAGGTTTGAGAGCAAAAAACAGCCATAAGTTAATACAAAACTAGCTTGAATAGTCACACCACTTTATTAATTAATGGATTTAATAAATCCATTAAAAGCAGTTTTTTAAAACATTACCTAAACTGTGAAAATATGTCCAAACCAGAAGGAACTTGGTATCAGTCTTGAGGCCTTTACCATATCAGTTATTTAATTCTTTTTCCCCTATTTTTTTCCCTACCTACAGTTAAATACACAGTTTCAAGAATATACATGACCAGTTTCAGCTATGAGTTTTGCTGATGAAAACAGAAGGCTTGGGAAATCTTAATTTTTCATTGTATTAACTTCTTATCAGTAGTGGAACAAGTTTACCAGTACAATACATTTTTTGATTTCAAATTTGGTTCTATGATTGCTGCTCCAGTAGTGTGTGTGTGTTCCTGTTGTGACAACCTGGCAGTGGCTCAGAGGTTTATTTTTAAAGAGGCTGTTCCTGCATGTTCAGAGTTCTGTTCATCTATCGTTGTTGGGAAAACAGCTTATATCATCATAGTGAAATCATGACTTGTGTGATAATGTTTGTAAACTGACTGTAAAGTGCACAGCTTTTACTGTCTCTATTCAATGTTGTAAACTAGTTACTATAGCTTGAAATGCTTTTCTGAAGCTGGTAGTGCATAGTTCACCATTTCTAGAAGTTGCTGGTATGAAAATCTATTGCATAATTTTGTCAGTTTGCATGTATGATCCCTGGATTCTTTTACCTTTTTTCTTTTTTTTTTTTTTTTTTTTTTCCCTGAGAGGTGGTGGTATAAAACTTTAAAGTTCAGTATTTTCAGTTAGGACACATAAGCAAACAGAAGTTGTGCTGATTATCCAGAGTTTTTCTGAAGTGCTTAACCTTTTTGTCCTCAAAATCAGTCAGGGCATCCCATGAAAGCAGTCTGTCCATGGAGGTTTTCTGTAATTCCTGGCTTCTGCCAGGTCAGAAATAAACAAGAATAAACTTTTTGATAATACTGCTATGTCTTCTCCCTGAGCCAGATGAAACTAGATGCTATATTATTGTGTTTATTATTATTTGAGTCCCTACTGAATGTGTTTAAATCTCTGACGAGATAAGTTTCTGTTTGTTTCAGGCTTTAGTTTCCAGTTTGGACCAGACCTTGTTTACCCATACAGGTTTATTTACAGTCAGTTCATTTTTTCCAGTTATTCCAGTATGCTCAAAGGGATCAGAATCTAACACAGAACATGTATCGACTTACACTTTTTCTTTTACTTTCATGTAATTATTCTGATTAAAAAAAAAAAAGGATATTTTGACTCAGTAGTTGAGTGCGATTGCAAATCAATTCCATATGATTTACCCTGTTATTATTTAGTATTTCTGTTATGGTAGTATATAAAGGCCCCTGTCATGCTACTGTGGTGTACAGTGTGTAAATATATAGGTCGTTCCTATTCAGAGCTTTGGTGACTACAAATACAAGTAATTCATGAAAGCTGCAGTAAAGGGCACAACATGCCTTTTCTGTTTAATATGGCAAGAGCAACCATACTCTATGTGTGCATATATAGTTACGTAAAATTTGTGTGTGGTTTTGTATTTTAATTTAAAATAAAAGTATTAACTTCAGGCTAACAAGGAAGTACGGATTGTTTTATTGTAGATCAGCAGAAATCTACCTGGCTTTTGAGAGAGAGGTGGGTGGTTTCCTCTGTGTCAGTTCAGAGAAGGTGCATTTCATGGAAAGGAGTGAAAAGCACTGTGAAAGGGAGACAGACCAGGGAGCAACACAGGCTGCTGTTCTTGACATATCACAAGGGGTGGAAGAAGAGGTTGGAGAGACACATCTGGACAGTATTAGGATTGCATAGAGCATCTAACTGACCACTTACATCTAATACCTTTTTTCAATATAAGTTTTAAAATTCGTCCTTGAAACAGTGTTTTCAATTAATACTCTGACTCAGTTGCCTGCTGATTTGAAGAGTATGAAGTTAATCTCTTCTGCTCATTTGGACAGCAATACATCTTGTATAAAAAGAGTAACTTCTGTGGTACAGTGATACTGATGCCAGTTAAACTCTGCTAGATGTGTCATCAGATGTCTTTTTTCCCCTCAGTTTCATGTGTTCTTGCTCAAAACGCATATTACAGTTTTTTCTTACTGCCATCTTCACTGTGTTTTGCCCAGTGGTCCAGAGACGAGAGCAACATATTAAAATGTTAATTTTTGCAGTCAAAGGAAGACTTACTGCCTCAGCTTTTGTTTGCATTTTTCCTAGAAGTATCAAATCTTTTGTAATAAACTCTTGGTATTATATATCTCCTGAAATGGGAAACAGGAGAGATTCAGTCAAGGAACATACTACACAGATGGAAACTGAGGCTTTTCACTGTATGTATAATAGCTGTTAAGACTTCATCTAAAAACTGTGACCATGTACCAGAAGATACATAGATTTATATAAGAATTAGAACAGTTACCTGTGAAAGGGTAGAGGTATTTGGAAACTGAAGCTGAATAAAAATTTTTGTGAAGTCATGAGTTTTAAGATCTTTGTAAGATTTCAGGCCTATTTTGTTTTATGCACACTACTTGAGGGGCTTGCTGGAGAATAGAGATGGACTTTTCCCCTTTAAGGGAAGAGGGGAGATGCTTCTTACACTCTCTAAGTAAATTGCATTTTGGTTTAAAAAGCAAATAAGCATCTGGTCATTTATTTAACTAATTCATATAGTATTGTATGTAAGGGTTTTTTTCCCTCTGCGTACTGCTTTCTGCTACACTGATGATAATGTACCTGGAAGGAAAAGGCAGTCCAAGCTGAGGCAGCCAGCGTCAGACAGGGCGGTCTGCCATCTGTCCCACCTGCTGCATTCATGTGTCCATCTGGTTACTGCAATAGCTCATTGCAGGCTTCAACAGAAGAACATTCAGGCTGAAAAGAAGGCAGTGTGAATTATTTAGGTAGCTAGTGTAAATAAAGAGAGGGGGAGAGGAGCGAAGGGGGGGGGGGCTGTGAGAGGGCGAAAGCACTCTCTTACTCCTAGATGCTTTGGAATGTGTTAATGCATGAGAGCATTTGATTTGCATATAGATTTAGATGTATAGATCATTGTGAAGATTACAAGCCAATGAGTTTTATCTAGATTTAGATAGCTCTCAGCCTGGTTTGCACATAAAATATAGCCAGTTTCAGGAGGAGAATCTTTGGGGACTTTAAACCTAAGTGAAACTGATGAAATGTAATGCTTTTAGGTATTAATTTAGCAGAAATAAAATATTTCCTTTAAGGACTTTCTGTGCCCTTTGTTAACCAAGAATTTATAACTACTTTGCATAGTCGGTGCTTTATACACACTGTGTGGTTTTGATTTGGTTATAGTTAGTTACATTTGTAGTCATCTGTACTTCATTCTAAGAGGAAAAGCAGTTGACGAATGCTTTTCCTTTTCCTTTTCCTCTCATGTTTGTCAGCTGAAGATTAAATCTAGTCATCAAACAAATAATTTTCCAGTTGTCAGTATGTATATTGTTACACAGACAAATATATATATGCTTTTCTGCCTACATCAATGTACATAGAACACTTAAATATTTTTAGATATTTTTAATGGGGGTGAGTAAACAGAATTTCGTGTTGTTAGTGACCTTGAAAAAATATGTTTATTTTACAGTTGCTTGCTTTAATTTCAAAATGACAACCAGAAGGTTTAGACTACAGTGGATTATTTATTGCTAAAATTGAATTATTTTTAGAAAAGATAAAAATCGTTAGTGCTAGATTTGAGCATAGGAGGAAATTCATCATTCTATTCTGAACATTTTAATGATAGCAGGGTCTTGTCAGATAATTTTTTTTAAATGTGTAAAACATTAGTCCAATGCTGTGCTTAAAAAACATAAAAGATTGGCTTCATATTTTGATATGTTTCCTCATGTCAGATTCTTCTTGCTCTCAAATTTTAAATGTCAAAGTTTCCTGGGCCAAAGAATAAAACCAGGATCATCTTAAGAGGAACTCTTGAAATTGTGGGAGGGTTTTGTGTCATTGTTTTGCCTGGTTTTAGATCTGCAGAAGAAAGGGACATAGCATCTTGAAATGCCAACAGCCTGGCTACTTCTCTAAGATTTGCATGAAATTCAGCTGCAGCCTTCAAAGGGATTTGAGTGGATTGGATTCTTTAAGGTTAGTCCATGTCAAACCTATTAAGTTCAATTCACATGCAAAACCCTTTTTACGTTTTTTTTAAGCCAATAAGGCTCTAGCTACTATTAAGGCTACATCATGTACTTGCAGTACTTGCAGTAGAATGTCCATGGTAATGGATCACCCTACTGGCACGTGTAACTAACCAGTAATCCACTTTGTCATCTTTCAAATTAAAAGGTTATGTGTCCTGTATCTTCCTCAGATTGAAGAGGTTTTGTTGGCAAAAGTTGAGATCCTGGAGACTATTTTAAAGTATCTGAGTCAGTGTGAATATCCATCTTCCATCTAAAATGTGATCCCCCCAGTAAATGAAGATTAATTTAACCTTTGAAAGTAACTTAAACTCTATGTTCTTAACTTTCCAGGTCTTTGAGTTCTCCTTCTTCCTATAGATTGACTCCACTGTTAATGATTTTAGGAGTACAGTGTATGTTCTCTGGTGAAATCAGGAAACAATTGCAGGGGGAAAAAAGTGATGAAAATATTTTATGGTGTATAAAAGGATTAGTGACTACATCAGAACTGCAAGGACATGACTTTCAAAAGAAGAGTTTAATTTTTAATTTAAAAGCCAATTGAAGGAATTCTATGCATTTCAAACATTTAGGCCAAACCATCTAAATACCACGTGCAGAATTTTTGAAGTCCACCTCCTCTGAAAGGAGTACCAAATGAAGACCCTTTGCCCCTATTAGATATTGTCAGAATAAATGGATGTTAGTAGGAATTTGGGTTAAATAAGGAACACCCAACATTGTCTCAGGTTGCTTCTCGTTCTGGAACTTTCTGTCCTGCATGAGGTCTGCAAGATTTGCCCTTCATTTTGTGAATGGCTATGTATTGTTATGCTTTGGTTTGAACATTGCACACGTTTTTGTAAAATGCTGGCTAGATCCTGTAACCAGGTGAGCTGAATCTTGAAAGCAATTGTGTGTTTACTGCACGAAATCAAATTAATCCGCTTCCACAGTGGTTGCACTGGCACCTGGGTCTTCAGTATCCAGCAGGATGCTGGATTCAAAGTTGTATTCTGATGTCACTCAAGCTCACTGAATTTTGCTCAGTTTTAAAGACGTAAGTTAGGAGAAAGTAGTATCTTCTCCCTGTACTTTTTCTGATCGTGGTGTTTGAACTTTACACTGCATGCTCAAGGTAAGCACTGCTTTCAGTTATGTTTAGATCAAAAATGGATGATTTCTGTGTACTGATTGAGAACAGATTATCTCCCATTGACTTAAGGTTCCAGCTGCTCCAAGTGTTTTAAAAATATACATAAATTAGAACAGGAAAAAATACTTATTTCCACTGTTTATATCTTAAGGAAAGAAGCAAGCATCCCATGACACATACTTCATGTTTAGAATGCCCTTTTTTCTAGTAAAAGCTGAAGAAGCTGCTCTTTAAATGAAACACTGATTTTTGAGACTTGATCCTGCAAAGCATGCATGCGTAAGTCACTTGATACAGGTAGTAAATTACCTGGCTAAGTACTTGGAGGGAGGGGATAATAAACCCTTTCCAGTTGGCCTGGTTCACCTGTTTCTTGTGCAACAAATACTTAGATTTTCTCAATATAGAAAAGAATAAGATTAAGAAGTACTGTAATTAATTGTCGTGTGTTTGGCTTTTTTTTTTTTGCTTTTGTTTTAAGTTTTCAGCATCCATTTAAAGAACTGAAGTTGCTCTGACCTATGGTCAGAATTCTTTGTTGCATTTCAAGACCTCCGAGAGTAATTTTTTTAAAAAGTACCTAAACTGGGAATGTTTTAGCAGGTAAAAGATACATGTAGGATATGGAATTTTGTGTTTGCATGTAAATTCTTAATTGTTCATCTAAACATTCTTTATTGATAACACTTAAGCCGTTCAGGGTTGTGCAGAGCTTGCAGCTTTTAATACTGATGCCTTGTAGTATTAATGTGGCTATTTACAGCGTTATTAATTATATGGGCTAAATAGCAAATAGTAGCATTTATGTTGCTATTTGGTAGTGTTCCATAAAGCACGCTATTTTCTTGCTTGTAGGTTAGTGAATTGTGTTGTTACATGCATTTTTCATGTGTTAGTATTTGGGGAGGTAAAGTTAGTATTTTGCTGAGGGAGTAAAGGGGATGAAAAGGCTGTCTAGATGTGTGAATTCTCTTTTCCTTGGCACCCACAACTTTGTTGTTGAGAATATTGTAAATATCTCATTGAAGAGTATAGTCATGTTGCAAGAATTATGTATCTGTGTTGTTTGGCGGGGTGGTTCTTCTGACAAAAAAGGTGATTTGCTATCATATTTCTTTAGTGTGTTGGAGTAAATATAAAAAACCTGTACTGATACTACTAACTCGAGGTAGAAAATAACAAATCTGGCAGAAATTGTTTGACTTTAACAGCTTCTAGTAACATAAACAGAGGTAGTCCTCCTTGTTCTTGTTTATACTTGTTGTTGGCAGTCCCTGGGTGGAAAGTAGAATGGAGGGAGCAGGGCCGAGGGAGAAAGGTTAAATGGCAGAGAGGTTAAATTGCTTCAGTGACAGATTCTCTCCAGAAAGGCATTGAGTTGTTTTAAGAATTAGTTTGGGAAGATTTGAATTGAACCCACTTCTGTACTGTTCATATACTGCATTGCTAATGCTGCCAGTCTCTTGCTTTTCATAAAATCAAAATTATTTTCCAAAATGAGTAGAGAGACCACTGGGGAAATTTTAAAAAGCCAAGAAAAAACCTGTAAGTTTCATTAGCTGCAAAACTGGTTGGAGTTTTACTGGTGTGATTTTATTGTGAGATTCTTAAAAAATTACAGCAGATTATTAAAAACAATATATTTTTTACTTTTATTCTATGATTGTTGCAAGACACCAGAGAAATGTTGCAGAAATAGTTATCAGTGATCTAAGGGGGAATGTAGTTCCTCAGTTAAAACCTGTACCAACTTCTAAATGAGTCTCTGTTTGCTCCTGATGGAGATCTGTCATTGCAGCAGTGTAGTTCTTACAGTAAGAATCTTGCATCCTATCAGCTAGTCTTAAACATTTTCTTTTGGAAAAACCTCATCATACGAGCTGGGAGTCCAGGAGGATGTATGCACAATCCCTCTTCAGAAAAAATGCGCTCAATCTGTTTCAGACGAGTTCCCCGAAAGATGGGTTAAATCAACTGATTGAGCTGATTTTCTCTCTTGAGGTGATATTTTATTTATATGATAAAATGCTTGGAAAGTGATTAATTTGTCAGGGGAACATCTTGTTACTGTAAATTTGCCGAATGTGTAATAAAATTGCCATAACACAGATGGGAAAATGAAGATCTTTTAAAATGAAATAACTGAGTAGTCTGCCCACATTTTCATCACTTAAAATTAACTTAGTTAAATTTCTTTGTCATTTTTACCCCTGGAAGAATGCAGGCTGGGGAAGATTTGTGGCAAATGTGTGGTTTGTATGTGTGTGGTGGGTGGAGGGTATGGGAATGGACTGTGTAGTTTTCCTTCTGCCCTGGAAGGGATTAATAGATTTATTAAATTTCTGCCAGGGTTCCTTGATCTGAGTGATTTTTTAGAAATTAAAATACACAGGTTGGATACTCCTTCCCAGTAGGAGAAAATTTAAGAATAGGGGACCTTTGTGGGCAAGTACCTTGTCAGTAAGATGTACGTGAAGTAGTTAGTGCTTTTGTGCTAGTTTGTGCAGGATTGCTTTCAAATGCCAGCTAAATAGTGTAATACACTTCTTAGTCTTTGTAGCAATCTCTTATTGTATGGAATATAATTTAAGATTATATAAGACTATCCTTGAAAATTCAAAGGAAGGCATGTCTTCTCTGTCTCTGAGTTGCAGTGTGTAACAAGTGAAAATAGCATTAGTGAAGGAACAGTGCCTTTTATTCATACATTTTGCTACTGCTGGTCCATCTGTCCACTGGAATGAGCCACTTATCATGCTTCTGTGTTTTTCCCTTTCAACTTAAAGAATTATGAAAGGAAAATTCAATTTTTCGTGTCCTTTTATGACAGGTAGACTGGAGACTGTGGTCATTTGGATTAAAAACATATCCATCACCACAAGCTGACAGGTTATTATTATGTCTTCTTTGAATATATGAATTTTATCCCTACATGTTGGAAGTCTATGAATGGGAACTTTTTATATAAATAATTATCCTAGTAGTGATGTACTGCATACTGTTGCCATATTTTTTCACTTTTACAGCATTCTTGGCCTTATCACCCATAACATAAATCTTCGGCTCTCATATTTAATACAACCTGTAGGATAACCATGCTCGTATAACGTACAGTCAGCCAATCCTGCATCATCATTTGACTATCATTATTTGTTGTCCTGTGACAGATGTTTCAGTTGATGTCCCGTTTTGGATTTGACAGTATGTTTGATGCAGCCATCCAGGGGTAGATGAGAGTGGCCTCCTTTGGGTGTTCATGCTGATCTCCACAAACACCCTCAGTTTATTAAGCTTCTAACTATAGGCAGTAAAAGTTTTGAGTATATTGGTGTTATCTTGGTTGCTCATAATTTATTTTTTAGAACTCCAGACTATTCATGCCTTGAAGCAACGGTAATATAAAGACTCAGTTGCTGTCAGACTGTGTAAAGAACCAGTGAAGGAGTGGAGCAGATTTGGTGTATATTCAAGGCAGATGCTTAGTGAAATGCAGGTGGATTTTTATTCTGGACCTTAGTCCTATCATGATAAAAAAAGTAAAGCCCAATCTGGTATAATTATCATTTAATACACTCCTGTTAACTGATCAGAGCTGATACTCAGTTTGTCAAGCAGCCTGAACTTGCGCTGGAACTAGTAAGGCACAAAACTTCTCAGGATCAAACGTGTGCATTAATTTCGTTTAATGGTGGAAGCAGTGCTCTCTTCAGGCCAGTCTTTCTTTCACTGCTTACCCAAGGACAGTTGACTTAAGCAGAACTTTTAGATCTACAAGAAATAAATACTTGATCCAGACTTTATTTTGGTGAAATAATTGAAGCAAGTCTGTCATTAAAATACGGCTGAAATTTGCGGTGTGCAATATGGAGTAATGAATGCTGATCTGTTCATGTAAAGCTTTTCTTGGACGAGTCTCTCAGTGACTTCTGTAAGAAGAGATGACCACAGGTTCAGCACGTAGTAATTGCAGCACATTGATACAATTGCTTTATAATTGCAAGTATCAACATCCTTGTTCTGAATGTAATAATTGGGCTGGTACACCTTTCTTACTTCAGACAATTCTTCTGGAATATGCTGAATTTCTTTGTTTTCTCCCTGTGATTTCCATCAAAGTGGAAGGCAAAAGAATGAAGAGTAGAAACCATATCAGGACTTCGTTAAAAGCTCATCCTGCAAACTTGCTGGAGTCATGCAAACATTTTAAAAGTGAAAGCCATTACTTCCTGACCTTTGCTGCTTATATCCAGAGGCAAATCTCTGACATGTAAACCCAGTGGCATAAATAGGTTTGAATTACACATAGTAATATGTGAAGAACAAGGAACTGTGAAAAGCCAAAGGTTTGTTTATTTATTTGGAAAAATCTGTAATCGCACATTAAAATCCAGGACAGACTAGGAAAGACTTAAGATGCATAGGTTTTGCTTCTGTAAATTCTCTGATTTTTCTCATCATGTGATGAATTTGGTGATCGGTACCATACCCAAGTAACATAACTACTTATTTTACCTATTTTTAATTTCCAGTGCTTTCAGGATCAAGATAGATAAACAAAGAAAGCGTAAGAATTCAAAGGAAGAGGTTCTTTTTTCTTACACTTTTCATTTACAAATGTTAAAGGACTTTATAGTGTAGAAATAGAAGCGTTGTGCATTAACAGCCAGGGCTCATATCACTTAAATGCTTTAATGTAAAAAAAAAAAAAAAATGTATATATAGACTGCTGTGCTCTCCAAGTCCTTTGATGTCAGTGTGGTTTTTCTTTGGGTGCAGAAGGTTATGGTAATCTACTTGTATCTTGCATATTGGAGTATCAAGACCTTAGACCCTCTGAAAGCACAGTCTGGGTTGGGGAATAACACCATTAGCTAGTATAAATTTGCAGAGCTTCAGAGTTGCTGGGTCTGTTCCTCCGTACCTAAGATTTTGACCCACAATGAATGGTGGATGTGCTGTATTTGGAACAAATTTGATTTTGTGTGTTTACCTACTCTTCCCATTAAAATAACAAACCCACACAGTTTGTACAATTACCCAGATGTTTTAAGCAATTTGTAAATTGAGCAGTGATACTGAAAGAGGAGGCTTCTTCAGAATTCATGTTCAGCTTTAGAACTGACATCTCTGTTCATGGATGTTTCACAGCAGTTACAAATTTGTAATCTTTTCTTTTGCCAGGAATTTGTTTATGCATTACTCTTCCATATAATGAAAACTAGAGCTGCTTTCTGCATTTTGTAGAATATTACTGTTCTGTCAAAGTATTTTTTTTTCCTGGTATTGTCTGCCTCTTCCATTTCAAATCCTTAAAAAAATTAAATACATGAAAACCTTGGGCTATTCACAGCTACACGTTGCTCACACGTTACCCTGTGTGCTGGCTAAAGCTGTTCTTGCCATAGGCATTGTTTTTGGGAAGGCTACACACAAAGAAATCAGGATTACTTCAACAGAAAAATAAACATTTTAATGTAGAAATAAGAAGAGATTTAATTTAGCCTTAAAATAAGTCTCCCATTTAGGAAAAAATACATATTTAAGAATAATAAAGGTGCCATTTCTGGAAGTTCAGGCAAGTTCCCATCTTAGAAATAAATATTCAGACTTCCAAGGCATGTTTTCATAAAAAAAAAAAAAAATTAAGAATGCAAAATATACTGAATTGGGATTTCCCAAGACCTTGATTCTGTTTCATGCCGTGTCGTTGGCCTGCTGAACAGCATTAGGCAACTTTTCAGCTTTATGTCTTGTTTTGCCTATCTGTAAGAGGGAGATAATGGTACTCCCTAGAAATGCACCTTAAGATCGGTGTTAAAATCAATAAATAAAAGATGAACATTATTAATAAATAGTACCATAAGATTATTAGCAGTAATATTTGTCTTGTCTAGGTCTTTTTTTCCTTTTTATGTTGATTTCAAGAGGACCTCTTCAAGGAGCTCTGTATGGGAACTGAGGAGAAAGCTTGAGTCACCCTTAGACCCTGTAGACAAGGGACAGCCTGTCTGAAAATGCTTAGCCACAGGAAGGGCCTGGTCCTTTACTTTGTTTCCAAGTCCCACAAAAGTGATTGGGATTTTTGTCATCACACAGCTAAGAGTAAGACTGTGGCACCCAGGAAACTGTTTTAAACCACTTTCAATTTTGGTCCCTACCCTTTTGATTTCTTACAGATGTTTGCATCTCATAATTTGAAATAAATGTTTTCTCCCTTGTAGAATCTTACACTGCACTACTTCTAGTTTCCTTAGCAAAAATACAGTTTCAAGCTTTCGATATGAGACCGTGACAAAGTGATTTTATAGCTGGTACTGAAAGTGAGTAAACTTGACAACAATTGTATTTTATGACAACCTCTGCTTTCATGTCCACAGCCTACTTTCCTATCATCAGCCGTGATGGTTTTTTTTCCCCCCTCCCCTTCTTTTCCTCTCCCCTCCTCCCCTCATGACTTTTTTTCAAACGTGAGCAATTCTGTATCTCTGCATTGACTGGAAACAAATCCTTTTACCAGGAGTGCATTTTAATGGGCAGCATGCTTCACTTAAGACACCAGAACCTTAACTGTATAATATTCAATTTTTTACCAACCCAGAACCAAAGCTTTTTCTTGAGAGCGATGTTCGTAAGAGTAGTGGAAGAATTAGTATTACAGAACTAAACCAGATTAGGAGGGAATGTGAATTAGATTTGGTAACAGATGGTGCCATGGAAATTAAAGGTGCTTTGCGAATGGAAGCGACAGCAGCTTGCCTCTTTTCCTCTCCTGTCTCTCTCTTTCATGCGCTTGATAGACGGGTATAAATCACAACAATCCCGTCTTGACAGCCAATTTCGAGAATTTGATCTGGTTAAAGACATGGCTTTCCTGCTCCACTCAGTGAAACTGGCTGCTATTTTATTTTTATACAGCACCTTGTCATATTTAGGAAAGTGGAATCACCTGCCTCCCTTTAATGAAATTTTCTTTAATTACAGTTTTAGCTCTTTAGTGTTAATTACTTTTCCATTCAGCCTGAGTTCTCAGGCTGTCTCATAGGAATGTATTTCTCTCCCCCACCCCACCTCCCTGCACTATTCATGCATATGCTTTCATTTTTCTAAAGATGCTTTTCGTTGTTGGAAGTTGTTGTCAGATCCATTATAATTAGATCCTAATTATCAAAATCATCATTATTGTGTAGGAAGAGAAAGCATTGTAAACAACTGTTAAAGTTATAGGATCTTATTTGACAGAGGAGAAACCTTTCAGGATATACATGAATAATAAACATGCAAACAAAAAGCCCTACTAAAACTCTGTTTGGGAAGCATAAAAAGATCTGGATAGCAAATGCTTTCCTTGGAAGGAAAATCCACTCAGGTTATCGCTCCATACCTATTCCTTCAGCCTCTTATCCCACATTTTTCAGAAAAGATCAGAATAAAATTCCCCTGCTTCAGTTTGCTTATGTAAATATTCACCTTTGCACCTCTCATTCAGGTGCCCAGATATAAAAATCACTTTTTTGATGTGTGTCAGGATTGACTTATAGTTGCCTTGATACAGTTACTTTTTTGCGTTTAAGGCTGCAAGTGTAAGTGAAGAGACTGCTGTGATGCATGGAGGCATGGAGATGCTTCTGCCATGTACTAAAAGTCCTCAGAGTGAAAGAGAAAAATAATGGACTATATCTAAAAAAAAAACCCCTCTCAAAGTAAGAGAAGATCCTTAGAGCTGGCAACTAACAGTTGGTAGAAATAAAGCTTCCTACTGGCAGTCAAATCAAATGTAGTAACAACTCAACGACTCCCTGCTGCTAGCTGACAGCATGGTGTAACACACTGGG
Source organism: Strix uralensis (assembly GCF_047716275.1). NCBI lineage: Eukaryota > Metazoa > Chordata > Aves > Strigiformes > Strigidae > Strix > Strix uralensis. Next base: position 105,486,947 of record NC_133974.1, on the reverse strand, counting down.
ACAAACATTCACTTAAACACTGATTGCAGGAAAACGTCATTTTCCAACTCACCAAGTAGCTTTTTGGTTGCTTGTGCCTGTGTGCATGTATGTGTAGGGGGGATTTAAAACTGGTGGCGTGTAGCTGGGAGGACAGGACACACTCGGGAGCCGGCTGAGTGAGGGGGTGGGAGAAGGATCACTTGCTTTATAAGTTTTAGTCCTGAGTCTTTTAAGACGCTCACTCTCTGATACTATTTCTGGTATGTTCTTTCTAATCGCTTCTCCAATTTAACAGAGCTTGGCTGGCAAATTATAATTCTTCTGATACAAATCTGCAGAAAATCAGTGAGGGAGCTGGGTGGGGAGACAGGTACACGGTGTGCACACACCTACACTCTGCCTTTCAGCAATGGAAGGAACTCTCTACTAGAAATTGTGAAAAATCTGATGATGCAAACTTTGACTCTCTCTTGAGACTGAAGGCATTTTTTTGTCTTCTTTTTCCTTTTGGAAAGTGATGAATGACAGCTATGTCTCTGATCTGTAGTACTGGCTTTCTGAGTGGTGCAAGTAACTGCTTTTGATGCTGTAATCATTTCAAAATAATCCCTCTTTAGAAAGCCTGTTATGTTCTTGAGTAAATCTTTACTTATTTTTGTAGTTTTATATTTTTCTCTCTTGAAATAGCTGAATGTAGCATTTTATTTTGTTTTGCTAGTTCAGTTGATTTCTCTTAATAAAAAGAATCCTCACAATTAATAATTAGATGACTCCTTGACACTTTACCATGTTCTCTGGGGGGCTAGAGACATCAGGTGGACTCCACCTGATACCGCTGGAGTATAACCGCAAGTAAAATGATGTTCCATCCTAGAAAAACACCTAACTTAACCAGAGATTTGCTGTCTTTCAACATGTCACGTAAACTGAAAGTGTTGGGCTGTAGTTTGAAAATAGAGTAATAAAATCTTACTCTTCCTGATCAATTTACTGATTTTCATATGATGAAACTTGGCCGTCATCCTAGTAGTCACATCACAGCCTTTTGGTTTAAACTGTTTGGGCACGGGAAGTCTTAGTGTGAGTTTGTGCAGCTTTCCAGACACTGAAGAGCTGACTCATTTGAGGCATGTTAATTATTGTAGCCACAAAAAATATGTAACATTAGGCTAGAAAACAGTAAACGAGAGATGGTAAGTCTGAAGTTTTTTAATGATGTGGTTGTAACTCAAACAACAGCCGTGTTCTAACTGTGTAAAAATGTTAGACACGCAGGAGAAAAAGAGAAACCTAAACATTAAGTAAGAATATGAAGTATTTATTGAGGTTTAAGTCGTATCAGAACCGTAATATGTACACAAAATACAATTTCTTTTATGTATAACTTTCAGTCATTCCAGAATGATTTTCATTTAAAGTGCCGTCTATTTCTTGTGTTGCCTTCACTTCGGTATTTGTCCTTTTTTTAAGTATTTGAAAACTGAATCATCAGAGCATACCGAAAAAGTATCTTTTTCCACTTGAAATACATGAAATCCATAATAGTAGGCAAGCCTTTTTTGCAGGAAACTTTCTGTGGTGATGGCTTTCTGGTAGTATTGCATAACACAGCTAATAGGATATTTGTTGCATACACATGCACAAAAATAAAGATCAGTTTTCTGATTTTTATATCAGCTTTATTTTTTGCCTTTCAATTGGGGAGGTTGGTTTGTTTTTGTAAGTGTGTTGCAGTGACATATATTGGATGCATTGGACAACTCTGTCACTGAGGGTTGGCATCTCTTCAGATGTCTGGTGTTTTGGCTCAAAGTTGCAAGGTCTTTGAGTATTCTTCCCTGTTTACTTTTTCTTCCCAAAAGAGTACCTGATGTAAAGAATAATAATTTTTCAGTCTGAAAAAACGTAAATTCTGTTGGCTATAAGTGCTTCAGCTTTTAAATTCAGAAGAGTAATGTTATGGTCTGTCAAACCATAGGATCTCTATGCTGCAGAGCTTGTGCATGTCTAAGGATACATTTAATTAAACCAGCATTAGTGCATCTATACAGACTTATTAAAACACTTAGTTTGTCTCAATAATATTGATTAAATAGCAGTAGTTTGTTTAATCTAAGTGTATTTTTGCTATTACTACATTACTTCCAAGTAATCAGGGTAATAGTCGTCATCATCAGTGAAATATCACGTTAGTTATGAAGTAATGCCATAAGAATTGATTTAGACTTGGCAGGAAAGGAAGGCTTTCTATCATATAGTGCCAAAGCCTGATTTGGATTATTAGAATGAGAGTTTTAAACATAATTTCTGTTCATATAAACAGTGTGTGTTTTATAGGCTTATAGGTTATTCCATACTCTGAGTATCCATTATATCAAGGAACACCTCAGACAGTTAATTATGCAAAACATCATGTAAGTAATTACACAGTATTATTATGCATTTAACAGTTTTATTGATTTGCCAGTTGCTCACTTACAGTATTTAGAGCTATAAACAAGAGATGCTCACCCTCAGTTGAAATAGGTCCAAGGAAATGAGCTAAAGATAAATGACACTTGTATGCATTGTTGCATCAGATGTAATCCTTAAACGTAGAAGCTGTCAACAGTGATAATTTGCAACACATTGGGGTATCTCAGGATCATTTCCTTCTTGTTAACAAAGTGTATCAACCAGGAAGCACAGGGAATCAACTTGAAATAGAAAGGGAAGCAATTATTAATATTTATATACTGGAGGGGAAGGAGGGGAGGTTAAAATAATTCCCCCTCATTTTGGAGAGGCTGCAGTAGTTGCAAGTCAGCCACTTGAAAATTTTGCTTCTTAAAAGCAGCATGGAAAACAAACTAAGTGCAGCTGCTCAAATTAGGTGCAAATGTGAAGGGCCTCAGATAATGTCTTGTTTTGTTAATCTTAAAATGACCACGCAGTAGTGTAGCGTTCCACTGCCTTGTGTGTAGGAAGTGCTTTAGCAGAGCATGGTAGATTGCATATAGAGCAATAATAACTGTTTGGGAAGCTGGATCCTCTGTCAGCAATCATCAGCTAACTCGGGCCACTGCTGGTAATGACATGATGGCTTCAAGCATTGCTTCTTCTGTTCCGGTGCCAGTGGCTGTGACAGCTGCTCTGGAAGAAGTCATTGGCTTGCTTTGCTTTCCCTTATGAAGGTGAAGTGGTGAAGGTTTCAAGAAAACATTAAGGAAAGAAGAAATTACAAAAAACAGTGAAACATTCGACGTTTGTTTAAAAAAAAAACCCAAAACAAACAAGAAAACCAAAAAAACCCACCACAGCTGTTCTTTTTTGCACAGGGTACTCTTTACTACATGTTTGTACATGTGTTCATTAATAAAGACCTAATGCATAATAACAGTTTTGTTTGTGCGTGCATGGGACAAGATTAGCAATACTTTGCAATTAATGATCTCATCCACTAGGTTAACCAAGCAGGCCTTACGATATTTCTTATTAAAAGAAGAAATTCCTTCTTTTCCCTCTCCCAACTAAGCCAGTGCACCTTAATGCAATGATGATATGTTAGACCCAGCAGTTGTCAAAGCATCGTATTACTGTGATGCCATAATGACACCCTGTCTCTGTAAAGTAGTCATGTTTTCTCAAATCACACGTTGCACCGTTGATTTCTGACATGACACTTCATTCAGTCACTTTCCTTTTCTCCAGCATCTCCATTCTCTGACAATAGCAGCTGGTGCCCATTTTCCTACTAAGTGATTCACATTTTGCCACTTTACTTCAGTGCAATTAGCTGAAGCTAAAAAATGCTCAATGTAAAGCAGCTTGGCTGAAATTGTTACTCAGCTCTTTTTAACAGGACCCAGTGAAAGTCTTGAGGTGGTGTTGTGGGCGTCAGTGCAAGAAACATTTCTTTCCACACAAACATTTTTTCCCACTTACATTCAGAGAAGCAGAGTATGGGAAGTCAGTGGAACATGCTGCAGTTTTCTGTCTGCTGATTTTGGCATAGACCTATGAAATGATACCAAAAGTAAGCACAGTATTTGAGGGGAAATGTGGTCTTTACGGTCAAAGCAAGGAGCTGGCTTCCATTCCTGACTCTGCTACAGACTTACTGTGTCACCTAGACCAAGACTTTCTTTCATGCATTGGTTTTCATAGTTAAAGTGTGGGGATAACAAGTTAAGACCTTTCTGGTTGACATCCGTGTGAGTTAGAGGAATGTGTCGGAGGAAAATCAGATGGATTGCACTGTTAGCGTAAAAAGTACCTAGGTGTGCATAATAACACCTGCCTTGCTGATGCTCCCACATAGTAGCTGTCATTAAAAATGTCAACTGCTAACAACCTATTCTGACATTTATGGAAATAGGGTAATTCTCTCTTCAAGAAAGGAAAAACTTCATGTGCAGCTAAAAGTGGACTTTTGTGTGGTCTGTAAGAAAGGTGCTCACTCTTAATTATCGTGACTAATCATTACAGTCACTGAAACCACCAACACAGCTCTGAAGTAGTGAATGATGCTGTAAGCAGAGCTTTTCCGACTTGAAAAGCAAGCATGAAATGTGTTCATGGGTTATGAAGTATTGGTATGTTGTTTTGATGTCCTTTAGGTATTTGTAATAAGGGAGATGAGGGAAGAATAACTTTCCTGAACCAGTTGCATGTATGGATGGAATATAAAGAGCTTCCAGTGGTTTCAGTGGGAAGGCTTTCTTTTTTAAGGCTATATACTGTAATCAGATGCAGTTAATTTTTGCACTCCACTTGTATATTGATACTGATTTAGCCAGTGTCAGCACTGTCAATATCATTAGTAATGTGGCAGGTAGATGGAAATATGAATGTGATTGCATTAATAAATTCTTAATATATTCAACCTTTCATAAGCACATAGCATTACAATTTATTCATTATTATTTAAGATCATTTTAAAGCAGAAGTTGCATATTGAAGCGCTCTGTCATTGTACCTTTCTGCCAGCAGTGACTGGCTTCAGGTCTTACTTAAATGAAGAAGTTGTGAAGTAAATCTAGTAGAGATGTGAAGAGTCATGCTGTATGTTGAATATTACTTGAGGCTTGCAGTACCCTCTCTTGTATATGGGCATGGAAATTCTTCTAGAGCCAATTAGTTACTTTCCCTATAGCTACTGAAAGGAAGGTTTACCTGAGAGCTGCCAGGTGTTAGAAAACTTACCTGAGAACAGCCCACCACAAATGGAGCTGCCATTTATTTGATTTAAATCTAGTCAAGAAAAAAAACAACCCCACCAAGGCTTTAAAATAAATACTGTACATTTTTATATGACACATGTTATTTCTATTCATAAACCTTAACTAAATTTAGATTTTTATTAATCCAATGTGACCTAAAAATTCTGCATTAACAGCACAATGTGGAATTGGGCTTATTCTCTTTGAATGCAGATAAAGCCATCATCTTGAAAATAGCTCTTTCTGACAAAAAGGTGTTCTTTTGAAATAAAGTCTTATTCACTATATTCCTCTTAGAGTTAATGTGAATTTTAGTGCCTCTAATTTTAGATTGAAGTGAGGTCTAGAATAAAACCCACCGGCTGACAATTGAATTTATAGATAGTTGTGAATATTTCAGGCTTGAATAATAGAGCTGTAGAATTTCAGACACAGAGAGGAAGAGAGAATTAAGCTCCAACTGTAGTTTTAGACTATAATGCAATGGTGTCTAGGAATTCTTCAGTGTAACAAGCTAAGTAGTAATTAGGAGGGAACTGAGGGAGGGATTTTACAGAGATCTAGCTTAGGCATTATTCCAAACGTTCAGCATGATAATTTGATGGTGGTCCCACCTGCCATCCATATAAGATGGCTCTCAAATTACTTTCGTTCAGATGTGGTACAGTATCGAAGGAGTGAAAGCACTCTAGGTGTCTGTTGCCCACCCACAGCTAGTACCCAGCCTTGTCTCTGGTTCACCTTCGGGGGATTGAGAAAGGTTTTGTTCTCAGATTCAGGTGCTGTTGTTTTCGCTTTTCTTCGGAATGGTTAATGTTTTAACTGCATTTGTGCTTTGCCAGCATGCACCAATCCAGTCTGTACTGTTTAAGCTGTAGCCAAAAGCAGCTCTATCTGGGTTCGTACCAGAAACTGCTACTTCAGAGGCATCAGCAGACTGGCTTTAGCCTAAGCAGCACCGGTGATCAGATTTTAATGCTTTTAGAACTGAGATTATATTTTGGTTCTGACTGCTTGGAGTGGGAGGTATCCACTTTTGCACTGGCTAAAACAGCATGCATTTGGACAACTAATTAATTGCAAATGGTTTTTCTGGGAAGGGAAGGGTGACATTCGAGCTCATTATTGCACAAATTAGAAAAAAAAAATCAGCAGTGGGAGTCTTAGACAGGAACGTGCCATCAAGCTGGTTATGACAGACTGTAGGCAGTGACTCCTACTGCTGTATTTTGAGACTTTATATGTGGAGTCGCAGCAGCAGGGAGATGAAAAGAAGACCAAGTACCTGTTTAGTCAATAAAAGGACCTTAGTGTTAGTGTATAGAAAAATAATGTAAAAAATAAGTTGGGAGAATGTGAAAGTTAATTGATATTTTTATCATAGCTGTATAAAATTCAGTGTCAAAGAAAGAGGAGAGAGAGACAGAGAGACACCATGTTTTAGTACCCTAATAACTTCTAACTCTAGTCTAAGATCATAATGTATGTGAGAGCGGTCCAGTAATTATAAGGTAATAAGTGGAGTGGTGGTGTAAGTGCTCTAAATTAAAAGGAATTCGCAGAGCTGCTGTAAGTCAGTGCCGACCCGCTTTCTTTCAAACGTTGACTTGAGAAAAGTGCTTAGCCCAGAGTGCAAGTAGAGAGACAAGAGAGAGCTATCTATTAATTACAGCACTCATTAACAGTGACGGCTACAAGGCAGCAGATGCAGAAGAAAAGGCACACGCTACTGCAGGCTGGCAAGGGGATTTCCCCCCCTCCAGTTCTTGAGGAAAGGACAACACAAGCAGGTGGTCCAATGTAATAAGATATTTTCACGGCTTTAACCTTCCCATTTCCTTGGTTTATTTGCTGACACCAGATAGCTTGCTCCTTCCACCTCCCCAAACAAGTACTGATTTTAAGTTTGGAGGGTAACATTTCTGCACATCAGTCTGGCTGTTTTCCAGATTCACATGTTGTTTGTTTTCAGTAGAATTTTACAGTAAAAATCACAACAATTGGAAGGTCCTAGATAAGATCCATGGGCACTGATTTTGGGGTAAATCTCATCCTAAGCAGGTATGTTTAATTGAAGGGTCAGGCTTTAATTTCAGTTACCCTTATTGGAAAGGAAGCAAGCTCTTTGGATTTATGTCTATTCTCCATTTGATTCTAGATCTTGAAGTAGAAATTTATTTTTTTATTATTATTTTTTTTTTAAACATGAAAAGGTGAAAAGTGAAGACAAGATCTCAAAAATCACTTCAGAAAGTTAAGTCAGTCAAATTGTCTGGACTTAGGCGCTTGCTTTGAAAACATGAATATATAGCTCCAGGTGGGTGGCCTTATGGGGTAGTTGCTTTTCTGCTGATAATGTTTCTAGAGAAATGCTCATAACTGTCATCTGTACTTTGGCAGCTTCTCAGAGTACTGTCAGGAATATGCTGGGTAGGCCATTTGCTACTGTGGTCTCATAATCACAGCTGTAGCAAATGAAGATAATATCTGATTCGGAGCTTTCTAATTATTATTTTTGTCCCTTGTTCTCCCTAAAATATGTTTAAAATTAATAAAAACTTGGGGATGGAATAGACAGAGATTTTTTTTTTCCCCTTAGAAAGCACTAATTTGTCAAATGAAATATCATTTCAGATGCTTAATTCTGAAAATGTGAGAATTGAGAAGTAAGGCAGAGTATCACCTTCTGAAAGACAAAACTTGTCTAAAATATCCTCTAATATATTTTTTTTAATCCAAGAATGGAACACGTAAAATGTCAGATCCTATAGAGCTGCAGATATATGGGATAGTGGCATAGTTATTACTGGTTAGTCTGAGGATAATGGCTAGAAAGTAATTGCAGCCAGAGCTGATGAATCATTTCACTTAGATTTTGTGAAAATGGAGTCCAACCTTAATTATTTGTTAGAGTTCCCAGTTGATATGCTACTCCATTACAAAATAGCTGTATCTATAATAAAGCAATATTAATACAGAAAAAAAAAGGACTGTGGGAGACTTGCTCTTCAGTTCTGGGATCAGATCAATAGATGACGGATATGTGTTTTAGTCAAGTGTCTTGACAAATACTAATTACAGAGCAGAACATTTATGTGATCAAACTTGGAAATATTTGTTCCTGATAATGATGGAGTTTACAGAAAGAAAGTAGCAATGGGGAAAGGAAGACATTTAATAGCCAAGTCATCTAATAGGATTTTTAAAATTTTTTGACTTGCTAGATGACAAGTTTGGAATTTAGAGTTGATGCTGAGGTTGACACGTAGCATAGAGGGCAGGTGGAGGGGACAACAAGCGGATTTGGTCACTTGAAAGTTTTTGTTTACTGCCTGTCTGGAGCTTTGACAAAGCTCTGTCATGCCCTTATGCTGATTACCTTCATGTAGAACAAGAGGTATTGACTAATGAATGAATGATGTGCAGTCCCTAACCCTTCCAGAGCAGCCTTAAAGAGCACTGTCTTTAATACACAGATTCTTCTTTCTCTCTCTCCCCACTACAGGCTTCTCTGCAGAATGTCAAGCAAAGATCGACACATTGATTCTAGCTGTTCGTCATACATCAAGACGGAACCGTCGAGCCCTGCCTCTCTGACGGACAGCATCAACCACCACAGCCCTGGTGGCTCCTCAGACGCCAGCGGGAGCTACAGTTCCACCATGAATGGACATCAGAACGGGCTGGACTCACCTCCCCTCTACCCTTCGGCCACAGGGCTTGGGGGCAACGGGCCTGTCAGGAAACGGTATGACGACTGCTCCAGTACCATCGCTGAAGATTCACAGACCAAGTGTGAATATATGCTGAACTCGATGCCCAAAAGACTGTGTTTGGTGTGTGGTGACATTGCGTCAGGGTACCACTATGGAGTGGCTTCCTGCGAGGCCTGCAAGGCTTTCTTCAAGAGGACAATTCAAGGTTGGTTATTCTTTAAATTTCTTTTCTTTCTTTTGCTCAAAGTGAAATAGTACAATCCTTGACTAAATCCTGTTAGGACTTCAGACTGTACCTTTTCATTCTTCAGTATTTGATCCTGCAGATGTTACTCATGAAAAAGCCCCTTTGGGCTTCTTTGGGAGTTCTGTTTGTCACGTTAAGCCCACTGCAATGTTTATTTTGATCATGAAAAATAATAAAACACTGGAGCCATCCGGTGCATGTTCAGATTTGTTTTCTGTATGAGTTTCTCATGGATTCCCATAAATGATTGTTGCAAAGAAAACTGATTATTTTTTGAAGGTTGTAATGGATGCCTTTTGAACATACCTTGTGGCTGGCACACAGAGATGGTGCTTGGGTTTTGCTCCTAGTTACACCACTACCATACTTTGATTGTTACAGAAACAGTTAATTTTTGTTAAAGCATCAGTGCATTTAAAATTGGAACAAAATGCAATGGTGTAGTGCTTTGTGCATATCGGTGTATTAATAACTGGTCTTTCACCCATGTGGTGTACAGTGGCCTTAAACAGGTTCAACAAATATCTGTAAAATCACATTCTAAGGAGAGTAAGTTGGCAGCTTTTGGTCTTTGCCCAGTACTTTGTACTAATCTGCTCTTGATACCTGTTACAAATACACCACATATTTTGGCATAAATTAGTATGAATGGGATAATTTGCATGACCACTTGTTCTAGCTTCAGAACCAATGGAGACAAAATAACCTTCTACTTTGATTTAGATATCATCCTTTCAAGTAAAATTGAAGGTGCTTTATTTAAAGAACACGAGGCCAAGCTTGGCCTGTACAGGAGTATAGTGTCACATTAAATTAAATTCAAACTTCAGAGACTAAAATTAGGTTGCTAAGTCCAAATTTAAGCTCCTCAATAAAACCTGCTTGATTTTCAGAGGTGTTGAGCACCTAGAATTCTCAGGAAAGACAATGCAATCTGGTGGTGTACTTTTCTTTTTAAAAATGAGTTACGATAAGGAGCAGAAAGTTAGTTTCAGTTTGTAATTTCACATAACCCAAAATTTGAAACATTTGGTCAAGATTTCTTAAATATAGTATCTCCATATTTAATGTAAAACTAATAAGGAAAAAAAAAATGTTATTTTAATTTATCCATTGCTGAGACAATGGCGATTTTATTCTTCTCTCATCCATTTTACTACTGAGGGATTTGGGCCTTCTACCATCAGGAAATACCCATTTTATATAGTCATATAGCCACTAAAAAGAAACTATAAACTTCAGTTGTTCTAATGAAGCCAAGTGTTACAATGTTTGCAACCAATAAACAAACATACCTGTGAAGGTTCCTAGTGGCCTTGGTTCATATGTAAAACGAGTGCATATGCAGAACCAGTAGGCTTATTTCAAGTCTTTGTTTTGGAAAAAGTAAAAAAAGAGGTAGGTGATTTCACTTGACCTTCAAGAACATTTGCAGAAAAGCTCAAAAAGTGTTTCCACTGCATCAGTTTGTATTTTGTGGTTGCTAAACTTCAAGCACCAACTTCAACTAGCAACTCCGTTTTTATAAATGGTATTTAATTGCTATGCAATAGCTGCCCTACAGAACTGAATCGATGCACAATTATTTTGGTTGTATTTTGACCATAAAAAATGCCACAGAAACGTTAACTGACTTCTGGCAGCAATAGGTAGCCTGCAATTTTACACCGCACCACAGACAGCAAGTTTCTGGGCATGGAAGCACAAGACAGGGACGTCATTCTCCAGATTAGCAACCTGGACTTGGCCATGCAGCTCAAGTTAGAACTGGCAGCTGTGCAAAAAGTCTCAGTATGGTTAGAGCACTAGCTGCATCAGCAGGTGACAGTGCTGTGTAGACAAAAAAAAAATGCAGTAAGGCAAAACCAAACATTGAATGGAAAAGCAATAATGAAGAAACTAAGAATAGGAAGTATGTTACCATCATAATGTCATGGCAGCCTCTTCAGTAATGGTGCTGACTAAACTGACACAACTACTATGAGTTTTCAGATACCGTCCAAAATAATGGAAGCTACTTACTTTGGTGAATCAAACCATGGACTGTGGTAGGTGACAAGAATTATATAAGAAAAATGTACTCTTCGTGTTTTAAATGAGCAAATTCTACCTTAAAGCTTGCATGAAGAATAATTCCCCTGAGGTTTTTTTTTTTTTGTTCTAAATGATAGAATTTAGTCTCAATGTTCCTAGAGGTCGTTCTTCCCTCTACCATTTAATTTCTGGATTCATATCACATTCTTTCTCTTCTTGTTTTTAAAATAAGTTGATTACTACATAACTGCAAAGAAGAAAACAGGAAAACAGAAAATACCCAAGAAATTTATAAATACAGCCAAGTAAACCAGATTACCTGAAGAGTCAAATATTGTAACTGTGCATATGTAAGGATAACATGTCTTGGCTCAAAGAATTGCTTATTTTAAATGATAATGATTTAATTGTGATCAGTACTTACTTATAGATTCAGTGAAAAAGAATGTTTGACTTCCCAAACCTTTCTTGTTTATCGTTCATCAGTTACTAAATTAGCTGAGACTTGTAGAACCTAAGTGCTACTCCTGTTGAAGTCGTGGACAAAAATGCTCTGACTTCGGTGAGAGCAAGGCTGAGCTGATAAAGTTAGATTATGAAGCACATCTTGTGTTCACGTCAGGACTGATGTCCTTTCCACTAAGTCAATGAGAGTCTTTCCATTCTTTCCATTTCGACGGAGTTGAAACCTCAGTAGGTGAAAGCCACAGGCAGCTGTTTGGAGAGCCAGCACAGTATCTGTATACCACCAGCATCTTATGTAAGAGAGAAATGAAGCGCATCACAGGATACCTTGTAGCCCCTTACATGAGGTGAATTTTGCCCTAATGTAGAGTATACACCTGTTTTTAAGGGTAGTGGAGATTATCATTCCCTTTCAGATGACAGCAATTTAGTCTAAAAAATGTCTGTTCCTGACTGATGTATTTCTCCTTCCTGCCTCTTGCAATCCCTGCTAGTTTTCTTAAAAGTAAAGAAGTTAAATGAACCCTGTCTTGAATTATAAGAAGCAGTAATTTTGTCTTTTATGAATGTATATTTTATCATAGCACAGAAATACATTTGGGGCTGTGGTAAAGAATGCATGGATTATGATAAAAGTAAAGAATATTAGAAAAAATTAGAAAGAAGAAATTGCCTGCCTAAAAAACCAAACCAAAACCCACCAAAAACCAGCTCAATATATAAAATCAGTGTCTTAGGTCATAGTAGAATCTAATGACGTTCTACCCCCTTTTGTGACATATAAGGGATGGGAGAACTGGATGTTCTCTCTGCTCAGCCTAGTACTCACTCAGCTGCAGCTCTTCATTTGCTTCTGGAATAATTTACATGGTGGCTGATTGCAAATGTCTTACAGAAACACACACACAGCCAAATCTCCCCAAAATTGGCTTAGTAACAGGGATAGTAGAAAATAGCAACATCTAAAAATAGTTACAGGTCCATTGATTTTTAGGGTCTCTCTACAGTTTTTGCTGTGCACTGTATTATCTTGAAAACTCCAAGCTTTCATTAAGAGAGAAAAAAGAATTTTCATTTGTCAGCTGGGTGCAAAGTCTTGTGTTCAGCACAGAGGTCTTGTACTTACTAGATATTTTGTAGTGAATATTTAGTGTAAATACATTTCTCATCATTTTTATTTGCTCAGTTATCATAAAGACTAGTAAGTACACATTTTGCATTAATAATACGTAATTACTCAGTGTCTGTAACTTAAACATTTCTGCAAGTGGATTGAAATGGTATTCTTGCTTTCAGTAGAAGGATGATAGGATTTACAGAGTCAAAGACAGTTTACTATTTTGTTTTATTTTAGCCTTCATCTCTAAAAAAATGGCCTGCATCTAGACAAATTTCTTCCTCCCTTCTTCTAAATCTTCAGGACGGTTATCTTTGGGCTCTTTAAACTTGCATGAAAAGGCAGTGTGAAAAGCCTAGGTTTTGATATGTTACCTTCTTGGTAAGGCTTGTTGCAAAAGTGTCAGGTGTCAGAGCTTACTTATTATTTCCTTGGACAGTGTTTGAATTTTCCCCACAAAAGCTAAAATATTTTGCATTCAATAGCCCTTGTAGTTCTTGGGCTTTGGTTTTTTTTTTTTTATATGTTTATTTTTACGGAAAAACTGTTGGATGAACAGTATTGTGACAGCAATCTTTTGTTTATATGCAGGGTGAGTAAACCAATAGGTAGTAAGACGACTTGCAGTCATACCCTCACTGTCTCATTTAAGAGCTTTGTCCCTGAGAGCTGTTGCTTGACCATGTCTCCTAAACAAATGAAAATTCCATTCAGGGAATACTGTTGTCTTCTTGGTCATTATGTGAACTAGATCAAGACTGCCATCTCATTTTATGCTGATCACCTAAGAGCCTTCAGCTCTACAGTTCTGCAGTAGTGTAGTTCCTATGGTCTTAAAAGCCTGCTGAAACTAGGAGCTAGATTAAACTGCTTTGTACTTGGTTCACCTTTCTGGTTACTCAAAGTTGGTTTTAATCCCTTCAGTGTTCAGGTTTTTCAGCCCTCTTTAGAGTGTTTATCCATTACTCAGCCAATTTGATCTGTAAATGTACAAACACCTTACAGTAAATATATTTTTTTTTTTAATTAGGTTAGAACTGATTAAAAGTTAGAATTAACTATGTAAATTCAGATAATAAGATGACATTTAAAATAGGCAACATAAAGTTTGATTCAAAGTTGCATTTGACCGAAGTGGCTTTCAGAGGTTAATTTGTATCTCAAAGCTGCCTCGTATAATGCTGCACATCATTTTTGTGGAGGAAATGAAAGCAAATTAAGATTTTAGGGCTTTTCAGCATATTTACTGGTAGTTAAGATTATAGTTTTTCATAGAAAGATAGGGTGGAGGCTTGCATCTTTGTGCAGTAGTCAGTGGACCTTGGCTCTGGTGCAAAGATGGCAGTCTTCCAGTGATCCTAACACTAAATGTCACCTGAATCCATCATTACCTGATTAAATCATTCACCTTCCTTATAGAAGTGAAAGTCTGTGCTTCAGCATTTCTTTCAAAGAACATTTTAAGGAAGCAATGATAGATATCTTCCCTTTTGCCCTGATTTCTCTGTGCCTATGGGCCAACCAAACTAGTGAGCAAATATTTTTAATTCCTTCCAACATGTCTTTTAATCCTGTCATAATGTCATTGTGTAACTATGGCAGCCAAACAAGATGAGACAATAAAATATAAACATGCTGAAATCTGAGAACCAGAGAGAAGTTTAAAATTATACAGATGGTTCTATCTTTTTTGCTATCTGTGCTTTCTTTTACAGACTTGTAAATTATATGCTGCATTTAAATTATTAGGGAACAAGAATGAGCATCCTGATTTGTGCGTGGCTATTTCAAACCTATCAGAAATAGAAAGAGATGTGGTTTACAAATAGTACTGGTACAGTGGTATGTAGCAATTCCATTTTAATTAGGTCTGGATCTCTATTTGGTATAAACATCTCTGAAAGCTTCTAGCCCTCTTATGAAGCTCTGTCTAGTTTGAAACTAGAGACGTGTAGTCTCAGCTAGCAAGTGATTTATTTTAATGTTTCTACAACTTTTTAAATGACTTTGTTTTTACTGCTGTGAAAGTTGTTTGGTTTGCAACTTCACAGACTTAAGATGTTCTGTTTTCTCAGAAACAAACGATGACAATTTTTCATGCTACCTTGGTAGGATGTGTCAAAAACAACTTAGATAAAATACCAGTAGGGACAAAATATAGATGGTTCTGTCTTTCTGACTTGGACAACTCTTCAGTGACTCCTAGGCAGCAGGGGATCAGTTCTATTTGTGTCTTCAAAGCATTGATTCTCTCTTAAGATGATGTAAATGTACTTCATTTCTGTTGAAGATGAAGAAATTGACTCCAGTGGGAATCAAAGGTAACTGGGCCCTTACAGGTGTCGTTCAACACTCCCCAGTATCAGCCTCATATTGAAAATTATGGTGGTTTTTATGATGCTGGAAACCCATCTACCTTAAGTTAGAGGCTGATGCAAAAATGTCATGCAGTCAGACGAGCCAGCATCACTTTCACATTTTTGTTTTAAATCTCTATTCATGTTGCTTTCTAGAAATAAAAAGTACATTTTAGAAGTTCTAAGTATATTATAGTTCAGTAACATAGTACACTGGCTTTTTTTGAGCAACTCAACAGAGTGATTTCATTGAAAATGTACTTTTAAGCTGGCTGTGTTCCTCTGTCAAATACCATTCTTACACTGTAGAGTTATTTAAAAACCAGCTGCTTTTCCTGAGTTTCTAAGACAGAGTGTCAGAAAAGGCAACACAAGCAATGGAGACATAAGCATAATCCTTCATACATGATCCTATCATCTTAAAAAAATATTTGAGACATTTAGGAACCAATTTTTTAAACGTTCTGTAACTTTGTATGTGCAGTGTTGTTTCTGAAGTCACCCAGGTGAAAAGTTGTGAATACAGTCAACTTTAGTCTTAATCAGCTCCAGATGACATGTAGCAGAATTCATAGATCTGTACTTCATAGAGCTATCTGCAGTATCAGGTGAATCCATCTAAGGATTTGTTAGCCAAAACTGGATTCAGTTAGGTTCAAATCCAACCTCATTCCAACCTGACCCCATTTCTGAAACCTTATTGATAAGAGTACTTTTACTTGTGACAATATCTACTCATACTTAAATTCAGTTGAGTTCTGACTGCAAAGTAGGGAACAGAGCAAGAACTGAAGCTTTAACATGAGAGAAAATATTTTTACTTTCCTCAGTTCAGCTTTGCTAAGACCTGTAAACATCAAATACATTTTTTAGTCCATCTGGGACTTTTTCTCTATCCTTCTTTTCCTAAGTTAGCCTGTTACTCTCTATTTCCGACAGCATCTACTTCTCAGTTTCTCAGGAACTATTCTTTTCTGTTGTTGTTGAATTACATATCAAGGTGTGACCTAACATACCATAATTCACTCTGTGTTGGCATAGATTGTCCTGTCTCTCTTTTCAAGATTTCTCTTTTATTAATTTCCAGAAGACCTGTGGCTGTAATCCTGGCTACCTTTAATTTTCCAGAGTTTTCATGCATGCCAGTTCACAGACAAGCAGGTGTATTCCGTTGGGTCTGTCACCCAGGAAAACAGAGCATGAAGGTGGTACCTGGGGTAAACTTTACTGCAGAAAGACTTAAATCCAATGATGCAGTAGCCTCTGTTAAGAATAATAACACTTGCTTTTTAAATACAAGTTTTTGGAAAAAGGTAGTAGATTATAGAAGCTCAAAGAGAAAGTTTGGGAGAAAAATGGGGCATTATTGAATATAAATAAAGAGATACTGAAATGCAATTTCATGAGCTAATTATAGCATAAAATTATTACACTGAAGGAATAATTAATTCCTCTCTTTTGGTTTAATGCTTTTTTTCTTTTTTTGGTCTTCTGGACCTACACTGCCACACAGTAAAAGTTTCATTACTGATATCTTCAGCATTCCTCCTGCTTTTGTAAGTGGCTCATGGCTACTCTTTCCAACCACATTTTCACCCTGTGTCTCAGTCTTCCTCATGTCTTTTATTTGTCCAAAGATTTTCTGAGCATGTTCCTATAGCTCATAGCAGTCCTTTACATCTTTAGTGTTACAATATCAAATGTCACAGTGTGAAAGGGGAAATAAAGCTTCCGCTAATAATCGCTGTCTGCAGCTTCTGTTCATGTTTGTATTTGTGGAAGGAAGACCCCTGTTTCAGCCTGTCCCACAGACTGGAGCCAGTTTCTAGAGTCAGCTTCACACTCTTGATACGTGTGAGGTTCTAAAGTTGTAACTGTTGATGCCAATAACTTCATTTGGGATAAGATGTCAAGGCATAAGGCCCACTGCTTTCAGTGGCCTCTTCTTTGTCATGGTTCTCACTTCTCCTCTTCTGTTACCTTGAGTGTCGCTGTCAATTCTGTGCTAGAAATGGCCAAAATGGTCTCAAGAATTTTGGCTAAGTCCAGTCAATTGCCTGGCTTGTAAAGCCATCAAGTCCCTGTACCATCAAAACTGCACTATGACTCCACATCTCATTCAGGTAACCTCCAAGCCTCATCTGTGAGATGAAAAAAATGGTATCTTGGCCCACTTTTCCTTGAGCTGTGTATAAAGATCTGACAGTCTGAAGCATCTAAAACCAGAGAGCTGATTATGTACCCTAAGTTTTAGCCTTCTATCTCAAGATCAAATGGCATCACATTTTTAGTGGGTCAGTTGCTCTTGATAGGCACACTGTGTTAGAAGTATTTTCTCAATTTCTGGCTGAGATAATAAAATTTAACAAATAAGTAGAAAAAAGGAACTGTTTTTAAATAAACATTCCTCAGTGCATGAGGGGAGAAAAGGGACTCTGGCTGGCATAAATCCCCTTGTGTTATTATAGCACAAGGCAATGTGTTTGGGGAGTGAAGATTTGACATATATTTTTATTTTCAAACGTCATACTAATTTACATTACTCAGCCCTTTAACTGCCAAACTGTAAAAGTCCATTACGCTACTGAAAGGAATATACAAATTATCCCCTGGCACTTCAGGCAGGAGTTTTACATATAAGCTGTTATTCTATCAGCCAGCTAGCTGCACGATTCTATTAAGGAGTAAGTGAGAAAATTATATTGCCTGCAAACTAATTGTACAAAAGACTCTGAAATAAGTAATCAGAGCCCAGTCCTTTCTGAAAACCAGCCAGGAGATATTATAAATTGCTCGATCATTCTTGTCAGCCTAGTTTAAAGACTCAGAGCTGCCATGTTGATTTTGTTCACTGTGTAACACAGCTACCTCTCCAACTGTTGACAGGAGTGGGTAAACCCAACTTATATTCTCACTAGCTGCTCAGTTTCAGCCTCTAGCATCGTGCAGTAGACAAGTAAATGGTAGAGCTTCCTTCTGAGTCTTCCTCGTTGAAATAAAATGCAGATCTGAGCACCCTGAATGGATGCAGTGTACCTGTGAAATTGTACAGATTCCCAAACACTTCTTAAAATCGTTTCTGTTTCTTTATCTCCAGTGTATAGAAGTAAGAAATTATGAGAGCTCTAATGACCTGCAATGTGCAGTAAATTTAGTTTTTTACTAAAAATATATCCACTAATACTTTGAGTGCTAGGTGAAATACATTCTGAGTGTGATATATATCCAGGTACATATGCATTGCAATGAAGTTTGTTTTTTTTTTAGGAAAGCTCCCTGACAGAAATGAAGTCTATCCGTGGAGATATTTGATGAAATACTGCATTCATATGTGAAGTGGTGACAAAAATGTTAGTTTCCTTGAACTCTTACTGTGGTCTAGCCATATTCTAAAATGTTGAAACACTTTAGGGGAACCAGCTATAGCCATTGATAAGTTGTGGATCTTTTCTGCACCAGTAAATCCAGTTACTGTAACTCTACTGAGTTCACTGGAGGAGCTCTTTCCAACATCTTCCAAGTTTATTTTCTAACATCAAAAATTAAGAATGAACATCTGCTGGAAAATATTTCTTTAAAGTAAAGCAGCCTAAATTGATAGGAGAAGATTCCCTCTCTAAGGTAAAGTACTAGAATCTAAGTGACTAGACTAATAGCTCATTTTAGAGTTCTTTAAGTGGAAAGAATTTGCAGGAAAAATATGTTGCATGATGTGCTGTACACTACAGACCCTTACCATGTTTCACAGTATTTTGTGCAAAACTGAAATGTCAGGGTATGGATTAGAAGAGTCTATTTAGGGAAATAAGCAATTTTTCTGGTTTTGAATGCTACTTTTTGGTGTGGACATCTGTACCTTTGTCATCTGTGCCTTTGCACGAGGGCTCTGGCTATAGTGGGAGTGCTCCACTTGCCTCAGTACAGAGCTTTGCTGCTTGAAGTTCTGTGTTGTAGTCTCAATCTTATTTTTGATCAAGATCGTTTCTGACCTTGTGCAAAGATATCTTTGATCTCTTGCACAAAGCATTTCTGATGCCCTGTTTCTTTTTTTTGCATAGGGATTGTAATACATTTATTACTATAATATGATTAAGTTAATTAGGTACAGTTTGTGAAAGGCTTTGAAGATGTCCCTGTGTAGTGGTTGTGCCTCACTAAGAATGCCTCGTTAGAGTGTGAGAGGATAATGTGAATCTTTTTTTAAGCTTGCCCTTACCATTCTTTCCTATGTATCCTTCCAGAAGTGTTATTTCCTAACTTTGCTAACGTGTATTGGAAAGAAGTTTTGCAGGACCTGTTGGGCTGAATTTCCTACCCACTCTGTGCTTCAGTTTCTTAAATAGCTTTCCTCTCAGGAGCCAAGGAAGGGGAACAGGACTAAACTGAAATTTGAGTTTTGTCAACAAGAACCATTAGCATTCATACATACCAAGATCTGTTCTACTCACCAGCATTGCTAAGTCAGTCATGCAGCAATGTTCAGGAGGAAGAAAGCCCACAAAGCCCTGAGAAAAGTGTGATGGCAATATTGACAGAACATACATTTCACCATGCACACCTGCTTTATCATAAATACTTAACCAATTTTCAATAGATTTAAGTAGTTTAAGTATTACTTCCTGTTGAATTAGCAGTTGCTGAGCATTTGAGTCTTTGTGCAATCCTGCAATCCACTAATGCGATATTTAATGAGGAGACATCAGTCTGGAGAAAGGTAGTCAATATAAATCAGTGTTTACAAAGTGTGATTAACTCTGAAATATTTCATCAATGCTGTGGTCCCAGGCAGACTCTATGCTAATTATTAGAACCTGTGCATGTTTCAGGGGACTTTGACGGACCCTGAGTGCAGCAAACATGGAGCAGCAAAATTGCAATTATGCTCGGACTGTCTCTGATGACAATTTATGCATTTGGTGTGATGACCTCTTCCTTCCCAAGAGGGCAATAAACAGAATGCATTTTCATTAAGATACTAATGCACTTTATCACAGGGGGAAAGGGTTAGAAAATAAAGAAATACCTTTAAAGCAAGATGTGACAGGCTGATGGGGAAGATACTTTATTTAAGAGAGTCAGTTTCCTGGTGAAACTTCTGACTGCTGCAAAGTCTGTCATACTAAATGTAGTCATGGGCAATAGGATGCATGGCTGGGCAGATGAATAAGCTGAGCTAAGCTGTTTTGTGAAAAGTGCAGTGGTACTAGGGCAAAAGAGAACAGATGTTGTCCCATTTGGACTTACACCCAAAGATGTGATTTTAAAAATGTAAAGAAAATTACTCA